>NC_080603.1:11373879-11674400 GCF_027887145.1 Ammospiza caudacuta | reverse complement strand
ACTCTCAAAAGAAAGGGTGCAGAGGCCATGCTTGGCTCTTGCCCCCACATTCAAACGCTCAGACTGCAGAGACACACTTGGCATCAACTTCCAGGGGCTCTAGATGGTCCCTCAAATTCCAGGGAACAACCACCTGCATTGTGCTGCATTGGCTGCAACATCTGTCCCCATAAATCTCTCTGTTGAGCTGACTGTTTTTCAAAGTGTTGAAACCATCTCAACTCTACCAAAGCCAGGCACAACATAGCAACCCCCTGAAACCTCTGACCACACAGGTGAGATCTTCTCATGTCTGTCCTGTGCCTGTTCAAGAAACTGTAACTCCCAATCTGAGAAGCAACTAGGTAAGGAGAGTAAAAAAGTGTTGAGCATGAACGTGAAAACCTCATAAATGCCGTGTTATTTCATCCTTTGTCAGAATATCATTGCATTTGAAAGGTTTCAACAATTTCTGTCACTTAGCTCACCTCTTTCTGTTTTTTGCTGACAAGCTTACCAAGTTCGTGCAGGAATAAGATATAAGGGTAAAGGAATGAAATACTCTTTCTTCTCTCTTCCATCCCACCTGGAATAGTGGCAGCCATGCAGGCACTTGACAGCAAGGCAGGATGACAGACTAGAGGTGTGCTGCTCACACCAGTGACTCTGTTCCCACACCTGACACCCTCTTGCTGTGGGGTTACTTTTTCTACAGCTGACCGCTTTCACCCATTACTTCCTCCCCTGACACACTTATTTTATGCCTAAATCCCATGCTATGACCCTTATGGAGAGGGAGAGTCACCAAAGCCATGTTGGGTTTTAGCACCTACGGT
Organism: Ammospiza caudacuta; assembly: GCF_027887145.1. NCBI lineage: Eukaryota > Metazoa > Chordata > Aves > Passeriformes > Passerellidae > Ammospiza > Ammospiza caudacuta. The sequence goes on along the minus strand of NC_080603.1, from coordinate 11,673,585 downwards.
GACAGCAGGGCGTGCTCAGAGCCACCTGTACCTGCTGTCCCCTCGGCCGTGGGACAGAGGCTGCTCCAGCAATGTGGGGCCACACTTAAACCAGAGTCCTGGCAAAGCCATGCACTGGCCTGCTCCTGCTGCATGAACAACCCAGCTGAGTGAGGAAGAAAAGATGTTGGGACAGCAGTAGCAGGCTGGTCTGCCAGCAAAGGACAGCTTGGAGACATTTGCTTCTCATGCCAATCAGTCAGGTGTGCCTTGGAGGTGAGGGATAATGGATGTGGCAATTCCATCTACTTCAAAGTTTGCATTTTATTTTCCTTTTTCAGAAATTTTATTTTACTTTTTAAATAAGCCTTCTCTATTTGCAATTTGCATATTTAGAAACCATTTGCACTGCTCTGGACCCATGCACTGATTAGGTAAGGCCAGATTCAAGCTGAAACTCAACACAATGCAATGTGGAGCCTTCCCAAAGCATTAACATTCTTGTTGTTGCTCTCATCCAAAATGTTGACAGCATATTTTGCTGCACTGTCGACAGCAGAATTTTGCTTTCATGGGTGCAACAGATTTGTTTTAGCAGGAAAAACCCGGAACTGTGGAAAGTAATCCAAGCACTCCCTCTTGTGGGCACAGGGTTCTGCTGCACTTTAGAAAGGCACAAATCGCATAAATCCAGAATCCGACAGATTCTTACAGTGCAAAGTCCCCAGAGGGCTGTGTGACATTGTGTGACACTGCCGGACACAGTTCATGCCTCATGCCCTGGCACTTCCTTCAAGGTGGCAGCAGTCAGGGTGACAGATCCCTGGCTCTCATCAACATTCTGTCTGAACAAGAAAGTAAAATCCTATAGCTCTGGATTCAGGCTTCTAAATACTCCCAGGACACACACACTGGTCAAATGCAGACATCATCTCAAGGTAAAATTGGCCCCTGTCCCATCAGTGGAGTGTCTGTGCCACAGGCTTCTCTCTGTACCCCGTTGTGGGTTCTTCCATGCCTGTCCATCCTCCCAGGTAGCACCCAGAGGATTTCCTTTCTCCCTGCCATTTGCAAAACCAGCATCCACAAGATTTGGTCTACACCTACGTTCCTTTTTCTTTGCGTACACAGACACTAAAGATTTCTCCATGACAGGCCCATTTGAGAGAGAGACATAATTTTTAAAGTGTTCTGAGTAAAATATACCTGGTTTTTCACTTTTACACATTCAAATGCATTTAATTGTATCATTGACACATAAACAATGTAAAGTCATTGTCACAGATACAGCAGATTGCACCCCAAATATTTTTTTTGCACTTCCTAATTTCACAAAAACCAAACCTTAAGCAATTTCTTAATTGAGAGTCATACCCTTACTAATCTACTTCCATCTGCAACCTCTTACTTTCTCACCTATTACACTGAATTTATGAATCCTTGGGGCAGGACAGCCTTTGTTCCATGCATACTGTCTACCAGCCAATAACTGTGACTCTTGGACACCACCACAGTCAATATTGTGGTGGATCCTAGTGGCCAACATTAAACAGGTTCTGTATCCAGTGACAATCCCAAGCCTTAATAAATGTGATGGCTAAACATAAGGAGTAATTAAGTTCCTTTAAGTGAATATCTTCTCAGGCAAAAATAGAAGCTACCATCCAATGTAATAAATAGTGTATAGAAAGTTCAGACCAAAGCCCCATGGGGTTCTGATTACAGAGCAAGCAGCATGGGACTGTTCCCACACTGTGGACACATATTTTGGATGAAGAAAAAGATCAAGTATCAAAAAGGAGCAACTGTAACCTTGGCTCCAGGAGCAGAGAGACAGACATCTCAGAGGCACTGCACTGGCTCAAGAGGAACACTTGGCATGTACATAGAGGGCGAGGAAAAGGGTTGCCACTATCCCATGAATTTTTTAGTATGTTTTGCTATTCTATGTCCAAAATACACAACAGACTTTCAGAACTTTTGAAAATTAGAGGAGAAAAGAGGGACAGAGAAAATTCTAAGAGTGGCAATTAGCACAGTAGTTAGATATTCCCTCTGAATAGAAATCTGTGAGTGTGTGTCTCCTGAGATCTTTAACCAGCAGCTCATGGGGATAATTTTTCCCTTGGGTCCAGAGGGCAAGGATGACAGAAGTTGATTTTTTCTTTGCAAATCCTGGCTCATGATAAGAGCCAAAACAGCAGAATCACCGGAGTCTGATGCTAGCTCTAGGTTGAGATTCATCAAGGAGTGCATGTAGCACAGATTGACAGTACTGAGAGCTCACATGGGTCTGTGCTGTGTAACACACAGAAATTCCCTTGTTAGCACAATTTATTTTTTTCCTAACATTTCCCTGGTAATCAAAGTGGATGAAGGACTACTTCAGTCCACAGAGTTCTCCATCTACCTGCAATGACTCTATTTCTTTCATATAGTGGAAGGTAAAAGAAAGACTGCTGTGATCAGATATGTTACAGTGGATCTTGATTTATAGGTTCTCATTTCTCAACAGCAAAATTCACCAACTGCAGAATCAGGAACCCAGCTCTGCTACTGTGCCCCACAACTGCAGGGTTTTTGCTGACTCCTTGAACTCTTGTACACTACTGCTGGGAAAAAATGGCAACTTTAAGCTGAGAATAATAGAAGAACATAATAGAATAGAATAATAGAATAGTTTATGGTCACAGAGTATTCACTTTCAGATGCACATTTACCAACTAAAGCATTATAATGTCAATTCATTGGGGAAGTACTGTGTCTAGGTGCCTTCAAAAATAATTATAGCCATAATGGTAACAATTTGCATTCCCAGCATTCACTAATTACAGGGTAACCACAATGTTTACAAGGCATACAAAGACTATAACATGTTTTGTATTCACAACTAAAGCTAGAGATATTACAAGCTGGGCTTGTGATTTTTAACTGACTCAGTACAGAGGGAACTTAGGCATGAGACAAATATGTAGCTGTGCTGCTGAAGAGTACTCAGCACTTGTCAAAATTCAATTCCAAATAATTAGCTTAAAGTTTTTTGCATTTTTATGATGGGCTTTTACTGCACTTAAACAGCAAGGTATTGCTCTACTCATGCATATTGCTCTACTCAAATATGTCTCAGCTTCTTTGTGGTACTTCCCTTCCATCATGATTTTGTTTTAAGGTGGAACCATTAGAATAGGTGTTTGGGATTTTTTAGCTTTTCCTAATCCCATGAACACAAGGAAAAACCCTGCGTATTCAAAGTAGAAAATTTGCTTCTTACTTCTCTACCCACATTGCTATGTTGGAAAACTGTGCTGGAACACTCCTGGTCTCTGCTCCCTGGCTCTGTGAGCCTTGGATTTCCATGTCTGTACCACAGCTCCCTCAGCCTGCCAGCGCCAGGCACGAGCCTCCCCCAGCACTTGGTTATTCTACAAGTCTTTTTTATTTTCCTACCTAGATATGAATTTCAAGAGCCAACTTGTATCTAAAATTCTTGTCTATCAAAGACACATTCTCATTGATGGCTTCACTTCATTTGGTGCAAGACAATGGTCAAGTCCACTCTTGGGAGTCCCTTTCCCTTTGCTGTATTATAAAATAAGTGAGAGCTGTCCTGAATTCTGGAGGGTAATGGTTGTTTGTCCATCTTGTGCCTTCTGTTGTGTTTACCAATGTGGTCACGTGGGGAAAGTAAAATGCTGCCTCAGCTTGCAGAGAACTCAGGCAGATACCAGGCCAGTGATGAAGTGAGCTGCAATTTTTCTAAAATCAGACACAAAAAGTTTCAGTGTTGATGCTGATATATTTTCTAGCTTTTTCTTCATTCCTTCCATGCATGTTGAGACTCCTTAATTCATAACCGTCAATGGATTTTCATTCCCTCCTCTGAGTTATTCCTTCTAATCTCAGCATGGCTTCTGAATTTTACTTTGATCATCTCTGTAAAGTTTAAATCTTCTTTCCTTGCTTAAATTGGAGCTAGATATCACTGCCTGGTCCCCCACAAAAATGCCCCAAACCTTAAGAGGCATACAAACCCTCAGAATTAAGATAACATACCTTGAGGTGGCAACAGGAAAGGACAGTGCTGTCTGGCCACTGAAAAGCAAGAAACTAACAGGCACCATGAAGAGAGGCTGCACATTTGCAGATAAGGAACACACTTTTGTGAAAATCTATCTGAAAATAGGCTCTGCTTTGCAGGGAAGCTAAAATATGAAACTCTAGCTATCAGTAGTTTTGTTTTCAAAAGTGTGGTTTTCTTCAGACCATCTATCTTAAAAACATGTGCTGCTGTGCTGCTATGCAGCCTAGTACGTGGAATTTTCCAATCACTGTCTCCAAATTAATGAAAACAAATCTCACTTTGCAAAGGTCATTAGCAGAAAAAAAATCCCAAGGTGTTCATATGATCTCTTTTTTTCTTAAAATGGAAATTAGTGGGATTTTTCTGTGCTGAAGAATGTTTCAGAGAGGCATGGCAGTGATACAGAGAGGATTTTATGTACATTAAAACTCTGGGTGCAAGATGTTCTGCTCTCCAGCAGAGGGACTTCTACAGTCTGCTTGAAACGTTTTCTTCTTTTGTGCCAGATATGCTCAGTGCACACCTAGCCTGTATGCCACAGGGATATCTGAGCTCATCGATGGAACGCAATCCTTTGTTACCCCGAGGTGAAGATGTGGAGAACGATGGGATGGCAGGGAAGCATCATTGCACAGCAGTGATACCTGTGACTCCAAATCCTGCTTGCTTTACACAAATGAACAGCTTTGTTCACTGTGGCTGTGCTGTGGCAGGACTGAGCATTTTCCACTGCAGGGTGAAACCTCTGACCATGCCTGCTGCAGAAATCTCAGGTGCCAGCACAGAGGTTCCAGCAAAATGGGTGAGGAGTTATTTACTGGGGCAACTGTGGACCCTGTTTATTGTACTTTATAAACCCCTCAAAGTGGTTAAATTCCACTGTTCTCAGTCTACTTAGATGGCTACAAAAGACAGTTACTTGTTTTCATTTCCACATAAAGGCCAAACACGGACTTTTACTATCTCTAAAGTTATTCACACACTTCTTTTCTCTAAGATACAACTTGCTTTACTTTCTACAACATTTCTCCATTCCCTGTAACATTTTGTGAACAATGTCATACCTTTATAGAATGAGAATCACTTAGGCTGAAAAAGGCCTTTAACCCAGCACTGAAAAACATGTCCCCAGATGCCACATCTACACATCTTTTAAACATCTCCAAGGATGGTAGAATGGACTCCTCCACTTCCCAGGGCAGCCTGTTGCTTGACAACTCTTTCTGTGAAGAAATTTTTTCTAATATAAACAGATTATATCCTACAGTGTGTGTCTGAGTGTTAAAGCAGTCACTGACCATTACCCTGTGGATTATGGGGCCTTCATTCTGCTCCCTGTGTCCATCTTCCAGCTCAGGGGTGGTACCTGGAGAACAGCTGGTCCTGCTTTTGAACACCGAGGCAAAGAAGGCATTAAGTACCTCAGCCTTTTCCGCACCTTTTGTCGTTATGTTCTCTCTGCCATCCAAAAAGAGGATGGAGATTCTTCTTAGATTTCCTTTTGCATAGAAACATTTTTTATTGTCTTTTATTACAGTAGACAGATTAAGTGCTAGTCAGGATTTGGCCCTTCTAATTTTCTCCCTCCATAATCTCATGACTCCCTTGTCCTCCTGAGTTGCTTGTCCCTTCTTACAACTTTCAGAAATTCTCTCTTTTCCTGAGTCCCAGCAAAAACTCTATTCAGACAGTCTGGTCGTCTTCCCTGCTGGTTTGTGTTTTGGCACTTGAGGATGGCCTGCTTCTGCATGCTTAATATTTCCTTCTTTCCTTTCTTTACAAGACAATTCATCCTATCTAGAATACTTCTCTGCTATTTATACCCATCTCTGTAGGATATTTTTATTTAGATATGCATTTAGGAAATACAGCTATGTGGCACTTTTGTTGCTCAAAAATATTCTACGCTCCTGCCATTATTATAGTTCCAAGCCCCCCACCTACCTCCTCTGCTACTTCCTTAATTTCTTAAACTTTGTCCTTTCACAATCAATAACTTCAGTTCCAGGATAAACTTATGTTTATCTTTCAGTTTAAATTGAGATAATTCATTACTTTATCCAAGGTTGCTTTGTGCAACCAACACTTTCCAAATGCCCTCATCATTTCCCAGAACTAAGGACAGAAGGCAGGCTCTCAACCTGGCTCAGCATTTTGGTAAATGCTGGCTGTCCCTACACTACAGAATTTTTAGTATTCTCCATCAGAGACCAGCCATATAATTAATTTCTGCTCATAAGCCATTTCTTCTTATTTTTAGGTGGTCCCTCCTGTGCTTCCCATCAATATACTATAGATATATTCTGTGAATACTAGCTGATTAATCCTCACCATTCCTACATCAATAACCAAACAAGAAATAAGAAAATAAGGCATAGGGGAGTTAAATTACAATAGTTACATAATTATCTAATATATGATTGGAATTATAATTTAGGTTTCCTTAGAGCAGATCAATTTTGAATTACTAAGCATAGTCACCACTTCTTTGAACAATTGCATTAAAAATTATGGGTTTTGAGAACTCAGTTGCAAATTTGTCCTTTTTTTCCCAAATTAAGCATTTTGAAAATCACAAGTCTGGGATCCATGAAGATTTGAGAAAACCAATTAACAGTAATCTGTCCTTTCCCAGATCTTATATTCCTTTTGAATGTTAGCTGTGCCTATCTGATCAACAAAGAGGGGAATAACACAATACATCTTAATCTTTTGGAAAGTCTAATTTGCTCATTATGATATTGTTAAGGAAAGCAGTATCAATACAATCAATAGCCACAGCACACAAAAATAGATACCCTGTATGCCACAACCCAGCAGACTGAGAATGGGCTAACAGCCCAGCTGTTGGAAACACATTTCACCCATCATCCATTATTTGCACATTAAGATAGAACAGGTGTTGAAAGAACAATCAATGTTTGTATCTGCTACGGAGATAAGATTTTTGTCATTCCTCTGAAATCAGGGTCAAATCCACACCTTTAAAAGTTATACTATCATAGCAAATGGCAACATAATAGATGGACAGTAAGAGATTGTCAGCTGGAAGGGAAGACTTAGGGAGAGAAAGCTTGTACTAGATTTTCTTGTTTTTCATGAAGTCATGACCGTACCACACATTATTCAATTAACAAGATCACCCTTCCACAGTCACTTGAAAATTCCTCTTATCATCTTTGTTCCTTTCTTCTGTATGAATTGAGGTGGATTTTTCCCTCCACAGTTTCAGTGAACCCTGGCTACAGCTTCTAAGAGGCTCATTATCTCTTCTATCACATCAGCTTCTGCTTTCAAGGCTTATTGTTTAGTTCTTAGTATAAACTGACAGGCTAAAACCCCTTCAAAACACCCAAGGTGCCTTTGCCACTGAATAAACAGCAAAGCATCAGGAGTGCTGTAAAACCCATTTAATCAAAAATATATACTACATGAACACTGGGACACTGAAAACCTTTGGAAGTACAATTACCCTAATTTCTTCCTTAGATGAAGGAACACTTCATGTGTTATTTAAATGGGCCATCATTTTGAATCTCCATTATAGATTTGATTTGCTTATGTAAAATATGCTTTAGAAATGTGCAGGGTTCTCTCAGTCTTCATGTCTGGCAGCACTCAGAAGTAATACAATCATATCAGTTCATACAGGTTACAGACCTGTAACCTGTACAGACTTGGCTACCCAAATATGACCTTCCTAACAAGTTGCTGGCTGTCTGGAGTGAGTAAATCAACTTAGTCTTGTGGTCTTTGCTTTGGTCAAGACATTATTGGAGCGACTCACCAAGATAGAAACACAAATATGTGATTATTGCAAAGCAGTCCTCAGGGAGATTTCCACTCAAACTTCAGTGGCATTCAATAGTATTTTGGGGACTAACTCCCTGAAAGCCAGACAAAAATTCTCCATCAAAATAAGGGTGCCTGTGTGTGCATACACATATGCATGTGCACCTAAATCCATCTGTGCTCCTGTCTCCTTGTGCACACACACCCCACATGTACACACCAGTGATGCAGTGCCACAGTGCTTTGACAGAAGCCATTCACATGATGTTTAAGCAAAACCTCTTCTTTCAATTGCTACTCTCAGCTAGTTCTGTCAAACTAATAATACAGGTCTGTGCAACAAAATGTTACAATATCAGTATTAGCATATAAAATAAAGGTAAGTATAGGTTTCCCATGTCTTTATTTCTTTTCCATTTTCTCTCTATTGGAGAAATTTGCCAACCCAAACACTTTCATTTTTTCCTATGTGGCAGTTTTGTTTCTGATGATGATAAAAAAATTATCTCTGTTTAAGGTAAAAGGAGATGTTGCTCCTTTGATTTGGGTTGTTTTTTTTTTTTTTTATTCCTAAAAATGTACAATAAGTATAACTACAGTGGACTATTTAATAGTCCTGTAAGCATTACATGGTCTATAGCTGAAGAGAGTCTAGCTGCCTCAACTAAACCAAATCACTTGCTGTAAGAGCAGTTTTTAGGACAGTGATAAATCACAGTGTAATACAATCATGCATTAAGCTCCAACCAGATGTGACTGGCACAAATATTAAAGTACAACTGGGCAGAAGTCAAGTACGTACAAGTCATTGACAACATTGGTGTAAGTGCTCTAGACAAGACCTTTAAAAGAAATTTACATAAAAACATAGATTAAATTTATCAAAGTTTGATAAATTTTAAGACAGTAAAAAAGTACAGAAAGCATGAAAAAAATAAAAAACCCAGCCAGTTCATACTGTACAGTTTTACTACATTTATATTACAGAATGAAGACAGAAAAAGATACAAGGAATTAAGAGCAAAGAAAATTCTGCTGGCTGTGGCCAGCGGAATTTCACTGCCAATGAGAGATGCGCACACACAGATGCACGCACACGCACAGAAAACAAAGACACAAAGCAAAAGAACCATTTACTGTAACAAATGACAGACAGAGAGGTGGGACATTTGGCATGTTGCAGCACATGGAGTCATTCCCGATTGGCTAACGATGGTACCTGGCTCGGCTGGAGCTCGCCGGGCTGCCGGAGCGGCGCCACCGACGCTGGAGGCACTCCTGACGTGGATGCGGAGCGGCCCAGCCGGCAACTCGACTTGGACTCTGCAAGGGAGAGAGAGAAACACCCGTGAGCAGGAGCAGGGGACTGCTGCAGCCAGCTGAACGTTGTGCATCCAGGATTCCCTTGAAATGGAGACTCTAGCCTCGGTAACGAGTTAAAGTCTTGGACATACGGCTGAATCATGAGCAGAAGTTGAGATCAGAAAAGGGATTCAGGCAGGACTCATGCCATGTCCTGGCCTCTTTGCTCTGGCATTTCTGAAGGACAGAGCATAAAACAGCAGACAGGAAGAATAAAAAAGAAGCATTTCTGTTTCCCCACTCCCCTGCTCCCTAGCACCTTTTCTACTCCTCATGTAATACAGCAGTGATTAAGGGAGTTACAGAGGCTTCTGGTTTTACCTCTCCATCCCAGAGCTGAGGGACATGACAGCCCGAAGACTGGCTGTGCTGAAGGAAAGCATGAAATGCCAAAAAATAAAGGAGAAGGTATGTAAAAGTGGTGAGGATACTGTCACACTTGGGGATTTGGAATGACACCAAAAATACTTGGGAATCTCATGTCAGTAGCAATGAATTGAGAGATATAAAGTAGGAAGAAGAGACAAATCAAGACATTGGCAGTGGCAAAGTCAGTTGCCCAGAATCAAGATGATAACAGAAGCAATGGTTGCCTTGAGAGAAAGCTCCATTTCAGAGAAGAACTTCACAAAAATGACGGAGTTATTTGATTTTCCTTCTACTGCTTTATATGGAGTAATTTCTGAGAAGGTTCCCCATTGATTTCCATCCAGGTTACTATTGTACACACTGACACACGGTGACCATGCAGTTCAGGAGGCCTGGATGAAAGTTTTTATATCTAAGCCATGCTGACACCCATGTACTACCCCAATGTTCAGCTGGTCTGGGGGAAACTGCCCTTTCCTGAAAAAGAGATCTGCCTGTTTCTGCCCAAGAAATTTTTTTGTCCTTACATTTCCTTTATATGGCTGAGGAAGCACCTCTCAGCCTATGACTCTGCTCAGATCAATTCATTCTCCTCATGTTTCATAAACCTTCTTCCCAACCCTGCACCTGCTTTTTTGTATTTAGTGGGCAAGCACTGAAAACATTGGACTCACCAGACAGATTTGGTACAATAATAGAGTCTCACTTTTCACATTGACAGTGCTCCTTTACCATGAATAACAAGTAACTTCAATACCATTCTTCATTACAGTTTAAAGAATTTTGAGGTTTTTTTAAAAGGTTTGAAGAATTCCTCCTATTCAATTCTATGTTTTCAACAAGAAAGGAAGGGCCTATGCCTCGTGCAGTTGTGGTTTAGCAAGTTTGTCTCTGAAGCACATATTTTGCCTGTGTCTGTCTGAAATTTATTTTGTCATGCCTCATGTATACAGCTGCTTTGTCCGTGTTTGTTTTACACTGATTTCTCTATTTCCTGTGCGGATCTCTAGTATCACCACTGGCCACTGGTTGGGCCACAGCTTGAAAGGAAGAAGATGCCTATTGCCAGCATGACCTTAAAGTCACTTGGCACACTTTGGAAACTTGAGGACAGCTGGCACATTACTCCACATACCAACAACATGCTGAAATGGATTCTTCCACTCTCACTGATGCTTTCTCATTGTCACCTTCAATGCTTATTTTCTTCAGATATTTCAGAATTCAATAGGGCATGGAGAAGAGCTATCCACTTATGCTGGAGCACTTAGACCAATGAAAGCATCTGTATGGCTGAATATTCATCAACTAAATATTAATAGGTTAGTTAACATCCAGCTGGCTGAGCAGCAAAAATATTTATGCTGCTTGCCGAATGCATTATTCAATTCACTCTCCAAGTCAGTCTGTAAACACACCACGAGTCAACACAGCCACAGGCACACAGAAAGGAGCAGACTGGCCTCCTCCATAACCTTGCTTTTGTACACAGTCTGATGGTTTGCTTTTTTTGGACTTGGGCAGTTACTCTGAAGGTTGATTAGGTTTGTTTTTGTTCTGATTTCACACTGTCTGTGTGCCAGATTTCTGACTGTTCCTTTCAGAAATATAGATACAATAATGGATCTCATTATTATATCTCATCTCTCATCTCCTGGAATTCTGTGGGGGTTTCAGAAAGGACAAAAATTGTGCTTTTTTCAGTTGTTTTTCTTTACTGCTAAGTAAAGATTCTGTTTCTGCTGTGACAAGCAGAATCAGACATTCAGCGCATAAAAAACTCCAAGACACTGTCTGAGTATGCTTCTGAATTATTTTCTTTGCTTTAGGAAAGCAGAAAGAAGTGTCATAATTTCCAATTTGTATCTATGAGCAAGAGATTACCATTTCCTTGCCAAAGAGACTCCTTTCATCTAGCATCAAAGAAATAAAACCTATCACACACAGATGAAGTATTAGTTCCTTTATCTCCCCGTAATATATGTTCCAGTATTAAGGAAACTATTGTGATTTCCATGGTGATCCTCACCAAAAGGTGCTTCAAACATGGCTCCATCTAGCTTTTTTTGTCTCAGTGGCTATATTTTTGGACCAAATAAATACTGTATTCTACTGTAATTAGTGGTCTCAGTAACAGCACATCACTTGGGGGAAAAATAGTCCATAAAAGGTCTATTCTTTAATTGCTGCACAACTCACTGCTCTGTATTCTGCAGCATGTTATTTTTCAGCTATGGGCAGTTTATTCACTCTGCTGGGGCTATCTGGGTTTTCCTATTCAATGCCAAGAATCTTAAAGGAAAAACTACTGGGATGCTTTCTAGCATTTAGAAATTATGTTTATCTCTTGTGGATGATACTGAGACAGCTCAGTATTAACATCTGAAATGAGTAGTCTTGGACATCTTGAGAAGTCCCTCAGTTACAGAATTTCGTGGTGTGGAGCTGAGTTCTATCAGCCATCCTGAGAGGCACACAGGGAAGGTTCTGTAGGCCAGGGGATGCAGGGCATGTGAGCAGCCTTTAGAGATGCTCTTTGCAATCAATGGGCAGCATGAGGTCTGAATTCAGCAGATTCTTGGGGGTAGCCAGATGGCTGTGAAATATTATGCACAAAAATGTTCATAAAATTCACCTGGTGTATGTGGAAATTTAGTGGTGTTATTTTGCACAGCTTCCAATGTCACATCTCTCACAGTGACATGGTTTGAAAAATGCACTGCAGGTCTCTGGGAGCCAGGTGCATTGTTAGGGGGGCACAGTGGGTCTCAGTCTCTTCCCATGGCAACCCCAGTGGCCACAACACTCTGGAGTGGGACCACAGCCCCCTGACACCAAACCCACAGACAAAATCAGCTGCAGTGGGCTGAGCACCACTGCACTCTTGGGTTTAAACTCAGTCTTGACAGCACCAGGAGGGTTACACGTGGAACCACACAAGCATTTAGCTCCAAAGGGCAGCATTAAGGATGAGAATTTTAAGAGAGACTGTGCAACACAGAAATACAAGCTTTCCAAGCACAAATAGGATTGCCTTAAAGTTGTGTATTTAATTATGTGTCTAAGCACTCATATAAATGGCTGGTTTTCCAAAACTGCAGGGGCTGCCAGCATGACTAAAGATGTAGAGGCTTGGCTGATTGTATTTGGGACATGGGGTGTTGTAGGATTTTCTTCAATAATGCACAGTGATGAAAAAAATGCCACAAGATTTTATGGAAATATTTTCAATCAGTTTTATACCAACGTGCTATGGCTTTCTATATTCTCCAGAAGTACAAAAACCCTGCACAATTTTTATTTTTGGATCTTAATGGGAAGAGTTCTTTATCCATCCAAGGAAGCCTTCATTCTGCCTATCCTAATCTTAATTCAAAAAAATGCTCTGGCTGTCACTTACGTTGGAGAAGCTTCTTATCCTGTCACAGTCTCTTCTTTGCACATGAAAAGAGAAATATTGCTTATTTGCTACAGCTGCCAAGAAATGCATTTTGAATTAAACAAGGCAATGTGACAGGCTGGGAGCAATCACATAAAAAAAAAAAGAAGAAGAAGAAAAAGAAAGCATGTATGCTGGAAAAATACATCACACCAAGTGTCTTAATACTGGCCTAAAAAGAGATGAGTAAGCTGAAATACAACTTGAAGTTATGAAACGTTATGGTGCAATAAACTATATAGTATTATGCTATCTAAAAAAAGCATTTAGTATTTTGCTATTGGCAGAATCCAGTTAGTGCTAAAATATCACAGCAGCACATCAAACTGAACAGTTTTCACAAGGGAAGCACTGAACCTGTAGAACTCAATGTAACCAGACATCCATAGGTCAAAAGTTTAGCAAGTCTCAAACCCAAGTCAGGTAATGATCAAAACCATGTCTGAAAAGGAACCCCCTGTTTGGGTTTAGGGGATATTTTGCCCAAAAGGAAAAGCTGATAGTGGAATATACTTTGTGTCCTGAAATATGGGTGTTTATTTTCTTTGTAAAGCTTTTGTTGTAGGATTTGTGTTTTTTGCTATTTCCTGGCTTCTTTGAAATACAAGTAAGTGTTTTGTCTCTTTGTTCAGGTTTTTTGTGTGTGTTTTTCTTACACCTAGGCAATATTTTTACTCCAGCAGAATTGGTGTGATCCCACATCCTGGAGGTCTCACAGCAGAACCATGGGCATTGGTGGGATGTCCTCAGTGTGCAGCTCCCATACAGCTCATCTCATTACAGGTGACAGGCTCTGCTTAGGAGAGCCTGTGAGCAGAGAACATGAATGACAGGTGCAGGCAAGATCTGAGCCTCCTGGGCAGTAATATAAAACTCCAGCATTAAGTTCCTTTCATGTGAAGAATCCTTGTGGGTTTAGGAGCACAGTGATACTGCCTGTGAGGAGAAAATGTAGGGGTTTGTGGCACAGACCTGGCTGGCATGAACTTTTTGCTGCTATTCCCTTCTTACAACAATGGAAGCATCTTGTGCCTTGGGCTTTTCAGGCTTTGTCCCATTCCCAAATAGATGAACTTAAAATATTCATTGCTTTTGGAAATCGACAATGATGGCCAGTAATTGCAGTGAAGGGTGGGTATTTCCTCCCTTCCTGATTACCTACAATCTTTTCAGATGGAATATGTATGGCTGGCTGAGTGACAAGCTGGTGGCAATTCAAAACCAGGATGCAAGAGAGTTTCTGAGATTTTAAAGGCAGGGCAGTGCCTGTCTCCAGCAGCAGGTGGCAATGCAAAATGCTTCTTTGTTGCTGTTAGGAAAAAAGCAGCAACATTCCAGAAAATACTCTTCAAGTCTCCTGGAGTGAAGTTATACAGATTCTGTATTACAGATTGTGTTTGGCTGTTCATGATAATTGCACTGACTTTCCTAAAAGTCAGCATGCCCTCAAATCACACTGCTTTCCATAAGAAATTATAGGATGCCAAGAAACAGAAAGTGTCCTTGACAAATTCTGTCATAGAACAATCAGGCACTAGAGACAGTGATAACTGTGTGCAGCTGACAGCCCAGGCTCTTTGAACAAAATGGACAGAAAGTTCAGGATTCTGTTTAGAGATGGCTCATTCTCCCTTGGATCTTACTAGCAGTTTCAGAGTTGGGGAGAATCCACTAAAAGCCACGGTTCTCACTCAGGTATTTGGCCAGGCCACCTCAGTTCCCAGCTGGAGCAGAGCTGCCTGATGAGTGCCTGTGGGAAATCCATTCACACCCTTTTTCTTTTGCAGCAGAGCAATTCAACTCCATAAAAAAAATTATTTCAATATTGCCCTAATAAATGCCTGTACCAGTGTGAACTAGGAGGTAGGTACCAAGCTGCAGTGTTTCAAGGACATGTCTACACCAAAAAAAAAAAAAAAAAAAAAAAAAAAAAAAAAAAAAAAAAAAAGTAGCTTTTTTTTTCCTGTTATCTATGATGTTGCAAAGAGAGTAGCAGCAGTGATGACTGTACTGGGGACTGGCTAGATTTTATTTGAGGCAAATCTAAGTTCTATTTCCTAGTGCAGAATTACTTTATCTCCTTGACTCCAGAAAGCATTTGTATTCATATGAAAGTATTAAATCTCTCTTCTTGCATTCTGTTACAGTTTTAATTTAATTGCAGAGAATGAGCTGTTACAGTTCATGTACAAGTTCATTGAGGAGAGCTGTGTACAGCATTCTCAATGCAGTGCCCCACCAAGCAAAGGTAAAACGTGTTGCTCAGGCAACAGCAAGAGACACGAGGGGAAAAAATATTCAGGGCAGATGAGAGGCAATATTCATCAAATGAAATATCATAAATCTGCAGGGAAAGAAAAGTTATAATCAGCTCTCATATTTTAATCATTGAAAGGAATCAAAATTCAGCCAAGAAAATAAAATTTTCCTTTGACAGTCCTAGCAGTGTAAGACAAAGTCATAGTTAACTAAATCAAGGCATGATTCAACAACTATTACAGTTTGCTGATGCCAAATGGAGACTGAGGCCAACATGTTTTGTTTGCTTTTGGAGATCAGCCAACTCTTTAAAATAAAACTGCTGCAGAAATGTTGGACAGTAGTGTTATATTTTGCTAAGAGCTTACTCTTCAGTTTTAACTTCTTTACTACTCTGGTCCATAGTGTCATCTTGCAGAACTGAAAAGGTTGGTACACATCTTTGGTCTAATTTTCATATGTCCCAGTACTTTGATGTGGTAGCTTAAACCCATCCTTTAACCTGCATTAGCACAGATGATGGTCTAAGACACTGGGGACAGAATTTTTACCAAAAGCTATGAGCTTATCTGGAAAATTCCCACCTTCCAGGAAACTTTGTAAGAAGAGACAAGTAAGGAAATGGCAGTAGCACAAAAAAGACCTGTGCTAGAGTCATAAGTTTTTGCAGAAAAGTCACTTTCACTGCACCAGGAAGGACTGTTTGGGGGGTCTGTAGCAAGCAAAGCTGGACTACATGATTGCTGCAAATGACATTTCATGTCAGCAAAGACTCTTCAACTTATACACTGAGTTTCAGGTGTCATTTTCAGCAATTCAGGGACAATGTGAGTCCCATTATCACCCAGGGAAGCGATGTTCTGGGTGAGCTGTGAGCATCTCTGCTCACTCAGCAGTGTAAACACTCCTTGCTGCCACTCACTGCCCAGCAGATCTCTCAGGCAGGAATGATTTCTTGTCTGAGCAGCTCATTCCTGCTCTTATACTTACTGAACACTGACCATGAGGCATCAGCACTACACATGCCAGCTGTCCTTAAAGGGGATATTTCTCACAGTCCAACTAATAAGCAATGAAGTTACTCTTTTATGAGAGCTATCAAATCTCAAAAGCACCAATACAGTACTGGTGCAAGGGCCATAAATATCTCTTTATAGATATCTATTCATTTATCAGTTCCATTTGTCTTGGTCAATTTGTAAACAAGACTGCATTATAATGCCATAGTTTATGGCAATTTACTATTTAACATGTTAATGTTTTTGAATAATAAAATGAATAGGTGTTTATCTGAGACTTCTGAAATCCATAGTCACTCTTCTAGAAATTTATGTACAAGCAGAAAACAAAGGCTGCCTGTGTCCTGTCACTGTGCCCCTCAGTAAGACGGCCTTGCTTTTGCAAAGTGTATTTTTGTTACTTCATGTGATACATGAACTTATGAACTTCCTGAGGTGCCATCCTAGGAGTGTCTTTGCCTTTTCAATGTCAGGTGGAATCCTTTACTTCTTTTGAAGTAGATGGCTAACGTGCTTACGTGCTGCTATTCCATGCCACCATCCCAGCTGTTCCAGCACAAGCACAGCACAAGCCTTTTTAGTGCAGCACTCAATGGGCAGGGCCAAATCTAGAAGATATTTGGAAATCTAAAGAATCTGGATGCTTACTGCATCAGTGTATCTTTAGAGACTCTTCAGCTCACAAGGAGATTGATGAGATCTCCCTGTGCCGTGCTTGACGTACCTGAGCTGTTGCCTCCAGCCAGCATGGTTGGGCTGACAGAGGATCTCCCCAGCCTGCTGGACACCATGGGGGGGCCTGGTGTTCCATCCCATTCCTGAGCTTTCCCTGGCTCCCTGCAGGAAGCTGTCCCATGATGTCCTCTCTCTTTGTTTTCCAGCTTTGGTAGTGGTTCAGTGCTGTGGCTTCTGATCTTCAGCTCATCTAGTGGTTCTACAAAATACATAAATGCACATTTCATTATAGAGTAACTGCTAATCATCCACATCATGCAATAATCTTTTGCAAAATACTCCATGTATATCAATGATAAATCCTTTAAGGGCAGTTTATAGCATGGTTTTACCATCTAGGCCAAAACCCTGTAGTTTACATAGGTTTCAGTACACTTTTTAATTATTTAAAAGCACACACCATGAAGCAGATGGATAAAATGTAACATTTCTGTTACAACTTTCATATGCCAGGAAAATAATTTGGAAAATGGTTCCCTACCAAATTGTGGTTTATTAAAAATTTATACAAATATTTGAAATCTTTTCAGCTGTCATTTCATTAGGAACAAGTTCTTCTTCAGGCACTTTCTAAGGAAGCTCTCTCCTAAGGCAATATTGTGCAAGCAACATATCTGTACTTCTCATAAGCTCTAATAAAAGCACACAATCCACAGAACAAAACAGCACAAATCCATTTTGGGTGTGCCCAGCACCATAACCTATGGAATGAAATTGCAGTTGGTTGGAAAAGCCTTGGAGCCAGAAAATTACTTTCTGTTTGAAACACCACAAGTCAATGAAAAGAGGAGCAATTCTAAACACAGTTGAATGACTTTTTCAAGTGACGCAGTGATGTCTGCTTTCTTCATGGCTGGTGATTTTTTGTTCTTTTCTCAAGACCCCAATTTCTTGTCTTGCAGGTTGAGCAATGCATGGAGAAAGGATTAATTCCTGCTCTTTCCCATCTGTAGCTATGAAAAATTCACATGAAAAACTAGATACAGAAGAAACATTAGATTGCTCTTTAGTTGTAGGAGCTAATTACTGTGCTACTCAGTTATTCAAAGCTGCTGTTCACCTCATTTTGAAAAAAAGATCAGTTTGGAATTTTAGATCTCAAACCAAAAGAGATTCTTACACCAGTTCTAGTCACAGAGATTTACTAATCCACCCCCTGATGTACTTTAATTTCTGTATGTATCTACAGTCTTGGAATCCATATTTGACAGAGATAACAATCTTCCCTTGAATTCTATGTCAAAAACTTTTAGTGGCTTCAAGGGCCTTTGGAAGATTTGAGGGAGCCAAACAAAGAGAAAACGCCAGGAGCCATTGAGAGGCAGGCGATGCCAGCAGTTCCCTGAGAGGCTGTGCTGAATGGCAGGACAGGATTTATAGTCTGAGCTGCCACTTCCTCTCCCAGTCACCCCCATGGCCAAGAACTGGGACTGTTCAACCACTCAGATGATAAAGTCCCAGAAAAGGACTACATTCAAAGCACTTTGATTTTCCCGTGGCTCAATGCCCCACAGACTGTTTCCTGTGGTACAGCACACAGGGGAAGATGCACTGCTAGACAGCTGTGATGGGCAGAGACCCCTCCTATGCATAACAGTATCAAAATCTCTCCTTGTTTTGGGTTCTTTGACATTCCAGTGTGCAGATGACCTTAATGAGCAACAACCCAGCCAGCCTGGGGTTTCCTCAATGAAACATCATACAGAAGACATGTAAAAATATCTAACTGGATATGTGGTGCAAGATGTACTCATTCGTGTATTTTGTTGATTACAATTGGTTAATAGTAAAATTAAATATTGAAGATATCTTACCACAGCCTGCAAGTAGTAACACTGCATGAAAAAATGATTAAACAATCCCGGGCTGGGGTGAACCGTAAAATTTACGGATTCTGTAAAATTCATGTGACAAAGACCTTCAAAACTCAAACTTCTTCCATGAACTTTTAAGTCATCTACCTGCTTTAGTCTATGAAAAAGACACTGCAGTGAAAATCCAGGGTTTGTTTTTCCCAATTGGTAACCCCAGTGGGGTACAAGGTTAAATAACAGTCTATATCAATGTAACATGACATCTGCCTTTCAGGGACCTTTGCTAGGAGGTGTCTGTGACACAGATCTGTCTGGGACTGCACAGAAAGACCTGCTAATACAAAGAGATGTGCAAAGAGAGGGAGAGCCCAAATTATTACCAGGATTAGAACTGTTTCAGTTGACAGCATCGAGCTATCAAAAATACTGATGTGTTTTCTCACATAACAGATGCATGCAATCATATGTGATTTTTTTTTCTTCACACCAATAACATTCACTTCTTTAAGATACTACTTATTTGAGAAAAGGAAAGATAAAAACAAGTTTCAAAATTCTTTGGAAATGCACACAATCTTCTTTCCCACTAGTACAGGACTGTGCCTAGATTGCAGTTTATTCTTCACAGTAAAATGAAGAGAAAGCCAGAAGACTAGAATATGTTTTTATAAAGTAAGAATTGGGCCCTCCAAGTGCCCTACCAAATTAATGCATCATTCAATAGAGTTGATTTACTATGTCATCCAGCTGCTCCTGGAAATGCTGTGACTACCTTAGTGAGAACCTTCTCTGTGTGTGCCTCACTGACACTACTTGAACACCTCCCCTTGAAATTTCACACACATGCAGTCAGCCCTTGTCACAGTGGAAATGCTAAGAGTGTGTAGCTAAGGATTTATCTACTTCAGTTTACTTAACAGAGAAACATTTGTACTTGCAGCCTGATAAAAAATATCTGTGCATTCTTAGTTTTTACTGTCAGCTGAATCAAAGCACAGCTTTTGCAACCAGCTGGAAACTATGGAACTATTCAGACTAAATAAAGATTTGGTTTATAGTCTAATTTTTATAAGGTGTAGAAAATCAGTTTTCAGCTGGCTGTCTAGACTTTGTAAATTTACATTCCACTATCCTTTCTTAGGGATTTTCAGTTCACAGTTTATCTTAAAAGTAATATATCCTAAAAATGAAAAGCAGATTGAAACAGATTATAATGTCATGTAGCCCATCACAGGGCCTGAGTCATTATTATTTGGTGATCCTTATCAGTAACAATGATACACAGACAGAAGACAACATGTCAGTGTTTTCTGTAGTTTTCTGTAATATTACTTTCCAGGTCACTTGCAAATACAGAAAAAAAAAATGAAAAAGGAAATTATTGCCTCACTTTCACTCAAATATTTTAGAATATTTAGAGAAGTTTAGAATAATTTCAGTTTCTTTAATAAATGTCAATGGGAATCATACTCAAACTCAATTAAAATAAATTAAAAAATCACTCTGCTACTTCTTGGACAATTAAAAGAGCACTTCAGTTCCAATGTGCCCAGGACAGCTCCAGAAATGCAGAATGCTCCCCTGCCAGCTCTCAGCCCATCCCTGGCCCATTTGTTGACTGTGCCAGCCACTTGGATGTTTTTTATCTTGTCACCTACTCCTTGCTGCAAATGTAGCTGCACAGAGCAAGCCAAGTGGCACAAACGATTGTGTCTCACAGGAGCACATTCCCTGCTCCATGCTTTGGCTCCTGCAGCCTGGCACAAGGCAGTGGCAGAGGGCAGAGCACACCTGCAGTTACCTGTGGGGTGGGGATCTTATCATCCCCTGAAAAGCAAACCAGGACATTTTACACAGAGTAACCCTTTATAAAAGCTTCAGCAGGACTTAAATGGCCACTTTATCCCTATTGATCCCATCCTGAAAACAGGAACTCTTAGCAGTCAGATTTATCTGTGTGTACAGAGACACAGCTGAAAGGTAACAGCAGCTGCTGCACAGCTCTTTAAAATATTTTTTATTTGGGAAGTGCAGAAACATAGGTTGGATCTAGGTTATCTTGTGCTGTTAAAACCTGAATGGTGGGAAATACCAAAGCTCAGTATTATGCTGGGAGCTCACTGAGTCATATGGTGACCACCAGAAAATCATTTTGCAGTCAAGTGCTGCTTTTTGAAAAGCTGAAATTATTATGGAAAGCATGTTTATTGTTCAATAATTCTTCCACCAAAGTGGTATATAAAAATGTAAATTTCAAGAAATAATTCACTGCTTTAAATATTTATGGACACAGTTGGTTAAACTGCCAACTGCCATAAAGGTACTCAAATGTTTCAAGCACTTTCAGCTGTCATGGTATTTCAATATGTAAAGATATGCATTTTTGTATTTATTTCACCTGAATCTCAGACTTTTCCATTTAAAGTATGAGATGCTTAAAATCTCCTATAAACTATATATTTTACAGATAATTGGCATGTACAATCTCCCCTTTAGGAAAGGTGCCCTAATAGCTGTGCGCTAGGCAAGGCTGGCACGTGAGCTGCGGTACAAGAAAACTTGGGAATGCTACAGGAAGTGAGAAACAGAGTCAGTTGTAACTTGGATCTAAGAAAACTGAAATTACAGCTACAGAAAACATCTTAATAAAAAAGCTATCATTCAAATAAGTATGACTCTGTGGCCAGTCTGCCGCTCTGTTCTTAAACACAAATTAATTTCAGGTCCAGGTGGCCTCTTAGTGCAATGCTAAGTGGTAAATGGCAGAACCTTTATTATTGCTTGGGGTTTGGGGGAAGAAAGAAAAGCCACTGTCTTAAGGAACATAAAATGAGGATTGCTCTCTGCCATCTCTCTCAGCTCTGAGCTGAAATGTATAAGCTAATCCATACATTATTAATTTATTCCTTTTTTTCCTTTGTGTTTGTTATAAACCTAAGTAAATAATATATCACTCTAGGCAGAACTCACATACTGGGGGAGAAAATGGTCTAAAATTCAGCAGTCACATGCAGGTGCAAACAAAGTCATTCAGGATGGGGTTTAGATGTGAGCCAGAGCTCCTATCTCCTCCAGCCTCAACAGATCAGCACTCACCTTGTCTGGCCACAGGGCAGGCACGGCCCTGGCTGAGGGAGCAGCAGCACAGAGCACCCCAAGGGCACAGCTGGAGGGGGGCGGGCGCAGGATGGGACTGCAGCTAGCGCCTGTGTGAGGGTCAGTGCTACCTGAGACATGGCCAGGCACAGTGTCCCTCCTGCCACTGCTGGCACCAGGGCAGCCTGTGCCTGACTGACCCCTTCCACAGGCACTGCAAGTACAGCAATACTGGGCCTTCCAGAGAGCCCCAGAGTTTCTTCTGTCTGCACCCCAGGGCTTTTTATTTACCTTTACTGTGCATTTAAAAATTAGATCTGCCTTTTAATGGATTTCCTGATGTCCAGTGCTTTGTCTGATCTGCATCGGTGTAAATTTATCCCAACCTCTCCCAAAGAAAAATAACCAGCTATTAATACCACATGCAAGAAGCATGGATAATGCTCAGTGTTTCAACCATTAAAAAAAAAAAAAAAGAGCATATTATACTGTCAATGAAACCCATATCCTCATCTTTATTAACTATAGTGGTTTGTCAATTCTGACTTCATCCGCTTGCTAATTAAGCAGAAGTTTGCTTTGCATATCAATTTTTAATACCCCTTTTTTACAGTTAAGTGAGAGTTGCAGCAGCCAGCTTGTTCAATTAAAAGCAGCTCTGACCTAGTTCCATGCAAAATCAATAGAAAGCCTGAAATTCTCACAAAACTTCTAATATTTAGGGAAGACATGGCTGAACTTCTTCTTAGTGTTCATGGAGCATGTTTCTGTGAACAGTGTAGGGCTTTTTTCTTTTTTTTAATGTGGTGAAATCCACAGAAGATCACAGTGGTCTGCTACAAACAGCCAAGGGAGGGGAAGAGGGATTGATGAGGAAAATGCATTTAGTTGATTTTCTGTGGCTGTCCCAAACCTGCTAAGTGTGCAATACTGCTTAGGAAAACAAGACAGGAAAAGAAAAAGTAATGATACAACTAACTGAAGACTAATGAAAGAAGGGATAGATTTATAGAAAAACATTTATAGCATAGATTTATCAATCAAGGCTTCAGAATAAAAATATTCAATGAAAATGATGGAATTTATAATCTGGTTGAAAAAATAGAATGGAATTCTTTAAGTTCCAATAAACTTCAGCTGTTGGCATTAGTCCCTTTAAAGACAAATTTTTAAAAATTCACCATTATAAGACACATTCAACATTATTTGATGCCATATAGTTAGAGGAAAAATCCTCATGTATATTGATTGAAATAAAGGAAAACTTGTAAACTTGTTTTTACTATTAAATAAGGAGAGATTTTTTATCCCTAGAAGTGTTCAAAAAATGTGTGGATATGGCACTTGAGGACATGATTGAATGTTGAATATGGTGGTGGTGCTGGGCTGACAGCTGTAACTCTCTTAGAGGTCTCTTCCACCCTTAATTCTGTGATTCTATGATTGATCCAAGATGATCATATTTTGGCATTTATTACAGAAATTATGACAATCACCTGTTTCAAACAAGGCCATCATTATTTCTTAATAATTCACTCTGTGCTTGATCTTTTAATTGCGCCTGTTCTGCTGCAAATCATATCACAGCTCCATCATGTGACCAAAGAGGCCACATCTGGAAGATATGCACTGTAGAGATGTGCTACTAAAGCAAATAAAAGCTGTGTCCTGGGACTCAACATTACATCAAATGGCAATCTATTAACAAGTTTTATACTTAATTCACACTACTCACAATTACATAATTAGGCAGAACACTTTATTATGTGACATTCACTGCTCTAATCTTTTTTATAATTTTCCTTTCTGACCTTAGAATGCTGTAAATTCCTGACTTGAATCTAGGAAAACCTTAACAGAAGCCTTTGTCTTCTGGTACCTTTTCGGGCAAAAAACCTAATTACAACAAGTCAAAGGGAATTCTGTTATTGCCTTCAACAGAGCAAGGGTTTTCCTTGCAGCAGTTATTGGCCGATTCATGTGAATGTATGGAATAGCTGATTATGGGGAGCTGCAAACATTTCTCTTACAAGTTTGTGAACTCAGATCGGCTGATAATCCAGGCTGTGCTTTCAATTAAAAAACTAAATGTGTGCACAAACATTTCATACCCACAGGTGGGTATGAACAAGGTCTATGACTGTTTGCAGCAGATAGGATTTAAGTAGGAGAAGGAAGGAGCCTGAAGAGTCTGACTGTGGCAGGCTTGTGAAACTTTGGTTTCACTGCCATGAGCCTTGGGCTAATTAGCAACACACATTGCACATAAGCACAGACTGTCATGCCCACCCTAAACTCCATAATGATCAAAGAAAACTCTGTTAATGAAACCTGTAATGAAAGGTGGCCCAACAGTTACCTGGCACTTGATTTGAAAGGATGGTGCCTACTCTCACTTAAAGGCTTTCCTTCTCAGCCCCATTCATTTCCCCTCTCACTCATTCTGTTATTCAAGTTATTGAAATACACCCTTGATCTTTGAATGAGGACACAATGGTTTTATGGGTCCTGCACACAACCCAGCACAGTATGGCAAGAAATCATAAGGCAAGAGTGAGCCAAAAGAGCTTAAGTATAGAGACATTTCAAGAAAAATGTTCTGTAGAAAGTTCATGACCTTATGTTTCAAAGCTTCACTTCAAAAACATCAATCTTTCATGGAAGTCCTGACTATATTAAACTTGTCAACACACTTCTGTCAACTTTTCTGCTGAAAAACAGCCTTTGAACTCTTTCAGGAGTTTGAATGTAAGGTTTTTCCATTTTCTGAACACTTTAATTTCTTCTAAAGAGTATGTTTTTATCCAGGTTCAGTAGTAAATGTTAGTCAGAAAATGAAGATATAGTAAAGGATATAGATTGTGGAAACTGGGGACAGAAACTCCCCCTTTTGTATGTGCACATAAAGATATCAATTTCAAAGTTGAAGTGAAAATGAATTGTTTCCTGGCTATTTTGTCTAGGGTTTAACTAGCTGTATGAAAAATATTTTCATTAATGCATTTCTCTTTATTTTCTTCATTGATGAATTTAAAAATGTGCCTTTCATTATTAGAGCAGACATGCCAATTGCAGAGCTCTCCTTTCATCTATTATGTTACCTATAAGAGAGGATCTTGACACTTCCTGAACACTGACCTCACCTGAATTTTGCTCTCTCTTACAGAGCCAGGCACAAGCACCTAATGCTGCTGTGCAGCCTCTGTGCCTGGCTCTAGGTCAGGATCCCAAGAAATTTTTGCTCTGCAAGTAAATGCTTAAGATTCCTCTCAGTTTCAGAATGAAACCTTTGTGTCATTCTGGCTTTCTATGTATTTTATCAGAATTAATTATTTTAGGCCCTCCCCACTATCTAATTAGAGGTTTGATTTTGTGAACTGGTTTTATTTTTGCTAGAAAAGCAACTGTGGAGCCATGCCAGCACAGACTTCCGATATTGAGGAAATAAGTAGAATTGCAGATGGTCTTGTAACAGCTCTGGCTGATGTCTGTGCTTGCAAGGCCTCACAATTATTGCCTTCACAAGTGTGCAGAGCAGCTACTGTGGCTGGCACAATGCTGTGTCTGTGTTACAGCACATGCAAACTACACACAAATCACACAAACATTGCTGGAGCAGTAAACTAGCTACAGATTTCCTGGAAGAAGGTATTTTTTGAATCATGAATTCAAATCCACACACAAAAATAAAGTAATTGCCATCTTCAGTAAAATTAAACACACAGCTTCTCTCTTTCAGATGAGCAGTTACAAGAACAATGGTTCTCCTTACTCATTCTTCAATGCCAGATAAAGTGCTAATTGCATGTTACTGTTTTAACAATAAAATAATTATTAGGAATGGATAATTCTATTCAAAAGAGTGAAAGGAACGTGAACCTTCACATCAAATTGAATGTAAAGGAACCTGATTCTTTAATATGCATGATTATCCTTACAATTATTTCCTCAGTGTTCCTGTACTTTTCACCTTATCTATACCTAGCATGTTTGTACACCCCAGCAATTTCATCATTTGATATTTGAATCACTTACATGTATAACCTAAATAAAACCATTTCTAACACTTACATTTTTCTTATTACTGATAGTCTTGGAAGGTTGAGAGAAAATTTCAGGGGAAGCACATCTACCTCTCCTCATTAAGAGCCCAAGACCCTTTATCAGAATATTATCTCTTCTCCCAGGCAACTAATGAAAGCAAATGAGGAAATGGCCTCAAACTGGACCAGGGGAACTTTGGGTGGACATCAGGAAGAACTTTTTCATTGAGAGAGTTGCCAAGCATTGGAACAGACTGCCCAGAGAAGTGAGGGAGTCACCATCCCTGGAAGAGCTCAATAAATGACAGTCTATGGTTTGTATAGCAAGGTGGTGTTTGGTCACAGGTTGGACCCCATCTTGAAGGTCTTTCCCAACCTCAGTGATTCTATGGGTAGATTAGAGAATACACTGACAAAAATGTGCAACATAACGTGCTCATTCACTACTCAATGTTTATATTATTCACTGCAATATTCTAGAAGCCAAAGTACAGAGTGGAATTGCAAGGAACAGCAGCCTGGGACAAAGAGAGGACTCTCTTGTCATAATTTATAATGGGATCCCCTGAAGTAGATCTTCAGGGACCTTTGGATTGGGTCTTTAAGGATGGGGTTTAAAAAATGAACTTTTTCAAGCAGGAACCAAATCAGTCGTGCCAAAAAAGTGTGTCCTTTTAAAATGGATATAAAACCACTCAGGCCCAGATATTGCCAGTGTTTGTTACACAGTTTAGTAAGGTAAAATAATTTTAAGAAATATAGAGAGGAGAAATAACAGTCAGATATATCAGATTTTACTCCCCAAAAAGTTCCCACCATCTTCTCTTAAATCACAGAAGTTCTACAGCTGTGTCACTGTAAGAACAGATAAAGCATTTAATTAAAACTTTTCCCTTGTAAAGATGCAATAACAGCAGCTCAAGAAACCATTGAATCAGTTTTCAGATAATATGCTGGTGTGCAAGAGTATTTAATTTAACAGCGACCTCAAGCAGCTCCTCTAGCTATGATGCAGATATTCCAGTTAATGAAGAAAAAAATAATGCAAGTTTTGTTCGCAAAACTGTTTTTTTCTCTTGGGATTAATTTTGAGGAAAGTGTTATGATCTGCTCTTTGAAACTTGTACAGTATTTCACCATCCTAAAGTTGACAGCCTTTGGTTTGTTGATTGTGGTGTTGTTTGGGTGGTTTTGATTACTTTTCCTAAACAACACTGCGATCTCTTTCCCTGTAATTTGCTTTTTTTGTAACTATCTCTCTGCACTTGCCTGTGGAAAATGTTAAATAGGGTTCAAAGTGCTTTATGAACACTGTGCTTTACACTAAACACAGACCTTCCTACTAATAATCACTAGTTTTACTTTTAAGACTTAACAACCAAAAATGCACTTGAATCCTAATGCAAAGAAAATCTGACTCTTAATTCAGGAAAAGATTTCCAGGCCCAATGTTTGGTTGTAAAGAGAAGTTCTGAAATAGCTGGCAGCTCATGTTCTCAGGTCACTGGCACTGCCAGCCCATCCAATGTGTCTTAGCCAACTTCCTGAGTGGAGGAAACATAAATAACCCTGCACCATTCTATTCAATCAAAGCACTTCCATTCCTATCCTCCTTTTTTTTGCCTTAGTTCTTTCACAATAGGACCTGATACCCTGCACTGACACACCATCCCCTGAAAAAACTGCAGCAGGAAATTTTAACAAAACATATTTAGCAGTTTTGTTGAAGCCAATATATGCTTATGGAAAACATGACCAGATTAAGCATTTCTTGCAATTAAGATTGAGCACCCATAAATTGGTCATAAATTGTGTGGTCCTGCTTGAAACAGAAAGGCAATAAACTCTCCAATTCAGCATCCTGCTGTACCACTGCACCATTTTGAATACAAGCTGTTCTAGTCACAAAGGACACATTTATTTTCTTGAAGCCAGAGACACAGATGGTATAAACTGGAGTACCTCTCCCGATTTCAAATAAAAAGCAGTGATTTATAAGTGCTGAGGATTTGGTCTAAAGGTCAAGATATTTCTCTGGCTTAGAAAGCTCTGTTCAGGGGAGTGGGGAAAATCAATGGCACTTAAAACTGAGAACCTATTATCATTATACACATCCTTAAGTGCAGCACGTGTTCCTCTGCTTATTTACAATATAGTGAACTGGGTGCCAGTAAGTGAATTCAAGGCATTTTTCACCCTCTATTTTTGACAACTTTCAGACATCTCACGTCTTACTGTACGTTAAACCTAAAGAGAAAGTGTTTTTCATTTCTTTACCTGAAACCATCTTTTACTTGAAATATAACATAGAGAGAATAACTTTATCTCTTTTTGACCCCTTACAAGTTTATTTCTTCTTCAGAAAAATAAATTTTATCAAGCAGTCAAGTAATGTAAACAGAAGGAATAAATAAACCTGTATGCATCAATCAGAGACAGCAGCTGTTTCCAGAAAAACCTGAGCAATTATTTATGAAATTATGTCTTCTTGAATGCTTCTGCATACCCTCAGAATCCCGGGAGGGCCTGATTTCCTGATGAGCCTAAATTGCTGAATTAGAAGATGAGACAATGTCATGGTACCAATTAACAAAAGTATTGCATATTGTCTCAAAATGTTTGTTTTCTTTTTTAATAATTGCATCTAACAAAGACATTCCTTCATCCTAAACATGGAGGAACATCCCACTATCAGTGACTTGGATGATTAAATGCCCTTAAAATGGCCATACTCACTTTTGTGTGAGAGCAGCAAGACAGTAAACACATGGCATGTATTTCAATCAAGGAATGGGTGTCCATTGATTTATCCATTAGAAACAAGTTCTTAAACCTGACATTACCCTTGGTGCTGACGAAGAATAGAATCACTGTCCTGCAATGCAAAATGGGGCAGCGATGGTGGAGCTGTTGGATGGAATTATCATGCTGGGATGTGCAAGGTGCCTCAGGGCTGCCATGGGTGCCTCCACACATTTGCCCTTTGCACCTTTGCTTTGCAGCTCACTGCTTTCTCTTTAGACTAAACAAGCCCAGGTGAAATGATGTTTTCCTGCCTTTTGTGGGCTTAGCTGAAAGACCTTACTGATACATCAAGATTTTTCTTTCCAATTATTATCTGTGATTGCTAATTGTTAGCTTCAACAAGAGTAACGCTAACATGTTAGCTTCAACAAGAGTATCCAGATGGCTGGATTAGCTGATCAAGCCCAAAATACTTAGTCCAGTACACTACTTCCTTTGCTGGGGATCTCAGGACTACTGTGGAAGCACAACAGCAGTCATGGCTGAAGCAGCACTCAAGACCACTGAACTGCAAAGTGAATATTGTTTTACCCCGTATCTGGTCATCCCCATGTGTACACTTCAGGCATTTTCAGTGCTGTCCCACAGCCTGGCAGCACAGCCCCCAACAGACCTGTCCCTCAGGGGAGGACAGAGCTCCCCCAGGTGACCCTGGCAGATCACCACCTTTGTGGGTGCAGGGGTCTTGCCCCAAATTGCACTCACAAGGAGCACCTGCAGAAAGTGTTTCTGATGCTGCAACTCCTTGGCTTGCTGATATTTTGGTAGGTTGGAATAGATGCAGCAAGGTAGGCCTCTTGGGGTTTGACTAAATGGAATTAACTGAAGTAAGATCATACCCTTCCAGGGGTGGTCAAATGTCATTCTCTTCAAAGCTGGTGTTCTCTTTGCCTTTTCCTCTGGCACTTTCCCATGAAGTGTTTGCTTTCAGACCTACTTTCAGGACTGTCAAATGAGAAGTGACTGTTTTGATCACCTCATTTAATCCCACACATATCATGGCTCATCAGATTAAAAAATCTTACTATTATGGAAATGGATGCTTCTTCAGTGATGGAGAAATGAGTACACCTCTGGCTCAAAGGTTCAGGAATAGCTGAAAAGCTGTAGCTGTCTCGTTAGACTGAATATAGCATTCATACTGCATGGAATCAATTGCTACATTGCAGAAAAAAGAACAGAGAATTAGGCTGATATCCCTTTGGATAAAGGTATGGAAAAATATTAACCTAGAGGTTAGAAATGAGGTAGGCATTCAAATAGTCTCTAATGCTAAAAGTAGTGTAGCAGTGCAGCTGTGCAGTAGTTGAGCAATGGATGTAATGAAGTATCTATAATGTTTTTTATGGCCAGCCTCATCTTGCAGGCAAACTTTCCTCTTCAGGACAACAGAGGCTGAGCAGGCATACAAATGAGAAGGCATGCACACAATTCCATCCCAATCCCACCTTGCTTTGGCCAGTGTTTCTTATCCTAACTCTGTTAGAAATACATCAACTGAAAACCTGCCCTGTGCCCCTCATTCCAGACTTAATGTATGAAGATAAAGGTTAATTCACCCATGTGGGGTGAATTTTCACTTGCTGCATCTCCCAAACTCTCTTCTCCATCACACTGTTCTATCTAACAAGGAACCCAAAGCTGACTGAGAAACACAGAATGACCTGGATTTAAAGGACCTTAAAAATCATTTAGTTTCAACCTCCCTGCCACAGGCAGGGATGCCATTCACTAGATCACATTGCTCAGGGCCCCATCCAATCTGGCCTTGGACACTTCCAGGGATGGGACATCCAATACTTCTCTGGGATTTCTAGCTTCCTGGAAAGCAGCAGCTTAAAAAAAACTATTCTACTCTAAGTCTCAGCTGCCTGAAGTCAGCCTAAAGTCATTTTCAACAACTGAGCTACTTCAGACTCCCTCCTCTCCTCACACTATTTGATATGTTTAGATTCTTAATTCAGTACCAGCCAGGAACAGGAAATGTTAATAATTACCCCAATTTTCAATCACTATACCTGATTTTTCAAAGTAGCACGTTCACGAATTTCCTCCCTTTGTGTGACTAGAAGCTGAAGAGTGAAACTCCACGTGGGCAAACACCAAAGCAGCTCTAAAGCCCTGCAGAGCAGCTCAGGAAAACAAAAACCTGAGCTGCATCACTTGCTCTGATCTCACGCCTCGTGCTCATCCAGAGTCAGAGCACACAGCTGAGGTCACTGCTCTCCTGTGCAGTTCATTAGGGTGAATGTTTGCAATAACCACTCCAAACTGGCACGAAACTCCCAGGAAACTATGAGGAAACAGAACCCTTAACAAATGGGAACAATCAATATAGAGAAAGGCTAGTCCTGACAAGGATTTACAGGACCATCTCACAAAGAAAGCCTTGGAGCCACACACAGCCTGAAAGACAGTGCAGAAGCACAGCACCCTCTGCCCTGCTCTGTAGGATGTGGGGATGCCTTCAGGCACATGACTCCAGTGCTAGTTCCTCATGGAGTACAGACTGTTTCTGTGGTGCAGAAATGACAGAAGCAGCAAATACAGCTCCAGAAAAGCTTCAGAGCATTCCCTTCCTCTCGCTCCATAAATCCCTCTTTACTGAAGGACGACACAGGTGACACAGACACACAGGGTGCACAGTGACAATGAAGGGACTGTGTGGTTCCATACAGCTGGATTGAGTGGCTGTCCTTCAACACCTTCCAGTTCCTTCAGAAAAGGGCACAGTGTGGCAGCCCAAGTGCTGGTACCCTTTAAATAGTTTCCCTCTAACCTCTGAGGATTGACATTGTATTTCACAGGGGTCTGCCAAGTGTTAAGGCACACTGCCATGTTATCCCACACAAACACAGAAAGGATTAAGGAACAGTCAGTGACAATTAGTAATGTTTATCTTTTCCACTGTTTCACATTTTTCACGTTCTACATCTTTCTTCAGTTTTCTGTAGGGCTGTCTCCACTTTTTTGCAGGGGTTTTTTTTTTTTTTTTTTTTTTTTTGCATAATGTTCTACCAATATTATTTTCATTTCTGATTTGGCCTTACAATTTAATTTTCTTTGTTATTTCCTCCCCACTTTCATAATTGTCTGTAATTCATATTTAAAATGTTAAAAGCATGCAAAACGGTTTTTAGAAAACAGGACAATAAGGACCAAGGTTTCCTTACCATATCAGATGAGTAGCCCAGCCTCCCCCGTCTATCACCATGTAAATCATGACACGTAAATGTGGCAGTCTGGTCAAATGCCATGTTCAAATCTCCCAATTTAGATTCTTTATGGTGGATCATTTCAATGTAGAATTGAAAGACATAAAATGCCAGACCTGTATGTGTTTTCTATAAATCTTAGAGTGTCTTCTACCTCTGTAATATCTGAACACAAACCTGATTCTTGCTCAGGGCAGTAATCCCACAGGATTAAGTCATACTGTAAATACCAGACAAATTACAATCAGATTAGATGGGCAGTCTGTTCATTTACTCAACACAACTGTACTCCAGTCTTTTCACCACTGGTGTCTATTTATAACATGAATGTGTTTTTCTTAAATAAATGAACACAAGTTCAATTTCATATCTTTCTTGTTCTTACTATTTGTGGCCAATAAGGAACAGATTTCTATTTCCTAAGGAGCAATGAGAGAGTGCTCCTTGAGAGGCCAACAAGGCTGCTCTTGGTACAGATCTGCAGGACAAGATTTAGTTTAAATTTATCAGTGAAAAGTCTTTTGAAAATTTTGCATTCAATTTCAGTCAAGCAGAATTTCAGAATATAGCAAATATATTCTGGAGATAGGTTTGAGACAGCAGCACAGACATGCTGAAATTACCCAGATTTGCAATATTCACGGCAGGAATTTCTCCAGGTTCCAAACTTGCTTACACTGGTGAGAATACAAACCTCACTGAGTAGAACTAGTGTAGCTTGGGATTTACAGGGGATTTCTGCTCGCTTATGAAAAGGAAGTATATTTAATAATGTTTGGTATTACCTGCCAAAATCTTCCTAGCATTTCACTGAAATTATTTATAAATGTCACATCACATCCTTCATAATTGTTCCCAATTACAAGAATCATCTTGCCTTTTAGATACAAACTTGCTTCCATCCAGCACACAAATCCGGTGTTACTGTAGTTTTACTACTGCAATCAATTAATGAAACCCTACTAAAACATGAAGCTGAGACTTCCATAAAACAGGATTAATGACTACAGGCCATGAAAATACTAAAGGTAAATTAAGCAAACTGCTGCACCAACTAGTATCCTCTTGCTAACTCTATTCTCACCTTCACCTTCTGATTGCAGAGTTCTTATTCCTGATGTGCACAGAGATAAATAAGAATAACACTGAGGCTGGAGAAGTGGAGCCAGTGAGTCAGGAGGGATGAGTTGTAGGCCAGCCTAACCCATTGCTACCAAGCTTCTCCATTCTTACAGACAGGCATGTCCTCACTCAGCTTCAGAGGTGAGGCAGACAACTCTGCCTGTGGAAACCCAGAGGGGGTGTCCTGCTGAGCACCCTGAGCATGCCCTGTGACCACACTGTGATGGGCGACACAACAGAGTGGCACAAACACAACCAAAAACACAGTGTGGTATTCACTTCTCTTCCACAGTGATACAGTAGCCTGGAAACCAGAACACTCTCTTTTATCAGGAATAAACCAGTGCAGTTTATCATACATAGAGCTGTCAATAGCTATAAAATAGTACCTACACAAACATGAGATCAGCTGCTCTCCAAAGACAGCTTTTTCATTAGGCAGGTGTCAACAATTCAAAGTCAAAAACAGATTTTACTGAAGTGGAGGAGAAAGCATCCCAAGTCTGCTTTGCACTGAGACAGGAGGTGTTAGAATGACCTTCTACTGCAGGACACCCACTGAACAGGAACATTTTTGCAACAGAAATACTGGTGCCGGGTTCTGCTTTCACACATGTGACTCCCATTGATTTCAAAAGGAGTTTCCATATTTCACTAGCTCAGAAGTAGATGGTGTACATGGTGCAAACCTGAATGCATACAGAACATTGATTTTATGACACAGCATATGACAAGTGAATATTGGCTTAAGGTTTTCCTGCACAGCCTCCCTCTGTGCATTCCTTCCTGTGCGGGTTTATAGGTTATGTGCATTACAGGTTTGATGGTTTTCAGATCAATTCACAGCACAACCTTCCAACCAGTCACACCAGCCCAGCTGAAAGAGATAGTCCACAGCACAGCATGGAAGGACAGGAATGGTTTACACAGAATCACAGAATCATTCAGGTTGGAAAAGCCCTCCAATATCATCAGACTTAACCTTTGCCCCAGGCTTAACCAAGGTTAAGCTGGTACCTTTTGTTGTCATCATATTTTCTAGGATTTCTGGCCAAGTTAAGGGCAGTCAGTGGATCTCTGCAAATAACCCTCAACAGTTATTGTTTGGTTATTTTGCTACAAGCTGCTTAGCATCCATCAAGAAAGGAAGGATGTGACAAGGGTGGAAGATTCCCAATTCACATGGTACCTTTACAGCTGTAGAAAAATTAATGAGAACTGACTCTTTTTGCAAGACCAAGCCATGAATTGTACTTCTAAGTGCAGTATGGATACTTAAAAACTTTAGAAATATAAGAATATGAAAACTAAAATGTTGAAAGCGAAGGGAGATGACCCATCTTTGTTGATCAGCATCGACTCCAATTTATTGATCAAATCAGTCACCCTTTATAATAGTGTTAATTAACTTCATGCATATTGCAAAATCCGAGCTCACAATAGGTTACAGAGTAAACTCTAACCCCTCCTTTTGTCCACAATACCCGTGGTTGTTTATTGAAACCAAAATTAGTGTTCTCACTGTGATATGAAAAGTTTTCAAAACCTTCATATCTGTTCCCAGAGCAGCCAAAGACTGTTATGAGAAGACTGTCTGAGAATCCTGCTGTTTATAAAAAAGGTGCCTGAGAACCTAGTTATTTACAAAATCAAGCCTGGAAACTGCTGCTTTACAGCTGCCTTTTACTTTCCCATCAGCTGTATACCTTCATGGCCTCTTTCTTTAAGCCATGCTTGAACCAGGCTCTCCACACTAAAGCAATAATAATTTTTCTTTTCATTACAGGAAATTTCCCTAAGGAATTCAGAATTCTGAGTTATTTAATTTTTGCAAGCATTTGATTTAGAAAAGTAGAGTAGCAGATATTATTACACAAAAATGAGCAAAAATGACATCAAGGACTTACTTTCTGCAGGTTCCTTAGATCTTCTGCCACTGGAGGATTTCCTCAGGAGACTTCTTCCTGAGGTGAAGAGGCTGGTTAGCTCCTCCAGAGGACTGGTGGGTGTCCGAGAGCGGGAGCTGCTCTGAGATGATGACCCGTAGGTGCTGACTGACACACTGACCATCTTCCCTCCTTCTTGCAATGTGTTTCTGGCTGTAGAATGAGGCACTGATGGAGAGCTTCTTGAGAGACTTCCTGAATGTACAGAGTCATAAGGTGGAGGTCTTTTGAGGCTTAAGGGGGTAAGAGACCTACCCATACTGACAGGAGAAGGTGAGGCAGAGTGACTTTTAGGATAACCATGTGGAGACTGCGTTCTGTATAAGGTAGAAGGATGAGGAGGTGAGGAGGTGTGCCCAGGGGTGCTAGTTCCATGAGATACTGTCTGGTCTTTCTCCAGTTTTTGATGGCCTGGTGTATGAGGTGGCAGTGAAGATGGAGAAGCTCCAGCTTGCTGTTTGATGTAAGACACATTTTCTAGGACGGGAAGTTTTGTGACCTCTAGTGGAGTTAGAGGAGACTCGTCAGAATTCGGGGAACACTGCACTGGCGCTGGTGGGAACACCAGCAGTGGAGGTCTGTGAGAGAGCAGGTTTGGAAATGGCGGGGGTATGTCACAAAGCAAGCCCTTGGGAGTAGATGGCACTGGAGACTTGGTGAAATCTAGGTCAGGCACTGTGGGAGTAGCACACTGAGAAGAACAAGTGTGATGGTCATATTCACATTGACATTTTGAGTCTTGGCCTACATCATCAAATATAGGGTATTTCATCTCCTCATAGACTGCTTCGCTTTGGTCATCCTCATCTTTTTTGAAGTCTCTGAGAATATTCCCAACCATTTCAATATAAACAGGCTCCTCTTCCTCTGTGTCTGGAGCAGGACTGCTGACCTGCGAGAGCGAGGCATCCCTAGTGAGGGTTGCCTTCATAGGGCCATGCTTTTTGATATATGTTTCATCAAAAGATGTGCTTAGCTGAGTGTTTGGGTTTCGTTTCGGCTTAGGAGGTGGAATCTTCTTTGTGTACTCATCACTGTGAGGTCTTGGTTTGGCTGACACTGAAAACAGAAAAGAACACAAACTCATCAGAAGCTGTAACACACCTTGTCAACCATAGGGTCTCTGTTACAGTGCCATAATTCTGGAATGGATTTTCTGGGACCAGCTTATTGCTGGTTATCTCTGGTATTACATCAATAGAACACTATAAAAATAACGCTCAATTCAAAACACTCCTAGACTTCCCCCAGAATGCTTTGACACTCCAGGATTAAGTAAGTAGTGAGCACTTCCCTTCCTCCGAGACATCTGTTCTTTCCCAAACTCTTTGGGACAGGGGACTTTCCATTTTTAAATATTCTGCTTTTCAAATATCACTGTGGGATTTTAAAGACCCAAAGAGTTGCAAACAACATAACGCTAAATATCAAAGTGAACTCCTTTTGACTCCGAGAGAACACTTAAGGTCCTGGACAGTCATACTGGAATGACAGTGAGGTAACTCTGCAGTGACAAAGTGATGAATCAAGACCTTTTTATTCATAGTAACTTCTTGCATAAAGCACCACAATTGTCTCAGTACAAACAGAGAAGCAAAATACTCATACACAAACTGTAAAATCTGCTGTTGGGATAATTCTAGTGATTTATCTGGACTCTATTATGTTAGAATCTCATGAATCTCTTAATGAGATTTCTGTGAAGTCAAGGAATAACAAAGTATCTCACAGATTTGGATCCTTTCTACACTGGTTACTTACAGAAAAACCTTGTCTTTGAAATTCTAAATCAAAACATTGTGATGAAATTCATTTGAAATGAGAGGTCAAGGGTTTCTTGGAAATTATCCTTTATGAATTAAACAATAAGAAAACTCATGCAAACTGCATTTTGTTCACTTTGCATAAAGAGCTAATAAAACACCTCATTAAATGTTAGGGTTAATAAAATGCCTCATTAAATGTTTAAGTGGAGTCAGCTTTTATCCTAAGCAGACTCAACAAACTTGTTCAGAAATGAATTTATCACATACACTAAACCTAGCTTATGTTTCTAGAAGGCAATTGATACCTCACTGCTAAGTTCCCCAGTTCAAACAAACACAGAGACCTAAACTTGTGGCCAGGTTAGAATGGCAGCTTTCCTGCCTTTCCAAATTTTGCTGCTCCTTGTAATTCACTACTGCATATCTGCCAGTTTGAGCTCAATGCTCAGAGAAATCTCCAGACACCTTCTGCTGACCCATCAGCAAACAGCCAGCAAATATCGATGCTAACCCAGGCAGGCAGCACTCACAGAGCTGAAACCTCTCCTTTTGAAACAGCCATGAACACATTCCTAAAGCCAGCAGTGAGGAAATGCTCTGCCAGCTCAAAGACTGAATTTTGAGTCTGCAGGATGCTGGCTCAGAGCTGGATTAAAGCACCTGCATTAAAGCACCTTACTATCGTGGTTTGGTCACTATCAGAGGAAGATTCAAACAGTGTTATCAC
Organism: Ammospiza caudacuta; assembly: GCF_027887145.1. Taxonomy (NCBI): domain Eukaryota; kingdom Metazoa; phylum Chordata; class Aves; order Passeriformes; family Passerellidae; genus Ammospiza; species Ammospiza caudacuta. The sequence goes on along the minus strand of NC_080603.1, from coordinate 11,636,016 downwards.
TTTGTCAAACTCTTGCTTTGATCTGCTAAATAACTTCTGTTCAATTCCCACAAGGTGTAGCAGTAAAGGCAGATGATAAACAAGTTTTGTTCAGGAATAAGGAGCTGTGAATGTGTACATGTACAAAGTGAGACTACTCTTTGTTAGTTGCATTTGTTTTAGCTTAACACATAACTAAGGTACAACAAAGCAAAAAGGAAATGAAATCTTGCCAGAACTAAAAGGAACAAAAAAGACTCAAAAAATTATATTATACTTTCATGATGGTTCCAATTAATGTGTTCCACTTTGCAGCAGGCTAGGGACATGCAAAAGCTACCACAGATAAGAGTGTTTGGTAGCTTGATAGTTTTTCACCATGTGGATATATCCTAATGCATTTTAAATTTGTCTTTTTAATTAACCCAAATTAATTTTCTTGAATGCATTAGGCTAGACTTTTGGGAATAAGATGTAGGCTACCAGAATCATTTGGGCTTTGCAGAAAATATTACTTGTGATGTATTTGACAATACTGGCAGATTTTTCTTGCCTGCTTCCAGCTAAATCACTATTTCATTTCTGTTTAGTGTCTTATTTGTATATTATGTTTTTATATATTCTATTAGCATAAACTTGATCTCAGTCCTCTCTCCAACCTCTGCTAATCTGATTTACCACCCTGTCAAAAGCAATCTTATTCAGATTGCTGTCATTAAAATGAAGAGACAGCCAATGAAACTGGCACAAACTGCCCTGATCATTTGTGAACATGTTGTACATGACCTGAACTCTACTTCAGCTACATTTGAAAATTCTGTTTTGTAAACACAGGCTTCTAACAGTCTTCAGTTCCCTGTGCATCACACTGCCATCACCAATGGGTAGCTGAGAAAGGAACATTTCCTGCTCCTCTGCTTCCTCAGATCCCTGTTCCCAGTGCTGCCTTTTACATTTTCTGTGCCACAGGTGTCATGCTGAGAATGGCTCTGTCATACAGCCACAGCCCCACTCTTTGATGTCTTTATCAGGATGGATGTTAATGATCACAAAATAATCAAAAGCTGAGTTACTCTTGTGCTGTGGTCATTCAAGGCTAACTGATATTTTTTCTAAAACCTGTCAAAAGTCATCAAAAGTACTGTGGCTTTAAATTGCTAGAAAAAACGTATTCTCCTCTTCCCTCATTCCATTTTCACAGTTTTTATCCAGCTGAAGAGGTTCTACTACACTGTCTAAACCTGTCCTTGGCTGTTGGAGTTCCTATATACAACATCCACAGCTTATTACATTACAAATGAGGAAATGAGAAATGTCAAGGAAAAACGATTGTCATTCTGCCATCCAGTCTTGTATTTTTGCATGGGTTGAAATTAAGTACCACAATGACACACAGAGCCTCATCTGCCATTGCATGATATGTAGCACTAGCCTAGAATATATTGGTGACATTATCAACAAAAAGGTCAAATGACCCAGTTCTGCTGTATGAGACAGGGTAAAACATGACAAGGTGATTTACTTTCCATTTGCTATTTAAAGCATTTTTCTTCTGCTGTAGTTTTTTTACAAAACCATCTATTTTCAGGGTGTGTTACTGAGATCTTTCCCCCTTCAAGACAAATTGGGCTTTTCAAACTAAAATTTTAAACTAAATTGTTTAAATATTTTACAAACCTTAAAAGTTACCTCCTATATGGTCCTCAGAGCATGAACATCTGTTGCTATAAGACTCACTAGAGAAAGTACACTAGAGAAAGTACACTAGAGAAAGTACACTAGAGAAAGGTAAATGGATAGACTTAATAACAAAGAAAGCTTTTTTGTCGTTACTAGGAACAGAGGAATTGTTCAAACCCACTAGAAACTCCCTCAGGTGCAGGAGGACATTCAGGAGGCAAACTGAATTATCTTTAAGAAGTCTGTGGTGCAAGACACTTAAATTTATTTAACAATGGTTTCTACTCTGAAACACAGCTCCCTGGCAAGGGCTGAACTCTACAGCACACCTGTTAATGGAATATGAACCATGAACTACTGCTCCAGCCCAGAACAACAGAGAAAAGTAGCAGGAATCCTGCAGCTAAACAGAGCTGTGCAAAGCCAATGAAAGGAGCAGGAGTTTCCGGTGTTACCAGCATTTGGCAGGGATAGATGTTCATGAATGCAGAAGCCCTGGCAGGATCCCAAACCCAATGAAAGGAAATTATTTGGCAATCTCCAGAGAGGAACAGGCAGGGTTGCTTAAAGTACTTGACATTTATCAGGAAGAAGAAGCATTCAGCGCCTGCTGGGAACATAAACTTCTATGAAAAGTGAACCACGCTGCCATGTCGGTGATACACATGCTGCCATGTTGTCTGCTCTAAACATGGAGTAATTAAGTGCTTTCCAACATGAATTACTATATCCTTGATGAACCTGTTGCCTGTAACTTGTGTTGAGACTCTGCCACTTGTATGTGTCAGAGCACACGAGTCCTGATCCAAAGCCAAGTGGAAGAAATCAAAGTGGGAATTGTTTCTTTCCCCACCAGGTGCAGCTTTCCTCAAACATCCATCTCAGAGGGCACCACAAACCTCTTGTGCGTGCTTCTATTACAGACACACAAGCACAAGAGAGCACCAGGCCTGTGGGGAGGTTGAGCACAGGGGATGTGCTCAGGGGGTGATGCTCAGCACCTGCTCCATGGGCCTCTGTCCCCACTGGAGCCACCCTGGGAGCTCTGAATGCTGTGCCAGCACCTCCTTGTTTGCATCAGAGCCACCCAAAATACCACAGCTGATAACCTGGAGGTACAACAACCCTTGCAAACAATCCTGCTGCTTGAGCAGGAATTCTGTGTGCTCTGTAGGGCACTATCCAAGCAGCTATCTGGCTCCAACAAGCTTTAAGGGAAACAAGAGATGCAGCTCTGGTAACTCCAGGTCTCATCTGGAAGCAAGAAGCACAGTGCTTAAAATAGCCTCATGGAAGCCCTACTGTATAAGGAGAACATGACATTTTTGAAATGAGATATTTGTAGTGCAAAAGTTATGCATAACTTTCAGACATACACAGATAATCTCCCTTTCATAGTTAATTTGAGAAATACAGAATGATTCTCTTATTATCCTTCTAAAGTATATTTTTATTCTTTAAGGAGATACTGAAATATGAAAATATGTTGTTAGATTGTTGTTTATTATTTGCTCACTGTATAAGGAATGAGTGAAAACATCTAAAATTTAAAATTTGTCATTTTATATTGTCTTTTGTGTATTTTCCAGCTTTTGCATTCCACAGACCACTCCAGTGAATTTTTCTGTTCACTGTAACAAACAGAATTAAACCACAAACAGGAAAATTGTTCCCTTTCAATTTCTCCAAGAAGTTATAGATTCAATGAAGGAATGATTTGGAGCCTAAAAGTGCTTCTATTGGTTTAGATTTCATTATCTCTGTAGATGAAGTTTGAATAGTCTTAGTGAAACTGATTTTTAAAAGACACAGTTGTCTGAACTGTGCAAAAGATTGACACTCAGGAGACCTAAGTCTAAATCATCTCTTTTCACCTATCATTTTACCTCCTAATGCCACCTTTTAATATTTCTCTTCTGCCTTCTTATACTTCTCTTATGTTAGGCTCTAAGGTATTTTACACAAGGTTTTTATTTTAATTTATTTGTTTATATCAAAACTTGCACATAAATTCCTATCATTGGAAAACAACAGTAGAAAGCAAAATTTTAATGTAGTTATTGGAGACATGCAGTGATGACATGCATCTTTTCTTCTCCAAGAAATATTTGAAGGCAAATATTCCTACACCGTGAACAGCCATAAAATATACACACAAAGATGCATCTTAGCAAGTGATTATTGAAACATCATCAACAGTTTGCAGTAACATCAGAGAATGCATTTCTCTCAAGAAAAATCTGGTTCTCAAAATAGCATTGTCCTCATGGACACGAGGCCCTTCCCTGCAGGTTACCTCCTCTTTTCCTAAAAGATGCTCTAAAGGAAGGGAAGCACATGGGAGGAATAAAAGAACCATCTGATTAATTCAAACAGACAATAGGTGGTTTCAGCACAATGGTTTCAAACAGCACCTACTTCTTCCCCCTCCTGAATTTATTAGCTCTTACTGGAAATTATTTGGGCATTTAAAGAGAACAAAACTATACTGAAAATGGAAGGACTAAAAGTCAGTATCAAAAAATAATGCTGATGTGCTACTTGTATGTCTCAAGGCTATGATTAAAGACATTTCCTCAAAAGTATTCAGGTCCCTTTATTTTGGCTACAACTTCTTTTGACTTTTAAAATGATTGATTTCTGCTCTAATTGAAAGTCGTGGAGAGCCTGTGGCTCTGGGAGTGATAGTCCAGAATTAAACATCTGTACAAAAGAGAGCCGAATCAGGGCCTGCAGCTAAAGCCAGTCCTGCACTGCTCCAGCACTACAATCCCTGTTGCAGCTGTCTCCAGCCTTGGTGCCTGTCATTCTGCTCTCAGGGACAGCTCAGGGCCACAGAACTGACCAGCCCCAGCACCACAGACTGTGCCCATGCCCAGGCTGCCATACCTTCCTGGGGCTCACAAAAGCCAGCCCAGGGCACCAGTGCCTTGCTGCCAGAGCTCCTCCCAGCACAGCAGGGCCTGCCTGCCCTTTGCTCTGCAGCATCAGGACAAGGGCAGACCCAGAGGTGCCAGGATATGCCAAAACCTTTGTAGTGGCAGCATGGTGCAGAGATTCCCTACCTAAATTGCCACATTCCAGAGCAGACTGGTTTTCCCCTTCACAGCTCTCACTTCTCTGTACCTCCACCTGGCCAATTAGCCTTTCCTAGAGTGCAAAGGTCTCCAAAAACTTATGAAAAATTACAAAGTGAATGTCTTCCTCCTGAATGCCCAGACTTCTGCTCTCCTATATTTTGAATTTCACAATCTTGTCTTTTAAAATAATGAGTAATTGATGTCCTCTGTTTTTCCAGATGACATTGAATAGGCAAAGAAAAAAAGAAACTGGTATTTGGGAAATAATGACAAATTATTTGCAATCAAGCAAATCAAGCCTCAATTCAGTGAGGCTAAAAGTTATTGTCAGATGGCACAGGCTGGTAAGGCAGAAAACTAAGACTTTGGATGATTAAGGAAAGAATAGTCAATTTGAATCACTCTCCTTTTACAGGAAAACTGATGTGCTGAGTGCAAGTGGATGTAAATGAAAATCTCACAGTAACTTCTTTCAGGTGACTCTCTGAGTACCCTCTGACAGATACATTCTGGTACCCATATAGAAAAATATCCTTCAACTAATATGACCAGACACAAAAGGCCAGATCTTGGAAATGCATGGGTTTATGTTATAGAAGTTCCAGAAGAGGCTCTGAGGACAGAGAGGTGGGAGGATTACTGGGGAAAGATCCTCACGCTGCCCACACACGCAATGAGTATTTTCGAAGTTCTGGTTCATTCTGAACTCTGCAATATGCAAAACAGGTTTTGCAACCAGTGTTACAGTGACAATAAAAATTTCTGTAACTCTATATAGTCTGGACGAATTCTAGAGAAAGGCAGTTGGTATTGAAATCTCTCTATCACAAGCATCATTAGTGAAGAATGTGGAAACAGAACTAGTGAATCATGCATGCAGACAAATTAATTTACAAAGTCTATGTGCCTGTTTGTTGGTGTCTCTCATGCAGGAGCCTGTACAGAGCTGGAGTACTGAAGTGTTAAGCATGTTCACAGCAGAGTACAGCAAGACAGTAAAACAGCCACATTAGAAAACAGAAACATTAGTAAAGTCCTTCTAAGTTTATAGCACTATTTATGGAGTCACGACTGTCATTGTGAAAATGAAACCTGAAGAGTTTGCTGGTTTACTGTGAATTAACTGCTACTGCTCTATTCTTATAGCTCCCCACAAACTGACTGCACTTCACATGGAGAACAATGGGTGACACCAGCCTCCCCCAGCCCCCAAATCAGCATTTTTATTTTCGTACAGTTCTCATGGAGCTGTCACCCTGCACTAGCTGCCCCTTCTCTCTCTCTGCAACTACCCTGTATCCTTAATTATCTTATTCCTTAAGTATCAGATTCCCTGACTACCACACCGAAGATGGTGATGCTCTGAGCTTCTACAGGCTGAGCCATGGGATGGCTCAAGTGCAGCAGCACTTCTGTTTGCCTTAGAAAGAAAAGATCTCTCCTCTGTCCATAAAGGGAAGTTTCTGGTGGTGTGTGAAGAGCTAAGTCCCATCAGGACATGCCTTATCTCACATGAGCTTGGTGTGTAGAGGACACCACAACAGCAGTGACCCTTTGAGGGCTGAGCTGCTTCCTCCTGCTCCCTGCTGCCCAAAGGCACTGAAGCCTCTGTGGAATTATCTGTTGGTGCTCCTGGTAACAGAGGCAGACCCCAGGCTGATTGCAGCTTCCCAGGAACAACGCTGCTATCCATTGCTGCCTGTGACAGCTGAGGGCAACAATGTAGGAAATAATTTGCTGAACTTTCATGAACTTCTTGGAGAACGAAACTGCACACAGGCTCAATGACCCAGTGCACACTGAGACACTGAAAGAAACAAATCTCTGCAAAACTTCCTGGCTCTGGGGGATTTCTAAAACCAGGACACGCACCCAAATAGTGGACTCCAACATTATTTAATGAAAAATGGTAAAAAAGAAAATCAAGCTAGATTTAGATAAATGCTAAATGAAACAGGAAGTTTTACTCACCTACTCTATTTATCTAGAAAAACAGCCTTATTCGCTCACTTGATTTGTTGTTTTGGTTCACAAACAACCAGACCAGAAGTCTAGCAATTACTATATGCAATGACTTGAATAATTTACCCAGAGATATGAGACTCCTCATTTTTCAGATCCACAGCAATGCCTATCTTCTATTTACAGCTAACATAAGTAGGTCAAATGCATTATTTGCTTATATAAGTAACAATCTGTTTGCCGAGCTTCTAAAATAATTGCAGTCCATTAAATCAAACTGGCAGACCTACCAAGGTGGTATTGTACAGAATACTGGGCTCTTGGGGACTTCAACATGAGATGTGCTGTGTCCAACTATTCCACAGGCACAGCAGCACCACAGAGGCTCCTGTGCTTCCTTGGTTCCTGCACCAGGGACAAGGAACCAGCAGATTTCAGCAACCCCCTGTCACCCAGAAGTCCAGTGGACTCTGCACAGTTCTTTCCTTGAGGCACTTGTACAAAGCTGCACTGACTGACACATCCAGCAGGTCCTTCTGCCACCACTGAGCTCACATCTCAAAACAAAGCACAAGGTTGATGGCCAGGGTCAGATGAGTCACCACAGCAGGAGCAGCAGAAAGCAAATGAGCCACAATGAACAAGAGGTCAGTGAAAGGGGCACTCTTTCCTTTATCAAAAGGCCACAAGGTGACCCTGCAGAAGCAGTTCCTGTAAGTTGTCACTGAACATTTTTGGGTGAATATGATGACAGCTGAAGTGGAAGAACACTGAGCAGCTCATAGGCAGGCAGCAGTGCCTGGAAATGTAACAGCAACAGCACTATGGTCAGAGGCTGAGTGGTATGAAATACCCACTGTAATCTGCTTGAGGAAAAATGCCTCCCAGCTATTAATTTTAATTCCATCTCCATAGGGGTGACTCCTCTCTCCTCAGCTCTAAATAAAGTGTTGACAAAATTACAGACAGGCCACACGTTATCAGCTGCCTCACACTCAGGGCTTCTCTGTGTGACTGGCATCTATCATTCCATCCTGCATTTATTTGAAAATAGTGTAGTGAAACTAGTAGAGCCTGTAATAGTGTTGATCTACAAGGGTCAAGCAGCTGGGCCTAATCCCCATAAATTCAGGTGGTATGACTGCAGTGGACAGTGTCATTCTGACAGTGTTTTGGGCAGTTCCAAACAAGCTTTAGGAGAAGCATCTCCTGTTTCAAATGTCAGGCTTGACCTCATTGTTCCAGCTGAGAAGCAAGATGGAGGATAAAAAGACAAAGATGGAGCAGAAAAAGGAAGGGGAAAGCAGAAATTACTGCTATAACCTAGCGTTCACAGCCTGTTTCATTGTGTTGTTTATCAGAAGTGAAGCTCTTTGCAGGAATTCACCTCCACCACCAAGACACAGTCTATGGCAGAGCACAGCTCAGAACAGCCTGAGCTCTGTGGGGGTTGTTACACACCATCTCCTGGGACTGCCTGTTCTGTAAGCCCCTGGCATTCAGCATTTCTGAGCTGCACCATAAAGGCAGCTCAGATTTTGCCATCCTTATTCACACTCTGCAGCATCAGTGATACCCACAGGAGGCTGGGAAAGGGAACTGGAGCAGTTCCTACACTGAGTGGCTGCTTGGACTCTTGCCTTCCACAGTGACTGTCCTGAGTTCACAAACTAAACCCTGCCAGGTGTGTGGAATTCCACATTAGCAAGGACAGTGTTTTTCACATATTCCCTTCACTCAAAGTCTTCTTTCTACAGTGCTGCTCACAAAAGCAGTGTCCCATCAGCTCAAGCTTTCAATGTGAGAGCAAACATTCTCATCATAAACTGATTGCAAATTACCTCTCGAAACAAAGCTTTTATTACTATCTGTGTGTTACAAGGAAGGAATCTGTGACACTGAGGGACAAGTGAAATGCTCAAGGTCATGTGAGCCAGTGGCTATTCCTCCACTTACACCCCTGGGAGACAATGCTTAGTATTATTTTACAGAAGTCTCCATTTGGCTTAACACTTACTGACATGCAAGCATGCATTTGCAGAACTGGGATCATATGGCAATGAGTCACTGCAGATATTTGGCCACACCACCAGTATAAATTATTTCACCTTTAACAGAAAATAAATTCAGAATCATAGAACATTTTGAGTTTTCATGCCTTTGCTTACAAACACTCATAATTAAGAAAATAAGTAGGCTAGACATATTATCAAGCTTTTGCATCCACACTAGTCCTTTAGCTTCAAGTTTGTGCTTGGCATACTTTGGTATCTTTGCTTTTGTGGTTGTGGATTTTTTTTTTTTAATCAAAAGATTGCTTACCATCCTATTCACCAAAATTCAAATGTTAATATAATCAAATGTTTATAACAAATGTTTTGTTATAAACAAAATCCTAACCTTATTATAACTGAGACTTCTGGCACCACCTCAATGATTCTAAGGCAAGGTTTATATCCAGTCCATCCTTTGGTATTCTACCCAGAGGAAATAGGAGAGAGCTCCATTTGCAGTCATGCATGAAGGGGAGAATGCCAGAAGTCTCCTTAATCCCACAAGGCACTAGTAGGGCCAACAACCCAAAGGCAATACTGCTGGCTTTCCAGGCATGTTTATACTCTGAGAGTCCTGTACTTGTAGTATTGGTTTTACCACTAAGAATAAGGGGAGCTGTAAGTCTTTAATCATTATATGCAGGAGGGTTGTGAATTTGAAGGTAGAGTACTCTTTATGAACATCTCAGAGAAATTATAGGAGCCATGGCAAATATTATACCACTGTACTGGAAAGGGATATTAAGCTCTTGCTGATGTCAAGTACCCCATGCTGCAGCTTTTTACTGCCTGCTTCTAAGCCTTTCCCCACCCTGAACTAGCAGCCAGCTACAAACCATCTCAGACTTTGGGATATGCACTTCTCATTTGACATGCCAGCAGTTTAAAGTTACAGCCACTAAAATCAGCACTAAAGTTATGTGTGCATCATTTTATATTTTCCCCTACTGCATCTGTGAGAAGCCCAGGCTGGTACACTGTGACCTCCAGGCAAGCTGATGGCAGTGCAAGGAGGGAGCTGTGCTCTGTGGAGCTGTCAGGGCCATGCACATTACCCCAGCACAGCAGCGTTCACACACGGACAGACAGACGGACAAGCATGACGTGCCAAACACACTTGCAGCATGTCAGGCATATGTTGCCTGATGTCATCCAGCATTAAGGCAAGTGGAAAGGATGAAAGCAGCAAAGCAGTGCACCAATCAGGACTCCTATATTCAAACAGTCATTAGAAAGAAAGCACCAATGGAACAGAGGCTGGCCATGACAGGATCTCACCTGGAGCTAGACTTTAATCTCTTGAGATGTGATTCTGTAAGCACTGTGCATTCCCAGTAAAGCCAATGTGAGTGCAGGAGACACAAAATGTTTTAAGAGCTCAGTCATGCTTCACTCCATAAGGATTTGTCTCATTTGGTTGTTAAAGTGAGAAGAGAATTAGGGCACCAGTTAAAAATAAGGTAAGACAGAGGTGGAAATACAATGTAATTGCTGTATAATAAAAAGTGCAGTTGTTTTGTGGCATTTGTCTTTAGTTCCAAATTAATTTTGCTAGACACATCTATTACCACAGACCAGCTCTGAGAGTAAACAGGGGCTTTAGGATTTCAGTCTGATCCCTCAAACCCTTACTTATTTGTCCACAATGCCTTTAACAGAAAACATGCCAAAACCACTATGCAAAACAGAAGTGTAGTAGGAGTATTCTCAGATTGTTATTTTTGCAGTTTCAGAGGCATTTCATTTTACTTAACAATTTGTGATGTGCTGTCAAAACAAGGCAAGAGAATTAACCTGGATTTCTCCTCCTCCCCTCTCCTGGCCTTGACTTCAGAGCTATTCAGTGAAGCAAAATAATGGAAGAGTCTAATATTTCATAGTATTTCAGCTCATAATATTTCAGTATTATGGTCCCCTGAGGTATAAACAAAACAAAAAACGAAATAAAGTTACAAATATGATGACTTACAGTGACCTGCTGACAATGAACTGGTTTATCGATATTTTAACCTTACAGTTACATAGGGTCTGTCTATTGAGGCTGCAAATTAACCATGCAGTGAACAAGACCACCCACACTTTAGCTTTCTTCAGAGACTCCCTCTTCAGTCTGCTCCTCCTGGCAGAGATTATTGATTCGGACACCTCAAAGAGCACATGTGAAGTACTTCCAGGAGTGGGTTGGCTCTAAAAACAACCCAGTGACTTTCATATGATGTGAAACCCACGCTAATACTCTGTCCTAGATCCCAGATAACTGCATGAATGAGGGGCTCACATTTCCTTGCCTTGTTGGCATGTCCAGGGGCTACAGTGACCTGTACAGTCAGAGGAGAGCAGCCTGAGAAAATCTCCCATACACTGTGCCTGCATTATGCCCAACACTGCTCTTAGGTCTGAGGTGGTCCAGTTAATTTCAGGGCAGAATGATTTGAATTCACCAGCAATTTGGACCTGGGCTTGTGACCAGGCTTATAAACTCCCCTGAGCCCTGGAGCACTGGGGCTCTGCACTGAGAGTGCAGAAAAGCCCACATGCTCACAGCAGGAGTCACAAATGTTTAGCAGAGCTTGCTGGCCTCAGCTGAGGGCCGGCAGCTCCTCCTGGACTGACTGCATTTGCAGTTAATCTGGTAAATCAGCACAACACTCCCTGAACTCACATTATTAAGGCTTTTCCATTATCAAGAACATCAGAGCTTCCATCACTCTTGAGAGCAGAGCAATAGCTGTACTGCAGGGGAGCTGCACGCTTCATTTTGGGATTTTTTAACTCTGGTGCAGAGTCTCAGCAAATGAGCAACATCCTATCGTGAAAAGAGCAAGGAGGAATTCATAAAGCAACTTTGTTAAATTAAGAAGAATTAAAAATCATCACTAAGTACACAGGCTAGACTAGCAGAACAGAGCTAAAGTACCAGCTGCCAAGTCCTGGGCACTGTGTGATTCCCAAGTGGGTAACAGAGCTTTGTGTCTTTTACCACTGCCTGGTCTATTTTCTGTTCAATGCTTGCAGCTTCCATTAACATTAATGAGCCTGCATATGTGCCTTGAGGGTGAGAACATATTCCCTCTGTGGCTTCAAAACTTGTTTATAAATCCCTCCCAAAATCACATTGTGTTCATTGCTCTGCACAGAAAGCTATTATAATAGCTATGAGAGCTGCTCTGTTCATTCCCTTCCTTCCCCTTGCTTCTCTGAGGGATGAGGAAACAGACCTGGAAAGATGAAGGGCTGAAGAAGGTGATGCAGGGAGGTAAAGCAGCTCTGGAACCTGCAATCTGAAAACTGACTTGCTGCAGGGAGGGGCAAACTGAAGTCTCAGCAAAAGCAGAGCAAACCAAATCCCAAAGCACTGAAAAACTACTCCCACCACCACCACCCAAAAAGCAAAGCCTTTGAAAGTCTCTAAGCTATTAAATACTAGAGAACAGAATAAAATCTTTGCCATGTTCTAGCTGCTTGAATGCAGGTCAGTGGGAACAAGCTCCTGGGCAGAATCCCAACACAGTCAGGCCAGTGCTGCCCTCCACCCTTCCAATCCCTGGGGCAGCAAGGAGGCTGGGAGGGGCAGGGCAGAGCAAAGGGAAAGACATGCCAGGGTTCCATTAGGGGCTGCATGGCTCTAACACTGCTCAAGACACCATACTCATCCCCATGCCAGCTGGAAACACAGGGCACACACTTCTCTGGAGTCAGGCATGGCAGCTGAAAGCCAACTCCACCTCACTCTACTGACAACAAGGCCTGTGATTTCTGACTTTTCTGCCCTTGACTTTCCCCTTCGTCAGTGCCAGCCCTTCTCCCAGTGTGCACAGATTGACATTAAGCTCTCTCAAGCCTCACAGGCTGCAAGAGATACAGTGCAGCATACAAACAATTATGGGAAACACAGCACTGAGATCAAGAATCAGATTAAGGTATGTGAAGGAAAACACCTTGCTCTACACATGGCTGCTCAACAGCAGCTCATGTTATACCTATATAGCTAATGTGAACCAAGCTGCAGCTTCCCACAGGGAAAAACTGTGCTCAAATTGTGCAGGCTGTAGAAAAGAGGAAATGAGCTGTAAAATATACAGTGCACAGTATGCAAGCACTGAGGCCTCTCAGCACAATGTCCCACTGCAGCTCAGACAGCACCTGGCTGAGGAGCCCCTGCCCAGGGAGGATGCCCTGGAGCTGGAGTTCAGGAGGCAGCGCACCCTTGTGCTGCTCTGCCATGCTGCCCTTTCTGCTCCCAGGCCACATCCCAGCACTGCAGCCACAGTGACAAGTGGCCCAGGCTGTGGGGAGCTGATGGCAGGAGCCATGGCACAAATCTGGTGCTCCCTGCACAGGGCTCTGACAGGCTGCACTGCGGGATGCTGCTCCCCAGGCTTGCCTGCTCACTCCTCTCCCACAGCTCCTGTCACAGGGTGCAGCAGCACTCACTCCTCAAAACCGTCCCTAAAACACGGCACTGTGCTGTGTCAGCAGGAGCACCTTAAACTGCCCACAGGTCAACTCACCAGAACCCATCTGTCAGTCCCTTTAGACTGGTTAGGCCTGACTAGGGCTCATTAAAGACATTTCTTCCTTTGGTAGGCATGGATGAAAAGATCTGGGAATAAGATCTGGCTATAAGGAATGACATGTCATGGTTACCACAGAGGACACTATTTCTAAGTTCAGGTTAAATACATTATTCACTAAGGTAGGAAATAAAAGGAAACCAGCTCTATGCAAAACCAGCAAAAGTGCTAAATCCCTTTAACCCAAACTCTGCTTAATGAGAGCAGCAAAAGTTCAAATTCACAATGAAGAGCCATCAGTCTAGCTGACAGAAAACTGGATTTATGAGAGAGACCAACCGGACTGCAAGCCCAGTTACAGTTACTGTAATTGCTTTGCTCCTGAGAAAAATTTTCCTTTCAAGCTGCCCACCTTAGAAATTGCTGAGCTCACTGCAAGGGCTTAGAAGGCAGCAGCAAGGAGGATATCTTCTTTCCCAAGACACTTGGAAGGAAAACACTAAACAAATTGAGTGGGTTCAAGAGGTGGGTCTCCTGCAAGCATTTTATCACATCAGTGGTAAATTTTCCTTTGCTCTAGCAGCAGCAGCAGAATTACAACCATGAATAGCATTGTGAAAATGTTATTCTGAGTTTTAACAGGTATCAGTGTGCATGTTTGGATGTACATGCAAGTAAGTATATAGAACCTGCTTTCTCATTACACATGCATTATGCAGACATAAATTAAATTTTATAATCAAATTATGTATTTAATGTGTATTTTTATATAATGTAGTACTCCATATGACTAAGCAGAATTTAATAACAAAAAATGAACTTTCAAAATGCAGTTTACTTATATCTTTTCATTTTTATTTGCACTGCAGCAGATCTGTAAACCTTTCCTGTAGACATGAAGTGATCATATCAAAAACCCTGCTTGAGGCTGGTTACATCAGCCAATTATACTGCTTTATTACTTCCTTTATCTGTGAGACTGGGCACTGAAAACAAATCAATTAATTATACTCCTGTATTTCTGCAATAAAGAGCCTTTCAGGATGAAGATTAGATATGCCTTCTATGCTGAAATGTTATTTTAAATTACCCTTTTCAGTTCACTTCTCACTTCCAATGTGTGATGCATGGGGCACAGCTCCATTTGTTTGCTGTTCCTACCAGAGTTTGAAAACCCTGAAGAAAAGACAACCCACATTTTTAAAAAAATCTTTCTAGAAATCTGTCACAGAAGAGAAATGCATTGGGTGGAAGGCGTTCAGTGGGTGCATATGAGAGGCAGCCTGAAGAGTGAAAAATGGAATATTAAAGCACAAGAGAGGATATAAAGTGTGGAAACACACCAACAAAGCTAAAGTCAAAGAGAAGTATGCCTTCAGGCCGGAGAGGGCTCTTCCAGGCAGAGCCAAGGTAGGCTGGGATGAACAAAACAAACCCAGTGCTGCTGCACAAGACGGGGCCAATGTGTGTCACTGCAGCTTCAGGGAAGATTCTCACTCTCCCACAAATATGGGAGCCAGAGCACTTACAGGAGAAGTGCACAGAACCAGTGGGGGTGCTATTGCTGCTATTTGTGCTCAGGAGGAAAAGGTCCTTCAAGCTCATGACCAAATTTATTCTGCCCCTTCTGCAGTGAAGTCAGACATATTCAAACCAATCTATTGTCATGGCAGATATTACCATGGGATAATATTCAATATTTGATTTCACCATGATCAAAAAGAGTATCAAAGTTACTATCAGTTACTGCTTTTGTTTGTACAAACAGGATCACTATCAAAAAGCAAAAAGTAAACACGTTTAATAAAAATAAGTGACGAGGCTGTCCCTGGTTGTCTAGAAAATGTAGCAAATTCCTTTTCAGGAGTAGCCACCAGGTCAGACAATAGACATTATAGTCTGAATTATTCTGCACAGCCATAAAAATTTAGGCTGAGAACAATTTTGACTAATCCTTTGTAGAGATTCCACGGCAGTTGATGGAGAAACAAGAGGGGTTTTCATCATTATCTCCCATAGTTCCTGGAAAAGGCTCTAGTCATTTAGCCTGCCAATACCACAATTACATGCAAATGCGTGAGACACATGCATATAAAAACATTTGGGTACAATATAGACAACAGTGACTGAAAGTTAAACCTGCCTGTTCTTGGACCTGAGCTTTCAAAGACATCCAAAAGAAAACATGAATATTGTATCCTACAGAATTTCTCACCTGAAATTAGGAAGAAGAAGGCTTACAAAATCTCAAATTCAAAGTTTGCTACTAGAATGAGAATTGTTACATATGTAAAGACATAAGTAATGACCTACAAAAAATAAGACTAGTAGAATCAGAATTTCACAGGATTCTCTGAGTAAAATTTCATATACTAAATTTGCTGGGAATTTATTTTTGAGCAACAATCATAATTTCATATTCAGTGACAAAGCTTGTCTAATGTTTGTATCAATCAATACTGCAGGTAATGAACTTTGGCTTCCATCTGTTCTGCACCTCTTTAGAGGCTCTAATCAATGTATGGCCATAGATTTTATATAAACATTCCTGTATTAGCCAGATTACTGGGAAAATTCATCCAAAAAAGTTACCTTGGAGTGCACAGCTGATAACAAAGCCTCTCCTAGTGACAGTAAAACATCTTAGAAATCCAGTCTGTTCATCTAAACACCATATTGTACCACCCCTGAATATATCTGTGCTAAAAAATTGACTGCTGCCTTATAAAAAACCCAATCCAAACCAAAAAACCTACAATCTGATATTTCTATGTATTAAATTCTTTGGTGAAACCCCAGTATACATAGAAGCAGGGCAAGCATTCTGAACACACAAAACCAACAAAGTTTAAAGGGTTCTGTCAATTGAAAACCTCCAGGAACAACTTCATTTTAGCCTGAAAGTGTCCAATGCTGCTCTACTTGCAAAGCGGCAGAATGAGCATAATACGTGTCATAAATTAAACATCAGAAAGATTCTTAATGTTCCATGAAGGCATTTATTCACACTGAAAAGTAACATTTAGGTATTATCTTTTATGCTGGTGATGGAGTATTACTCATTCATCAGTTTTTTTCAGAGAGTTGCTATGAATATTCAGCTCTTGATGACAATAGTGAGAATCAAGGTGCTCTGCAATCCTTGGACTCTGGTATGGCACCATTGTCATGCAGAGGAACCAGAGTGAACAAGGCTGCAGCACCACACATGTCACTCATAACTCATGTGATGGGATAGATCAAGCTCAACCTGCACAGAGTGGAGGAGGAAAAGTGTCTTTGGAAACAGAAATGTCAACCAAGTTTGAACTTTGAAATCTGTCAGAAGGGACATGACTACATATTCCTTTCTTCAATTCAAATTTCAGATGGCAGATGATGATGAGGGAAAGGAAACAAAATTGTCAGAACCTTCCAGAATGACAATAATGCTGAAGAAAATCTAGTTCTGTGAGGACAAAAGCTGTATAAGGGGTCTGCCATGACTTCTGTGAGGCTGGCAAAATACTTGGATGTATTTCAGTTATCACTGTTATTATTGCTACTTCAAATCTGTCAAGTTCTCTTGGTTCTCAGCAAATGAGGAAAAGGGCTGGGATATGGATGTAAAACAGACTCCATTCCTAATCATCCTAGAGATGGTGCTGAGGTCAGCTGCTCTGAACAGCACCATGTACTGTGTGACTCAATTCACACTTGCAGGAAGAGTCATTATACAAATTATAATACATTAAACCCTTTCCTACTACCCTGTCTGCCAAACAAACTTCATCTAGTCTTGGTGATTCTGGTTGGACAGATTCAGGGAAAAAGAGTACTAAGAGACATATTGAAGAATTATAAAAATACTTTAAAATGTTGTATTTTTAAAAAGAGGTTTAGAGTAATGTAAGAGCTCCTGCCTTTCACCTCAGAGCATATCAGACCAAGTTTTTGCCTCTTTTGATAGTAAACTAAAATTTGAAAGACTTTCTGATGAGAAAATTTAAATATCAAAGTTAAATTGTTTCTGTGTAGGCTTTGGTCCAGTAAAATTGTGGAAAACTGCTTTTGTTAAGGACAGTCACTTAATGCTTGCATTTGTCATGTTAGTCTGCATGGAGTTGATGTCATGGTTGCTGAATAAGACAAGATATGGAAGTCACAAAAAATGTCATAAGCACAATAACTACCAAGACCATAAATAAATCCACAGCTTTGCTCAGCACTTGTGTTCAACTTCACAATCATAGACATATGTGCCACCATGATTTACACATTCATTGGCATCTTTGTTATCAGTGACAACTTTTTAAAATCAGATTTGCTTAAAGGGAGTCATAGCATGAATGTAGCTAACAAGTATTTCTGGCCACAGCACCAAGCAAAGGGATACACACTATGAGGACAATGTGCTGCATCAGATGTCAAACTGATATGTAACACAGCAGTGGGAGACACCAGCACTGATCAAAACAATTTGTTCTTATGGGTTCCTTCCTATAGTTCACACTGTGAAGCAGAGTCATCCTGATCTCTCTAGGAGAGAGTACAGCTGGTCCTACTGCTGCACAGAATGTATTTACAGCATGGAATAAAGAAAGGAGATGACCCCTACAGTGTTAGCTCATCTTTAGCAGTGCAGAGTAAGGAAGCAATGTCTTTACTAAAACTATTTGTTAATTCTCTGGCTGAAATGTAACTGGGAGGAATGGGAAGAGAAAATGTAGACGCGGACACAAACAGAAGCTTTGGGCTATCCATAATATCATCCTGGCTAAAATTTTTACTGTTGGATGATATTTCCTGATGAGGAGTTTCAGGGCCATGAAGTATTCTTTTTATTAATTTCTGTTCTTCACTCCTTTGTTGACAAGAGCCCTTTCCAGAGCTGTGGTTTGCACCATGCTAATTGTATGGTCAGTGGTCCTTGGCTGGTGGGCAGATAACATTGGCCTAACATTCTAACTGACAACAATCTCTTCCCCCTTCATTTGGAATAAATTCAACTCATTCTCCAGTATACATACAGACCATGTAAGTGGTGCAGTTCTGCGATAAATGTCAAAGGCAAAACTATCCAGAACAGTTGGATAGTTGGTCCAACATTTAGACATGAGCAGTCTAGGATACCTGTGTTGACACTGTTACACAAATAGAGAAACATACAGCTAATTCTTAAATGCAACAGGAAAATCTTAAGACTGGCTCATCAACCCCCTTTTTCTCAAAGAATTTCAGTGTTACCTTCAGTCCTGTCTGGTAGTTTCCCACTTTTGCTTGTTGTTCCAGTGTTGACAGTTTCAGACGAGGTGCTCAGTTTGGTGTTGGGGTCTCGCTTCGGTTTTGGAGGCGGCTGCTTTCGAGAGCTGCTGCTTTCATCATCAGTTCCTCCAACTGAATGAAGAGACTGGGATCTGACAGTGAAGCCACTGGAGCAGGGGTGTGGCAGTCTGTCCTGAGGAGCAGGCATTGTCATAAATCCCATGCGGAAATGTTTCCCCACGTAGCTACCTTCATTTCCTCTTGCTACTTCTCCACCTATGCTGTAAGAGAAAATACAAATATAAGCAAAAGGTCCTCCTTTGCCTGAACCATATCTGGAACCAGGGTCTCAGTTCTGCCTGTGACAAGCAGACCATGTTTTTGAATTTGAAAACAAGAAATGCTCTTCTCTGGAAAGAAAATGACTACTAGAAAAGTCTATTTTTCAGTATAAGCTGCCAACAACTGATATATAGATACACTGCTAAGCCCTCAGAATTTTACAAAAAGAAATCAAGACAAGCTTTTGTCAGGTTTCATAGTATTCTAAATAGAAATTTTCTACAGAACAAATTTCAAACATTGAAAGTCAGAACTGAGTTTTCAGGAAAACAGGAGACTGTGAGTAGGGCAAAGAATAACACTTTAGAAATACAACAGGGGGTATTGATCCACACCCTCTGACACATCTTTGACTACAGATGCTCATGTAGCTTGGGAAACAAGGCTCATGGCATCCAATCAATCTTTTCCCTTGAGACAAAAGAATGGTAGAGAAGAAATATTCTAAAAATTACTTGTCTATAGGAAACTCAACATCACATCAAATCCACGTAAATCTGCAACACAAGCAGCTTCAGACTAGTAAATTACAAGTGTAGGAGATGAAAAGGCCATGGACACCAGGTGGGACACCAGGAAGAAAATAACCTCCAGCCATTTAGAAACACAGGTAAAGAAGAAGGAAAGTTAAGTTGAAACAAGTGCTACCATACCAATCACTGCATTTTTCTGAGGGTGGCATGACTGAGAACTTGATATTATTCCTGTTCCACTCATGCTTATCAGTTCTGAAAAACAGCTCTTACTGGTGTTTATACTGCAAACCAACAGCACATTTCAATTCAGGCAAGTCAGTGACTATGCAAAGAAACTCAGCAACACACACAGGTCAATGTGGGCCTGTTTGCAAGGAGGTTTGAAATGGTACCACTGTGGGCACACAGAAATGTCAGCACAGGAACTGTGAAGCATCAGAGAGCTCTAATTAGCTCCTGTTCCCCCTTCACACAGAGTAAAACTCTAATTTGGGTAAATCCTTCTCTGAAAGTTTCTTACTTGATCTTGCCTTGGTCTGGTGAAGTTTATTTGGTGCTGGTACACATTTCCTTTTTTTAAAAGAGAAGAACATGTCTCAGAAGTGTGAAGAGTAAGCAAGGCCACCTCATTTCCACCCCATCTTCACTGTAGGTAAAACACAAGCTGTATCTAATTGTCCTAAAGGCATCAGACTGGCAATGAGCAAGTCTGTATATATACAGCTTAAATATATATATATATATATATATATATATATATATATACATAAGCTTTGTACCTGATAAAGCAGAACCTTTGTTTGCTTATTACTCTCCCTGCATTTTTATCCCATTTACTCTCCACTTTCAAAACTGGTTAACAACAGAACAGGTCTAACTGACCGTGTGCCACTTTCCAGGGACACTGACACCTACCCACAAATGTAAACGTGTGCACGCATGCCTGCCACACATATGCACACACTGGTCCATGCTCATAGCCAAGTTGTTACTAAATCCTAATTGGCATCAATTCTGAAGGGATTTGCAGCCAGAAAGATCAAGAGGTAGAACTCATTCATTTGAATATTCTAAAAAACCTGTAGTTAGTTCGAATGATTAACTATGCCTCCACTAATCTTTCATAAATTGTTCTGAAAATAATATAATCCTCTGACACTGGACTACAGAAAGAGCCTGTCATATTATTTAAAGAAGATTACTATCCAAACATGATGAAGAATGCAGGTGGGGAGTCTGCTTCCTTTCTTAAATCTATTGGATAATCATGTTTAGCAAAGAAAATTTCAGTTTGCCATGTCTCCAATATTACAATTCTTAATAGTTTACATTATTTAATTACTGCATTTACTTCACTGCTGTGAGAAGGTGTTTGGACCATCCACAAAAACCAGGTTTTATGCCAAGCTGGGTGGACTTGTACAAATCCCTCTAAGGTGATATAATTCACCCTTTTCCTAAGAATACACAGAACTGCATTTATATGAAATGTGGGGGTGTTTTTTTGCCAAACTGCTGCATCTTGTATTTCAGAAATGAAAACTTATAAAATGTACTCCTGGTGTCTAAATGCATTGTATCATTAAATAATTAAATCAAATCCTTCCCCCCACCTTAATTTTTCTTTCTTTACTTAATTTCAACATAGATGAAACCCTCACCTGCTTCCTACACTTTCTCCAGAGCAAAGAGCCTAGAGCCAGGTGAGAGAGAGGTTGTGGCTACAGATGGGAACAGAACTTGCTGCTGTGCAGCATCACAGCTGGAATAGATCTCGTCTTGCTTTCCTACATCCTCTGCTCAGCTACCAGGGAAAACCAGCACAGCACCATTTTCCTGTTTTCAGCCACATTCAAAGGAGTATTCATTTGTATTTGAATGCAGGAGCCAACACTCAGCTGCTGGTGAAGCTCTGTAAGCCAAAAACTGAAGAAGACTGCCCTCCAATCTTTGGTCCTGGGTCCTGGTCATTAACCAGGATCACAATAGACTAAGGTTTGTTCCCTACACTGGTAGCAATTCCCAGGATAGGGCAGTGGGTGTTTCCCAGCTGGCTCTGACCAGTTCACACCACCACAACACACAGTGGGATGCCAAGTTCACACCTCAGCAATGCAGACCAAAATCTCCTGTGTGTAAAGAGAAAGGAAGAACTCCAGAGTCGCATCAAGAGCACAAAATCAAAAGCAAGATGTCAGATTTCAAATGTAGCATCCCCTGCCCTCAGGTAGCAGCATCCTGAAGGTCCATTTAGACTTGTGCAATGCACGGTCTTGCTGTTGTTACATCATGAACCCCGACAGAATGAAAGGACTTATTTATGCACTCCTCCTGCTCACAGCCACAGGAATTGGCTGGGGCTAGCACGTGTCCCACTTCAGCACAACAAGCTGACAAAGAGTTACACACAACTTGCTGTGCAGCAGTGACTACAAAGACACTGAGAGAGAAAGGAACTGTGTAGGTCTCACTCCATTATTTCTGACAGGTAAGACTCTGTGCTCTTCATTGTACTGATAATGAGTTATATCTCATTTCAAAACTGTATTATGTGAGTTGCTGCCAGTATATATGGAAATGCAGATTTGGATTATTCTTCTGAGAAGTTTAAATTTGAACTTGGCCAGGATCAAATGCTTCTCTGACAAAGAATTACATACAGCATTAAATAACTGTTAAAAATGCAAGACATTTGTCTGCAAAGAGAGCCATGATTATATAACAACAAAATCAATCATGATAGCTTGCGTTAAACACATCAAAGCTGACTTGGTGCTGAAAATGCACTTCAGTGTTTGCCCAGGTCTAGTGAATGATGTGCCACAGGTGGAGAAAAGGGCAATGCCAAGTGTCAGACACCTTTAAGAAGATCGTTGTTTACCATCTCTCCCTTCAGAACCACATTACAGCTCCAACCCCAGCTCAGCAGGCCCATGCAAACCATTGAGTGCTACCAGGTTACACACTCTCTCTTTGGGGGCACTGCAAGGGAAGCAAGACCCCATCCCATCCCTCTCCCACACAGTGATGGAAATAAATCATTACAGAAAACACCAAAACTGTCAGATCAGTCTTAAACCAGTAACAGCAGATTTCAGCTTTCATTTCTAAAATATGAACAAGAGATCTGACTGATGGAGCCAATGAGTCTCATTAGATCTCCACACAGGTTTTGTCTGTCAGCTGAGATTTCTGAGGTCAGAACTGGGCTAGCATCAAACCACACTGGCCTGGCTGCTCCTGCAGCAGTGTCAGCCTGCTGGCACATAGGCTGTGGTCATGGCAAGGCTGCACACTTCACAGCTCACTTCTGGTGCTCTGCCTGCTCTTTTCCACGGGGCAGATACTGGAGTACTGATGTAACTACAGAAGAGAATAATGGAATAATATCTTTGAAGAACTACAGAGGAGAAAGTCTTTTATATTATTAATTTCACTACATATCACAAGAGTGGAAGTTACAGAGAAAGACTAAACATTAGAAATGAACACAGAAAGCAGTTTAAATGTAAACAGCATGGGGAAGGTCATGTCCACCTTGCTTTGCCATGAGTCATAATGTTCCTGCTGACTCTGAACATTTTTTCAAGTTGTTAAGTTAGAAAACTATGGCAAATAAATTTTAATCACATTGATGAAAAATATATGGCAAACAATAAGTATCCAGAGGCTGTGTGCATCAATCAGTGTGGTCTTTTTATTTTGCATTGTTCCTATTTAATATTGCAAAGAACAATTTTAATTTGCTGTGCTGTTTTCATTACTTAGTCCAGATAGAAACAGAATTAATTCCTGGAAAAAAAAAATAATAGTTGTATGAAAACTTTTGTTTTACTTGGTGTCACTGTTTAACTATAAACAAAATAGAATTAAATTATTAAATTCCTCAGTGCAGCTGTAAGGAGTAGAAATCTTGGACTGAGACCATAAAGTCCGAATACCCTGGAGATGGATTTTCTTCCTAACTATCTATCAACTCTTGTTCTTGGTTTTCATGCAAAAATTCTCCCATCAGTTTAAATTTACACTGGATTATTTTCATCCCTCAGGCACTAAGAACCATTTCATAGTTCTCCTCATCTTTGCATGGTTTCCTTTTTTCTTCCTTTGCTGCTTTACATTGGATTTTCTGCTTTTTTGGCACAAGTTCAAAAAGGGAGCTACACCTGATTAGGAGATTTGACCTCCAAAGCAGGAAGAAGGGGGATTTGCTCTGCTGGGTATGTGTCATCTTTGAAGGCATTTTAATTTCTTTGCTGTGATGCATTCCAGTCAGGGACCACAGAAGGTCACCATCCTTCTAAGTGTTGGAATTCCAGGTAGCCAAGAGAAACCATTTCAAGAGCAGCTGCTTCTCCTCTTGTACTTGAAGAAGATTCACCACAGACACTGGTTCATTTGCTGGCAGAAGCTGAGCTGGGAGTCTCTGCAGGCTCCTCTGTGGAATGGGGAGGGCTGGGAGTTCCAGGGCAAGTGAAGCACATGGATGGCCAGGCTCCTTCCCTCCGGGGAGCTGCAAGCCCACGCTGAGCTAATCCCCCCTGACACGCTTCTAATCCACCAGGGAAGCCATCTGAGTCAGAGACAGAAGTCACTAAAAAATTAACTGATAACATAGGAAGAATTTTCTGCAGAAATGACTAATCATCAGCAAAACAAAAGGAATAAAAATACCTAACTCAAGGATCTTGTACAAGCTGGCTTGACTGTGCAAACAACAGTTTATCCCATGGTGTATTTATATTTTCTGGGTTAAGACAGTAGCTACTGCTGTTTTAACCACTTCCTTGCTCTTCCACAAGAGAACACCCAGCTGCCCTGCTCATATCAAATGTTCTGCATATGAAGGGCTGAAATGGCTTTGAAATGTCTATTCCCCATCAGAATAAATTATGCACACATATACTAAGGATGACACATTTTACTTTGTATCTGAGAAGCACTTTCAAGATTAGCATAAATTATATTTGTAAATTAGAGGTTGGATGCCAAAACAACAGAAGATATACTATTTTTATCCCCCTAAACATGATTTCAACAGACCATGAAATGTAATACTGAAGAAATAAGGACAGGATCACAATAATGGATTCAGGAACTACACTGTAGGTATGGTTTTGCACAAATCTATAGCATTTTTATCACAAAAATTAAACATGCAAATTACACATTTATCTCTAATTTTTTATAACACTTCAGAGTTCCCCCTTCTTATTCCCAAAGAACGTACACACTTTTTTTTTCTGCATTACTTTTCTGAAATACTCAAACGACTCACCATGATCTCAAATCAAGATCCAGAGGGTAATACTACCATCCTTTTAGATATAGGCTAAAGCACGAATGAGTTGTGACAAAGGTCAGATTTAGAGCCATTTTGTGCACCTGGAGGACTGCCTAAAATGAGCGCCCAATATGTCTATGCACATCAAATTTCTTCCCCCTACCATATGCCTCTGCTTTTGAGGTAGGAGATCAGGTGCTGCTTAAGAAGTCAGTCCTCTCAGGATACACAGAATACATTACTGCTACAAAACAAAATTTATTCTTTTATCCCACCTGTCAAACCCACAGGCCCAGGGTTTGATCCTGCAGACATGCAATGACAATCCTGCTCTGAGTACCCAAATTATTGCACTGAAACACCCAGGAAGCTTTGTGGAAATTGCTTGTGCCTCATGAATCTCTTGTAAGCAACACCACTCACAGATATGTATCCACTGCCTACTTTGACACTGGGTTATTTCTTTAAGCCCTTTGTGCTCTTCTTGACAGTCTGCCATCCCCAACAGGACTCACAGAAGATTCTCCAGAAGAAACTGAACTGCCACACCACATGTTGTGGCTGCACTGTAAGATTAACTGAATCCCTGGGGAGCAACCAAAAGACAGCTGTAATCCCTCTGCAGTGCACAGTGGATAATAAAAGCAAAACTAACCAAGACTGTCCACCGCAGGTTTTCCATATGATGCCAGAAAATCTGATTTCAAATGATGATCTGGTATGCTCTGCAGTGAACTACTTTTATAACACAAAACATCGAAAATTCTAGCAAGAGATGGAATTTCAGGGAAAAAGAAAAAAAAAAGAGCAAAATCAAAACAATCCCAAAACACTTTATGAGAAACTCTGATAAATTTATAACTTTGTTTGCTATTTTTAGAATAAATTCCAAACATAAGCTGGACAGTTTGGAAAGGAGTAACTGAGGAGTAAGGACCTTTCAGATCCACAGAGAGCTCAACAAAATGATTTCATGAGTCTGAACAGAAGTGCAGGTACGAGTTCTATTTTCCACCGGCACTGCTGTTATTTATAGCAAACTAAGGATGCCTGCATTGGGCTGAGCATCCCCAAAGGACTGGCACTGCTCTCTCAGCAGGAACAACTGTCCCTGCTGTACCTGGGTACAGGGACCCCAGTGCTGCAGCCCACCTGTGCCTGGTGACCAGCTGATGCACGTGGGGACATCTGTGGGCTCTGAATACACAACACTGGAGAGGCTGGAGTGAAAAGTGCTCTGCTGCTTTATGGATACAGTTATTTTTAATTTTGCATTGGGGGATGCACACCTAAAAGCCAGCAAATGAAAGCTCATATGTTCAGAGTCACCTAGAATTAGACATGGAGCATATGCAATGTTTAAACTGAGTGCAAATGCATGTTCACATTAATGGAGTGGGGTTTTGCATCCTGTCAAAAACAGGTGGAGCTCGACCAAGGCTGTGTTTTTATCACATTCACTGGAAAACCACATGGCTCAGACTCCATTCTGCCTGAGCAACTGCAGCTAAGTAAATATTTCAATGAGATATGGGAATAAATTAAAATGCAGAATAATACTTGGGCATTTCTGGAAGAAAATGTTTCTTCAGTTTTGACTCAAAGTTTCAATGGAAAAAAGAAATCTTTACGGAGTAAAAAACCCTTTTTGCGGATCAGATGCCGTGAAAAGTTAAAACCTGAAGAAACTAATGAAATGTGGTGAAACTCTAAGACAGAGACCTGTAAACCAAATGCTCTGTGTGGGCTGAGATGTTACACTGGGTCTAACCTTTCCCAATTCAGGCTTATTTCAAACACTGATTGTACAGATGCTCTTCTCAGTCCCTCAAGCAAATGTGGCACTACTTTTTTTTTTTTTTTTAATCTGAGCTTACATTAAGTTGACAAGGAAATTATAGTTTTTAAAAATGCTTCCTATGGTATCCAGTTCCAAAGAGAAAGGACTCTGAAAGTACTCTTCAATCCTGAGTGGCAGTGAACAGGAGGAGCAGCATTTCAATTCAGAGGACAACCCCTGAAACACTGCACTTTAACATAATCTATGGCAAAACATACAGATTATTTTTTACACACCTGGTCACCTGATGGTCTAGTTATTCCAACATTCTTCTTGTAGTATAGTCATTCACAATTTGCAGTTCAAAATGCATTTCCTGAGCTTATCTGGCTCTTCATTTCCTTTTCTAAGTGCCCTGTGAGTAGGTAGGAAGGGGAGAGGCACTTCCTGGCACACTGGGAGAAGGTCTCAGTAGCACAGGTACAGCAGGGATGTGACAGGGATCCAGGTCACACTGAAGGGACAGTTTTATGCAACAGCCACCACTCCAGATCTGTCATATTCATATGGGGCAATTTTGCCTCCAGACATCTCAGCACACGAAAAAATTTGGAAGTTTACATTCTCTTGATCAGGCATTTATCTGATTACAATTTCAGGCACTGTTTTTATTGACATTCAGGGTCTGTTGGTAGTTAATAAAAAAGCATCTAGACATTAGCAATATAAATAAAATTTAACCTACAAATTCTATGTTAAAATTTTCATTTTAGGGGAATGCACACTTACAAGGACTCTGGGTGCTGGACTGGTCTTTGTACAGAAAACAAAAAAAAAAAACCAAACATTTTACTGCAGTTTACCCAGCCTAGCTACATAAATGTTCTGCTGGATACTTCACTGCTATCATAGGTTGTGGAACCCATAGAAGTCTTCATCAGAAAATCCTTTTTTACCTGGAAGAGCCCTGCCTGGGCCCATCACCTTGACTTTACAGCTAGAATTAACTATCCTTGTGCTATTAGGTATCACTATCTCTGTTCCTTCTGATGTCTGAAGGAAAGGTTTCAGCTCTTTTGTTAATCACTACTCTGTATTTTAAGTGGACAGCAGTGACAATCTCTGCTTTGCAAAACGAAACAGACTCAAAAAACTAAGTGAAATATTTTTGATAAGTGTAATAAACCCAGGAAACAGGAAAGGAAATCATTCCACAGATGTGTACATTGGTGTCCCTTCCTCCCAGGACAGTCTCAACCTGCTAAATAAAGCTACATTAAATCCTGTATATCAGTATCAACTGTTCCCCTCAGAGCCTGGAGAGGTTTTTTCACTAAGATACAAAATTCTCATGAAGATCTCCCTGCTTATGTCACTTCTCTATGTGTAACAAAGTGATCATTATTGCCACAACCGAATATTAATGTGCTTCACATCTAAATTTAGAAATAATACTATTAAAAACTCTTTCCTTGTCTTGATGGATGTCAGTTTCTTAGCCAGGGTTGTCAGAAGCTACTTATTTGTTCATAGAAATAAATTTAAAAGGACATTTTATTTTCAGAAACACAGTTAATTTAATATTGCACATCAGAGCATGTGACAAGCAAGTGTAGCAGGCACAGAGGTGGTCAGGACCCAGTAGTTTGAGTCAGGACACTGACAGAGGCCAGCCAGCAAACACATGTCTGTCCCCACTCATGCATGTACTCAGCACAACCCTGAACCCTTTCCACACTGAGGTTTTCCAAAACATTCATTGCATCTCCATTCCCTTTAGAAATCAAGGTGAATTGTCCAAATGCAAAGCACAGAAACTCTTTTCTCCTCTGTATCCATGAACAGATCTAATGGGCCAGACCCAGGAACACCAGCAGACTATTAAAAGGTCTTTATGTACACAGGAATTTAACACCAGAGACAACTGGCTACAATAAAAGCTGCCAATAAACCTCCAAAGCTGCCAGAAATTGGCACATGCTGATTTTCATCACTCACAGAATTACTTTTGCAAATGGGATGGTCAGATAATTTTGGGAACTGCTGTGTTGTGCTTTTTTTTTTCCCCTTCAAGAGTAGCTTTTTGCCAAATTTTTGAGCAAAAAATCTATGTCCAACAAGCTCTGACAGCAAAGGAAGATAGTGCTTAAATGCTCCTTTAGGGACATCTACTTACATTGCCCAAAGGGTCATCACTACAACCTATGAAGCTGCAGTGAAATGCAATTTTGCTGAAGCAACAGCTTGTTTTCCAAGCTGTGAAAGTCTGTGTGAGGATTTGTTAGAGAGCTAAAACATCTAAACAAAGAGCAACACCCTTGTAACCTGCATTTAATGGTGTAATGGTAAATTAAATGGGGAATGTACTAGTTTAGTTCCCTGCATGAGAGGTGATCAGCTCTGTGCTGTTCACACTGAAAGCATGTAAATTCCCTTTATTCCTCAGGCAACTCTTCAGAGCTGTCATTTACTGAATGTTATGTTTCAAGTGTCTCAGCTTGAAGAAATAATGCTGTGTGTGCACTGAGGTTGTGAGCTGTGGCAACCAGGGTCACACAAAGTCTGGACCTGATTTTATGTAAAGATGACAAACCACAAATAGTGTGCTGTCGCTTTCCTTTGCTCTAGGAATTATAGTTAAAATCTGCAAAGCTGCTGGTAATAAGTTGTAGCAAATATACATTTCTAGGTTGCTTAAACTCCTTTGAAAATCTTCTATCTAGGAACAATAACCCTGACATCATATGAAGCGGATTTGCCTCTCCCAAAGGTACATTGCAGGCAGCAGCCCACTTTAAAACAACTGAAAGGGGAAGAAGCTCAGAGACAATATTTGTGTGAGGTCCCAGCACTAAAGTCCAAATCAGTTATCTGCACACCAGGCTTCACACAGGGGCTGTTTCTGTCACTCAGAAGAGCAATTCAACTAGGCTTTTTAATTGTTTATGTATTTTTAAACCCAAGAAAATGGTGTTCTCTGCTCCAGAATATGTGATACCCCTTTCCCTGCCCTGTGCCACAGTGCCCACACAGGACCCAGCAGCCTGTTGTCCTGTCCTTACTGCACCAGCCAGCCCAGAGTTTGCAATTCTCACATGCTAAGACAAAAAAATTCCTTCAAGGTGGTCTCATGATAAAAATCTGAAACCAGAGCAGCCTCAATTCAAACATTTTGGGTCATTATGTGTAAGACTGGAACAGTAGACTTTCAAATCCTACAGAGAAGTCGTGACAATGTATCTTTTAATAGGCACTTTCACCCACTTATTAAATGGTGATGCCCTACTGAGCTTTAAGAAATAGCATCTCTGAATCATGGAAGTTGGAAAATATTTTAAAGATCATCAAATACAACCATCAATCCAGCACCACCACCATGTTCACCACTAAACCGTGTCCTCAGTGCTAGAAGGATGAACCTTACTGGGCTTTGCACACACACTTCTGTGAATTGGCATGTGAAATGATTTTGTACCCTACCTAGAATTGCATACAGAAATGTTAATGTTCCTGGTGGTGAGCAGCTCATTATCCTGGTTTCTAGAATCTCCATTTTATTTTTACCTCAATAGAAAGTGAAATATAACAATTGTTAAATAAGAGCTAGCAGCACCTAGTTATTTAACCAGTGGATACATTGCTTTACAAAAAAAGTAGATGATTACAGGTAAGAAAAGAGATGCAGCACAACTACATTATTGCAGCTCGAAAGTGCCTTCTAGAAACTTTGTGGAGGGAAAGGGTAAAATCAGCATATTTCCCATGGTGGGTTTTGAGTTAAAGAGCTAAATATGACTTTTCATATTTTCAAGTTTTGGCTTATATCCACAACATAGTTAAAATGAGAGCCAAGGCTGTTTCATAGTCCTGCTGTTGGATTCTGGAATGGAAAACTAAATGCAATCTAAGGTTGTAGACACAAAGCTTGGGAAGTCAAAACTATGGAGTTCCACAGATGTTTGTGAGTGATCCAAGCTGACACTTTTAATCCACACTCAGATATTAGAAAAGGGATATTTCATAGGTGTATCCAGTAAAATTAGGATAGCTTTGATTCAAGACCCAGAACAGCATCAAAAGAGCTCACAAAATAATAGTATCAAGGAAAGAAATATCTCCTAAGGAGAGATTCCATTCTGTGACAGTGACAAAACTGGGTCATCTCCTAGATGCTAGCATCTATAATTCTTAAAATGCAGATAAAAATACATACAAAGTATAAACTTTCACAATACATTGGAGTTATTTATGCATATACTTACCAATCTGTGTTTACTGCCCTTCAAGCTGCATAGAGAAACAATTAGATGCCTTTTCAGAAGGGGTAGTATGGAGCATGCAGATCTATAGCTTTGATTTAAAGAGTATGACAGGCAATCAGTGTGTGTCAGAGGAAGCCCACATCAGCAAAGAGACATGTTAAAGCCACATTTAAATTTTCTTTTTTAGGACTGAACAGATGAGTGTTTCCTTCATGTTCTGAACACAGTGAGATTGGGAAAAATTCTGAATTTCAGGCTAGGAGAAAATGGATTGCTTCAAATTATAGGAAAATGAACAGCACAGATTTTATTCCTCACTTTCAGCAAAACTGAGTAGTGCATAGCAGAAAAAGAAAAGCCAGATGCATTCCTAAGTCTGTTATATATTTCCACCAGAAGCACATAACAACTAGAAATTAACTATTTCACTACATTTTTCAGTCTCATGAGATAAACATTAAATTCAGCTAATGAACTGGAAAGAAAAAAAGTCTACGGATTAATATTTTTTTAAATTATTAAATGAAACAGGAATACAGGCAGGAAATTAAAGGCTGTATTCCTGTATTAATACTGATGTACAACTAGAGCAGCTAAAGATCCCTTTAAAAAAGACATCAATATCACTTCCAATGTAAAAAAGGTTTACATTGCTTGTTAGAATATGAACTGAAGCTATTTCAGCTTAGAAGAGTCTGATTGCAAAGCCAGAAAACTGTTAAAATGCAGACTAGCAGAAAGAAGACAGCTAAGCTTAGCAAATGGGTTGCATTTTGTTTTTGAAACCAGAGACTCAAACCATCATATATTAAGTTTGAAAGAAGGCACTACAAAATTGAGAAACCTGAGCAGGACCCCCAGTCCCTTCTGTCCCATTTCCATGGACAGTCTCCTCACATCCTTTGTCAAAGCCAGGCTCAGATCTGTCCCTCTGTGCTCTGTCAGGACTACAGAGCCAGAGAGATTATAAACAAACTGCTCTGTTTCCTATGCAAATATACCAAGGTCAGCTTTTTCCTCCCAAGTGAAGTCACTCAGTGACCACAGTGAATGTGGATGGCTGGACAAGTGTCTCAGAGTGTCCCTGCAGAGGAGCTCTCTGTGCCCTGTGCTTCCTGTGGCCAGTAAGAATGTGACCCAGACAAGTCTCTGTCCTGCTTTTTAACTGCAAAGTGCAAGGCAATTGAGAGTCAAAACAGAGCCTAAATCACCCAGAAACCAAAGTTCTCGAGATTAAAGCTCCCCAAAACTTCCTTTAGAGACAGTTATACACACATGTACCACTCACACCATCTCATGCAGAAAGCTTCAATCTCAGCTAGTGCTGCTCCCAATGACAATGTTCCAATATGTGGCTTAATAGTTCCATTGGTATTCTTTGAGAATAATGACTGTTCTTGTTCCTTTTTGTTTTGCTGCACTTTTTGTCATTTTGCTAGCTTCCGTCCCTAATGTGTTATATTATTATGCAGGTCCTTGCCCAGTCTATCTGTTACCTGCTCATTAGAACTCCCGTGGTAGAAAATGTTCCTGCAGGAACCTAATTCTAGGGCATTCCAATTTATTTTCAAGCTGAGTGAGTCTGAAAACTCAGATTATTAAAGTGAGTTTGCAGTGATGTATTTGAGAGACTGTGTTTTGTTTTGTTTGGGCAAAGGGAAATTCAGCTATAGAGTTTTAACTTTATACTTATAAAGCTAAACAAAAAAATAAGTAAATCTAGATCCTCAAAGAAGCCTGCATCCACTGGGGCTTAAAAGTGACTAGGAGATCAATGGGCAAAACAATTCAAGGCATTTCTTTGTAAGCTATGTGAGAGGGATATATGGCATTTAGCGATACAAGTTTGTTCTGATGACACTTTCACTGTGCAAACCTACTTTGGAATTCTCCAAAATGGCTTGGAAATTTCCAAACAGGTGTTTTTAGTTTAAATTGCTAATAAAACCACTGAGTGGATCAGTGAGTTGAACTTACAACAAGATCCAGCAGCACAAAATTTTTATGTGCAATTTTAGGGCTGAGCTCCCTACAGAATGACCATAGAGCTCTTACTGCACTGCAGCAATGGCTATAAAATATTAGCAGTGTTAAGTAAATTACAATACATTATATGAGAAAGGCCTTCCACCAGGTAACATCTGGGCCTCCAAACTATTCAGTACAAGCCTCATTACTTGTCTCCAACTTATTTTAAAATCATTTATATACTAAGACTTAATTTAAAGCAAAAGGAAAAGGAAAAATAAATTCTAAGAGTTTCATCATAGCTAAAAGGCTTACAGCATGCACATTTTCTTAATTTATTATTATAAACAGCAGCAAAAATTGACTGTGGTATTGAAAGGGCAAGAGAAAATTAAGCAATGCCTCATCTAATACTTCCAACTCAATTTTAAGCACTCTGGGCCTTTTCATATAAATGGCAATTTTATTGCTGGCATTAGAGAAGTAGTTATCCTACTCTCTGAAAATGCCTACCACTTTCTGAGCAAGTCTGTGGAATATGTGTAAATGATTAACCACAGGCCAGGTCAGCTGAGACAGAGCAATTACAGACTGGTGCAGAGCCCTGGAAAACTTTAAAGCCACAGGCCAGCAGAGGCTCCTGATTGAGAGATGCACACTAAGCCACTGGCCAGCCACTGCTGCCAGAACAAGGTGGTGTCAACAGCCTCTTTCCTGTTCCCCTGCACTGATTTTTTTCTCATTTCCTGAGGCAAGCCTAGTGTGCACACACCCAGCAGGCATCACAGCCACCCCCAGGAGGCTCTGCTCTCCACAAGAGCTGTAACAGCCCAGGAGCATTTGTCAGACCAGCCAGCCTGAGCAGAGGGGGCCTGGCTCTAGCCCAGTCATGCCTTAATGAGACTATCATCTCCCTTATTACAAAAGACACCAAATGAAACTGGGTATTGAGGACTCATACTGTCATGAGAGGGAAAACTGCTACTAAATATTAGCTTATCACTAGGTATCCAACCAATTTCACAGAAGACTAGCAGCATCTCGTTAGGTTTATATATATAAACTGTCATCTGTTCAGTCCATTTATAAAATGTTGGAAGGCAGCAGGAAACCTAAGGATTCATGAAGAGTTCTTGGAGAGAAACATCCACTGCTCTCTTTGTCATTTCTCTTAGCCTTTGATTTTAGCCTCATCTTTTCACAGTTCTTTGTCCTCCTTTCTGCATGCCCCCTGCTCCAGCAGGGCCACTAGTCACCCTGGGTGCTCCATGTTAGACACAGAGAGCTTCTGTGCAAATGTTCAGCACCAGCACCACTGTGTGCAGGCTCTGACATTTTACACCGCTTGCTCTTAATCTAGGGACGAAGGCAAAGGATGGCATGAGGTGCACAGGGGAAAGCAGAAGCCACCCTACAAAGCTTGTTGTGACAAAGCAGAACTGGGCCCACAAGTGGAGCTGCAGGTCAGCAAGAGGGCAAGGACTTCAGAAACCCCACTGAGTACACAGGATCCAGCTAGGGGCAATCCTGCACAGTGATATAGTCTCAGGGACTTGCTCTACTTTAGCCTTTCCTGATCATTTCCTCTTGGAGAGCTGCTGTTGCTCCATTTCAAAATTTGATAGATGATGCAGAACAATCAGCTGAGCCAAAACCTGAATTCACATGCCATGGTTCCCAAGCAGCAACCTCAAACCCAGAACCACCCTTTGCACGCTTCTGCTTTTTTCTGTGTGCTTTGAGTTTCACCTCTGAAATACACAGAAACACTGGTCTGAACAGAGCTTCAGAGCCCTCAGAGAGAGGGGAACCACAAGGTACCACACATCAACTCAGGAAGGAAATGTTGAGGCTATGATGACCCCTCCAATACACTCTTATTTACACAAGTGAAAATGGCAGTTTCTCAGAAGATGACCAAGTCTTTGGCCTGAGAGCACAAAAGGGGTTTGCAGTGAGGCCACAGACCTGGAAAGCAAAGCAGTATATGTTCTTGGCTTATCTACAGCTGCTATCTCATTATTTCCCACCTTGCTGTCCAAAGTTCCCCAGCACACTAGCAGGAGAAGCAAGTCCGTAAAATACAATATAAACACAAAAAAATGATAAAATACCTCATGTTGTCAATGCAATTTAGCCCTTGGCCAGCAACCTGTGAACAGATTTGAGTAATTGGACAATCTGTTCATAACAAAAGACATGACAGACAGGAATGCAGGAGTGTGTCCAGTAAACATGGTGAAGTGCCAAGGCTAAGGGGATCAGTAACAAATGGAGAAAAACAAGTTATTTTGTTTTCCACAAGCCAGAGAAACAGGAAGGGGAAGATGAGGAAGAAAGGGAGAAGTCCTGCCCTGATCATAGTAGATTCTTCATGGATGGCTGCATATTTGCTGCACTGCAGGTACACTTCCACATAATAAACCTGAATTCATTAATACTAAATATTTACACTCAGCTTGTAACTCATCCAAAAAAGCAATTATTATACATCACATTGATGGAGAGAATAAAATCATTAAAATTTGGATCACTCACACAAGATACTGTGTCAATGCACAGTTAACAGTAAAATCCCTAGTAGAGTACATTCAGTGGGAATAGTCCAATGCTTTCTAATAAAGCAATGCAAAATCTGTTTTGCTGTAACAGTGCCCCGGTTCCAGGTGGGATGGAGCTAATTTCTTCTCAGTAGCTACGGCAAAGCTGTGTTTTGGATTTGGAATTAGAATGGTGTTAATAATACAGTGATGTTTTGGTTATTTGCTAAGTTGTGTTTAACCTAATTCAAGGACTTTTTTCTTATCTCATGCTCTGCCAGTGAGGAGGTACACAAAAAGCAAACAAAAATGAACAAAACCCCAAAAACAAATTTAGCATAGCTTAAACTAAGAAGCAGCTCTTGGGACTGAACTTTGTAATATTTTCCCAGCAGCCCTGACATGTTACAGGTGTCATTTGTGGGGGACTAAAAACACAGAGGTGAGCTGGTAGCAGCAGCACCTTTCACCTCATCATGACAGGTGAGGAGAAGCTATACAAGAAGAGACTCTCAGTGCCCATCCTCAGCCTGTTTCCAGTCCACTTGAATATCTTTGAGAAAGGGCTAAACAACAGAAACTCCTTGGCTGGAAATGAAGAGCAGAGCAATCAAAAGTCATACCCTGAGATGTGACAGTCAGAGTCCTCTCTTTCTCAAATAGCACTTGTCAGAGATTAACCATGTGGCCTTTTAAAAGGCAGCACATTCCCTGCAGAAGTCACTGTCCATGCTGGATATGGCTTCCAGACAGCACAGAGGCCTTGGAATCAAAGCCTGGTTGGAGATTGTAGGTCTGTCTTGGAATTACCATTAGCTACTTAAAAGATATGTAGGCTAAAGCACAGTCCAAACACACTGGAGGGACTCTGATACAAGCCAATGACAGACACAGGTTTTAGGGGAAGTGGCTGTCCAGTTTGGCACTGGGAATACATCACTACAACATGACCTACACAAGTTGTGGGTGTCCCTTTGGATAACCCTGTATGGAAACACATGGTGCCAGTGGTAAAACATCAGCTGGCAGGATAAACTGTAAAAGACATAGAATTAAATCAGGCATTTGCAGGGCTCAGGTCCAAAGATACTAATCCTTTCATCAGGATTCAAACTGGCAATATTCCATGTAGGAAGACATTTGTTCTCTCTCTGGACTGGATATAAAATTTTTCCGTTCTAGAGAGCAAACCTTCTTCTATTCTTCTCCCAACTCCACTTCTGAGGAAAGGCATAAAGCCTTGTTTGCCTTCTGTGTGTCTTAGAGAGTGACCACGAGTGCAGTGACAAGGCAATGACACTATTTGGGGAGGTGTAATGCTCAGATATGACTTTGCGTTGTGTTTCACAAAGCCCAGCAATGGTACAGGAGCGTGCAACATGTTTGACCCACACTAGGATCAAATATCCTCACTCACTGTGTTCTGATACAGGCCCACCTTAGTACATGACTTGATCAGAACCTTAAGTTCACAAACAAATCCAAAGTTTGTATTTTGATCTGCTGACATGGGTCTCTGTGACCGTGTTCACAGGGGTCTTAGGATGAGGGAAGAGATGAGGATCTGACTCCATGTGTCAGAAGGCTTGAGTTATTATTTTACGTTATATATTACATTAAAACTATACTAAAAGAATAGAAGAAAAGATTTAATCAGAAGGCTAGCTAAGAATAGAAAAAGAAAGAATGATAACAAAGGCTTGTGGCTCAGACTCTTTGTCTGAGCCAGTTCACTGTGATTGGCCCTAAATTAGAAACATCTAACATGGGCCGATCAAAGATCCACCTGTTGCACTCTACAGCAGCAGATAACCATTGTTAAAATGTTGCTCCTGAGGCCTGTCAGTTTCTCAGGAGGAAAAATCCTAAGGAAAGGATTTTCCATAAAAGATGTCTGTGACAGGTCTCAATGCTGGCACAACAATGGTATTCAAAATTTCTTTGTTTGGAAATAATTCCAGCATTCTAGATACCACATCATGAAACTGCTGACTTTTTTGTAGCGACGGCCATTCCCTCACAAAACTCAACTGCAACAAGCAGTTCTCCAAAACTAAAATTGCCATTCTGATAGAGAAAGATGATCTGAAAATTTAAGCCAGACAGTAAGTAAAACCAGTTTGAACTACTTCAGAATATTCAGTCTGTGATCATTCCCTTGAGTCTGTTTTGCCATTTTGTTTATTCTTAGGCTGAGCCTGAGAACTTATATCCGTGCTTAGACCAAATTGTGTCTTGCTAGATTGGGCAACCACATATAGGAAATATCACCATATGTATAAACAATAAAGATGTCTTATAAATTTCTCTGCTCAGTTCCTATGCACTAGGATATTTACAAGGTGGGCAGAGCCAAATAAGTCATCATTTTCTGTGGTAGCAATAAAAGCATGATCATTACCTTGAAGGTTCTATTTCACTGTAATACCATGGGACAGGAGTGGGATACTACCACTGAAAATAAACAGGTTTATTATTTATGGAAGTGCTGCATTGATCCAAACACAAATCACAGTTCAGGTTTACCCTGCTACAGAAAGCCCAAGGAAGTATTAAATGAAAGGTTAAAATAATGCCTGTGTTATCTCTCAGGCAATTTAATTAATTATTGCAAAGAAATTTCTCCAATTCTGTGTTGGCCATCATATATGGTAAGTGAAAAACCTCAGCCTGTGGATTTCTATATGTTTAAGCAGAGCATTTTCAAGGTCAAGTTTTTTCTACTAGTATGTGTTAATGCATCTTATAATGTGTGAAATACAGTTCAGGCAACTCAGTCTGAAAATCAAATCACTTTTGCTATACATACTCCCCAGGCCAAGATGGTAAGTTTTTGGATAATAACTATGCTTTAAAAATAGATTTCTATAATTTAAAAATAAAACCAAGGCTTGATAAACTGTGTTTTACCAAAAGGAGAAAACTACTTGTTTTCTAAGGAGAAAACTACTTGTGAAAGCATGATGTAAAGTATTACTTAGCAGAAACCATCAAACAACTGTCTATTTCCCCGATGTTATATAAAGCACTTTTGTGCACAATACATAAAATGGCATATTTAGCATTAACATCATTATTGGAACTTATGGTCCTAGGATAGTGTAATAAGCATCAAAATCCACAGCCTTAAATAACTTTTTATCCATTAATTTCAGCTCAAAAAAGTGTCATGGAATCATGATAAAACATGTTTACTCTTTTTTCAAAGTCAAGTAATCCCTGTCTTTTCAGTTTTTTCTTGTGTTGCTCCTAGATGGAGTTACCCTGTCAAAGTGTCATAATATTTTTTGAAAGTATTTGAAAATAATTTCTAGATATGTTCTTTTAGGATAGATTACAGCACAATAAGCCATTCCATTGCCTTTGTAAAATTATAGCAAACTGTTGTAAAGCCTAGCATATCAATGAGGCCTGATTGCACACTGCAGCAATTAGCAAAGGGATACATCTCATTTAGCCATCTCCAACAGGAAGGTGAGGAGGATGGGTGAAATAACTCACTCAAGCCTCCAAACATAACCCACAAACTCTCACCTTGTTTTTGGACAATCGAGACCCTTTCCTGCCAGTCTGCACCATACAAGCCCCAGAAGAAATAAATGGCCAGGGGGAAATGTCAGTGAGACAAGCCAAATAGAGCACAGATCTTCACAGAATAACAAAAGCACTTGTTCCATATGAGCAATTCTATTTTGCTAGTTTAAGTGGCCTGAAGGAAGGGGAGCTGGTCAGGGAGTGGAGTTCAGTGCAGCCTGGGAAAGGCAGGGAAAGTGATGAAACTAAAGGGCCTGCAAAACTGGTGCAGTAGTGCATGAGGCTGTCTCTGGGAAGGGAAAGGCTGATAGCATCCTTACCCTCTTTACTCAGGTGTAGAAATGTCCCCCTAGAATGGGAATTTTGCTTTATGACTGAAGGAAACCCCTCTGGATCTGTGAACTGCCAACTGCCACCAGCTTTCTGGGGTGCAGCAATACAGCTCTGAGCCTTGCCTCCTGCCCAGTCTGAGGTCCTTGGGCAATCAAGCCCCACAGGTGAGGTGATGACCTACTTGAGGAGTTGGATCTTCTCATGAAATAGGAGCTTCCTGTCAGGAATTTCCTAGTTTTGTCTCCCCAAACCAACCTGCAGTGAAATTATGCGCCTAATTTCTGATTTTTTAAACACTTTAACTCCCTTGTCCTTCATAAAATATCTCTGACCAATGTATAACCTTGGGTAATTAGGTAGATTTCTAGATGACAAATGCCCAAGATTTATCTTCAATCTCAAGGAAAAGAATAGTGACAGAGCTTTTTAAAGATTTTCAGGTAATTCATAGAGACGTTACATCCCTCATTACAGTCATCTTAAATGCAGCAGAACTGACTGACTTGGAGTTCCTGGAATGAGATACAACCTAAAGCATGCTGAACAGCCCTTTCCTAAGCATCTCCCATTTCCTACTCAGCCTCCTCAGACAAGTGATAAATGCAATCTCTCCATTTATTGGGTCATATTTCATCAAACACAAATGTGTGTGTCACTGTACATCTGTGAGTGCCCTGCATGGCCTCTCCAGACTGTGCTAATGGGGCTGCAGCACAACAGAACTTGCTCAAGCCTCTCTGTTAAGCACAACTCAGGGCAGCAAGGCATGCTGACACAGGGAAACAGTTTAATCTGGCATTTAATTCAGGGTCTATGCAGAAAGATAAATGATCCACTTCTTCAGAAGACCTCTCTAATTTAATTCTCAGCTAAACAGGAGAGCAGTTTCTATTCTTTTCTGATCTCAGAGATCCTGGCGTGAGCAAATCCCTGAATCAATATCAGCGGTAACTCACCCCAGTCTGGTATCAGTTCAGACCTGGTTCAGGGCTAAACATTAGAAAATACTCCCAGACAGCAAGATTCCAGCTGGGATGGTCATACCAGACATCCAATACATTGTGTTGCTAAATCAAGCAAGCTAAAGTCACTTTTATTTCTATACTGCTGCAATTACTCTTAAAGGTCCTGACACCCATCCTACAGGCCATGAAAAAGCAAGAACCCAGAGCTAGTCAAGAACACAGCAAATCACCTACTGAGAGCCTCTGAATTCTAAATCAAAAATCTCAAAATTAAAAGTAAATAGCTTATGAACTATTTAGCAGCTCAAAGATTAGCCACAGAATTATCCAAACAGTTATAACAAATTTATAAATCTATGAATAAAATCATAAGCCCCCCTTAAGCAATTTATAAAGCAGAAAAACAACATGTCAATTATTTGCTGCAAAAACTGTTTTCTACTTTAGCTTCTACTTAAGTAGCTGCAAAAATAAATAGCTTAACAGCCTCCAACCATGTTAGTTTGGCACAACAGCATTTAAATTTAACTCTTAACAAAAAGAATTTATGATTTAGATTCACTTTCATTTCAGAAAAACAAAAGAATATACTTTTTTCCCTGTCTTTACATTTATAAAGTAGAGGGCATGGACCTTACAGAGAACAGCCTACAGCATGCAGATCTGGACTGAGGAATTTGCAGAAATGGCCCAGTAGTCCCAGGCTGATCACTGGGAATCAGTGAGAGTCAGCTCAGGATTCAAAAACTACTGCCTATCAAGGATGAGATGTTCATTGGATGTGACCTATCTCAAAGTTCAGCAAGGTTCAGATACAAATCCAAACTTTGTCTCAATTGTGAAAACAGAGTAAAATACTAAACCCAAACTCATTTCACATCTGGTTAAATGTAAGTTTTGGGCCCGCCCATCAAAAGAAACCTCTTGGGACAGAAGTACAAAGCAGAGGCAATAATGCAGGACTGGGTGTTCTGATGAACAGAAAAATTGTGAAAATAGATAGGAAGCAATGAGGAATTACATCAAGAAGTAGCTGAGCTTCACTTAAGAAAAAACAGCTGATTTCAAAGAGAAAAATAACAGCAAAATGAGCTATGTGGGCAAACCTGAGAGAAGCTTGATAACTTTCAACACTTGTAACATGGTATTCCTATTGGACAGATCAGCTCTACTACTTTTGCCTTACAAACTGAACAATTCCAGCTATAAAAATGAATCAGTTTATTATACATGCATATTTGTATGTAAAATAGGTAAGAATATGTAGTTATTTTTCAGAATATGGTCAGATCTATGGTTCTGGAATTGAATAGCTGATAATATTTCTATGCTTTAGATATGCAGCAGAAAACATGTGGACTGATTTTACTTAATCAAACAATTTAAAGTTTGAACTGCTTTCTCATTTAGCTAACAGCATATAATAACCATTAGAACGTGCCATAAAGTTATCCTCTTATTTGCATGAATACCATACTAGAGGAAATGAAAGCATTCCAGATTTACACAGCCATTGAGAGGAAGATCAAGTCCACAGTGTATAAACATTAAAAAGACCCTAATTAGAATCAAGTTTTTTTGACAATTTTATTTCCAGCTAATTAGCACTGATGTTTTAGTACTAGGACCTGACTGCACTGTGTTCTGCAATAACGATGATTCATACCTACATTCAAATAAATAATTCAGCAAAGAAAGATGCATAGAAGTGCTTTTGTTTATAGTGCTGTCAAAATGAAATACTTGGGGAAAAAAAATAAATGTTAATTGTCATCCACTTTGAACAGGTTGAGACTAGACTAAGTGCTATTTACAGGGAATCAGCTGCCCTGCAGACTGGGAATAATTAGACACCAGAGCAGGTTCCTTGCAACCTGACATGTAAAAGCCAATTTCTACTGTGTCCACACACTCCCACACTTGCAAGCACTCTGTGTACAGCTGGGAGACTGCAGCTACAACTGTGGCATAATGTGACATATTTGGGTGGCAGCCTAGCCCAAAACTCTCTTACAGGGAGAGGAGGTTCTGCTGGCAGTATGGGGGAGAGCCCTGCCCCATATCCTGTGGGAGAACAGGGTGATGCACTTGCACAATCCAGCACCCAAAACCAGAGTCAAGTGCCAGGGCTGTGCTCCACCCTGGGGCTTCTGCCATGCTCCCATGCAGGGAATTTTGCTGCCAGAATACCCCACACCTGCTGTAAGACTGCAAAGATACATGGAATTTTCAGGTAGAAACACAACAAAATAGGATCACTGTGTTTGGAAATGGATATTTTCACATCCAAAATCTTCTGTACACATGCAAAACTGTAAAGGTTACACATACAAGCCTTAATATTCAATGTAGAATCTGTAGGTGAAGCAGCCTGGAAGTACATTAACCACAGAGAGAGACACTTCACAGCTAAACCTCAGAAATACATTGACAGTAGGAGGCAGGGAATCCTAAATCACACTCGTGCACAAAAGAGTTACTACATCTAAGGTCATTTTAAGAAAGAAACGATCTCTAGGCATGGCTGGTATCAGAAATGGCACAGAGAAAAAAAATAAAACATCAGAATAGTGTAAGATTGCTATGAAGGAGGGGACAGGCTATTCAAAATATGGAAGACCTTCCTTCATCTCTTTGCTTCACCACACACACTGCCTAAGATTGACTTAATCCTTCATATCATCCTTTACAAAAGCATTCATCCTTTGGCTCCTGTCCTTCCACAGCAGGTGCCCAGGCTATTCAAATGTGTAGTTCTGGACATTCAAGCCATGGGACTAAAATGGGATGGGTCATGGAGGGGCTGCCCCCTTTTGCAGCTACAGTGTTGGCATCAGGGGCACTGTGGATCAGAAGTTGCTCCAAGCAGCAGCATTCTGGTACTTATACATCCTCAGGAGAGTGGGGCACTGTGGTTTCCATTGGTCCTGTTTGCTAACAAAACCAGTGTAACAGGTAATCAGCAGCTGCTGCAAAATGGAAGCATATTTTTTACTCCAACTCTCTATCACTGTGTATAAACCATCTCAATGAGTACACACAATTGTAATGTCTTGTTTTGCTCCTCTGTAAGTTGCAGTGCACTGACTTCAGCTAGAGTAACAATCCAACATGTGAATACCTTGGAGGTTTCTCTTCCCTTCTCCCAGCCCTGCTTTGTGCCAGATTCCCAGCAGATGTAGGCTAGAGAACTTCACAGGACTAAAAGAATGATGCTGATGCTTATGGCAGCTAAGGATTACTGCTCTGTTAAGTATGAGGAGGAGAAAAAGGAAAATTTATTAGTGCAGTTACTTTAAAAGGCCAATTACAATTTTATTAGAGGAAAAGCTTCAGCAGTTTTAGTTATTTACAATTTAACAACCATGCTATGAATTTAATGGATATAAACTCCCCCCCCCCCCCAAAATAATTAACACTATAAACAATAAAAATGAATTGAGTATGGATCAAGACAGTTTGGAGTAGACTTGGTGGTATTTTCCATTTAGTGAAGCCTTTATTATTACCACTTTAATGACCTGAGCTTACATATTCTGCTTCCTTTTACCATATGTCATTTTTATTCTGGCCCTTTGGATACACATTTGGAAAAAGCACGTCTGATATATACTGGAAAAATAAAGTCATTCAATTAATTAAAGCCTGTGTTTTTACATTGCTATCATTCATGAAGTGGGAAATAAAAAATAGATGCTAAACAAATAGTAAAGAATCAACAGCATTAATTGGACCTTTAATAATGAGTGACAGTAATAACCCCAGAGAATAAATTCTATTTTAACCGTGTTAGATAAAAGCTGATGCAATAAACTTGTGGTTTTGGTTCACTAGTAGAGATTGATGTACCTCACCTGGTATCTCACCTGAGGACAGTAAACTCCCTGCTGAAGTCTCAGACAAGGTACCAGATTTACATGCAGTGGCTGATTCTGTTGGATTAAAGCATTTCAGTTCCTTCCTTATTCCCAGAGAGCTGACATGAGTAGCCAGAGTCTGATTTCACACCAGTTTAACACATCAGTAACATTTCAGTAGTATAATTCAATCACAAACTATGCCTTCACTTACACAGATAGCCAGCCAAGGTGAAAAATCAGGCCAAAAAGACAATTCCAGAAGCAAGGTTGCTATTGCCTGGAGACAGGCACATACCTCCCACAGATCTGTGCTCCACAGAGAGATTCCTTTCATCCATTCACCCAGAACAAGCAAACCCACAAATAGAAGAAATGAAGCATTCTGCTTCAGGCTTGGATCCACAGCATAGCTGAGCTAAGGTGCATCCCCTCTGCCATGGACCTATCAGCAAGCAGCTCCTACTGCCTCAGGGGAATAGGGAAAGCGG
Source organism: Ammospiza caudacuta (assembly GCF_027887145.1). NCBI lineage: Eukaryota > Metazoa > Chordata > Aves > Passeriformes > Passerellidae > Ammospiza > Ammospiza caudacuta. The sequence continues at coordinate 11,591,671 of NC_080603.1, read as the reverse complement.
GGCTAAGACAGCTCCACCACACCCTCACCTACCTGCTGCACCAGCAGGACAGGCAGGACCAGGGCACAGCAGGACTGGAGCCAAGACATGAATTGGTTCTGCTCTATCCACCAGCTAAACTACTTCTCCTTCCCCTGACTTATTTCTGTAGCTGTTATCTAAGCTGCTAGCCCAGGCTTGTGTTTTGGTAACTCCATCATGGATTAGGAAGGAAGTGAAGGCATCTCAGCCTTGTGAGATGCAGTTCTCCCCCAAGCAGAGCCCTTCGCCAAGCTTCCCCTGGCAGTGCTGCACAAAGCAGCTTAATCCCTGAAGGGAAGAAGAGCTTCCAATCCCCAGCTCTGAAGCAAAGGCACATTTATTTTGAGCAGGCTCCAAACACTGCAGAGCTCCATCCTTTTTTTGCAAGATCCAGTCAGTCGTTAAAACTGACTGGTCCTGGCTGCTGGATTCTGCTTGCTTGCATTTTACAAAGCAGCCATGGCAGCTCCTCATGTGCTCCTCTGTGCAAATGTTAGCAATTACAGCTCACACAGACATGAAATGTAGGTATGCAGGCTTAATTAGAGCTAAAAAGATTTAAAGACAAATATTTCCCTTAGAGAAAACCCATCTGAAACCATACTTCAGACACTTGCTTGGACAGGTTCTTTGTGCTACAAAGAGTTATCCACACTGCACTGTGCTGGAAATCTTTAAGAAGAATAAAAGAATCAAGAGCTCAGAGCAAGCTTTAATTCCAAATGCATCACTGATGTCTATATTCCTGTGATCCCTTGACAGGTTTCTTTAACCAGCCAGCTGGGATTGCAGCCAGGCCAGAAACATTTAGTTCCAGACCGAAGGAAAAGCTCTTTGCATGTTCAGCCCCCTGCTGTAGATCAGCAGCACTAATAGTTATGGCTATGTTATATATAACAATGAATTAGAGCTGAAACATTAACGAGCTTTTAGCAGATGCATTCATTAGACCCTGCTGCAGTGAGTCTGAACCCAAGCAAAATGCTGAGCTGCCTGCTGCAGTTCTGTACAGTCTGCCGTCATTTCAATAATAGGAGAGATATTTTTGAACACCTTTGATCAGGCTTTTTTTTTACTTTTTGCAGAAATAGCTGAAAATAAGGAGCGTCTAGGTGCCATGTCATCCTTTCCCCTCACCTACAACTTGCACTGACTGATTCCAGAGAAGAAATTCCTTGGCTGACGACAGAAATCCTGTCACTTCATCAAAGCTGGTGGCACAATCTGAGTTTACACACTCGAAAATTTAACTCAGTAAGGATTCACCTACCATAGCAAAATGTGGTCCTGGATAGCAATTTGCTTCCTCTAGCTAAATTAAAAATCCAAAATCAAATTTGTTTAAAACATAAAAGCAGAAAATTTATTTTCTTGAACAGACCCCATGTGGAAACTTCAGAAATCTGAATTTTCATAAGTAGATTAACTTTGGCATCTCCCACCATGAAACAAGAATATTTAAATCTAAAAATAGTATACTAAAGCTGTTTTAAGTTGGATAATTCAGCCAGAGGTGGCTTTCATTTCATCTAGCTCTACCTAATTTGCTACAGCTAAAACCTATTTGAGACATGCTGAGCGAAACAGACAAGCAAAGCATTCCCTTGTCACAGCTCAAAACTCCACTTTAAATCTTGCAAGTCACTGCACGCATCCTGTCCTATATTTAAAAGGTCACATTTGACCAAGCTATAATTAATCATACATCCTCACAATTTAATCAATTGGTAGATAGATTATACTGTTAGCTTTCTGTAGCAGCTTGAAAAATCTTTTTGCCTTAGTTCAGCTTCTTTCCAACAAAGCAAGTCAGTTTACAGCAGAAATGTAAAAAGCTAATGCTCATCTGTTGGAGGAGACAAACGCAGGAGATGCCTCTTCCTTTTGTTTTCCTACTTAGAGATCAAGGAGAATGTACATCGGTATGGGGAGCCTGGTGTTTAATTATACAATAGCTATGGAGAGATAACAATCTCTTTGAAGTGCTTTAACTTCTGTGCCACTTTCTCAAATGCAAAAGGAAGGAAGATACTTATCACTTTGAATGATGCCAGCTTGGATGTGGGGGAGGAGACAAGGAGGAAGAAAGTCACACTAAGGAAAATATATATTCAAATTGATTAATAAATGTAAACACATCATTAGATTAAATAACAGGTTAGTTTCCTGACAGGTAGGTTGTCAGAAGGAGAGAAAAGAAAGAGAAGGAAGATCACAAAACCCAAACAGGTGCTAAAATAGTGGAGCTATTTGGAGCTTGATTCTGTTTCTATTTGTGTGGGTGAGAATCTTTCCATCAACTGGATGCAGCAGGAGTGAGCCATGGGTTGTTTTCTGCAGTTCTTTGGGTCAGTATCAATTAACCATTTCCTACTTTATTCAGCTTATACACAATTAAAATCTAGATTTAAACCACAAGGCAATTCATCTCTATCCAGGATTAGGTCTGAAGTCCTTTTTTGAGGGATTTCTTGTTTCAAGGAGGATATTCTGGTCAGGAATAGGCAAGGATACCTTTGCACTACCTGCAGAAATATTCTATTTTCAGCTACCAAAAGAGTAGGAGTAATCAAGAGGGAAAATTCTCTAAGTGCCTTGAACTGATCAAATCTGGCAAAATAAAAAGGGATAGATTTTAGATTAATAATTTTAGATTTTAGATTATTGAACAGGGAAGGCACACTACAATGAAAGTTTCTCCTTCCACTACCATCCTTTATAAATGGGTACTCTTAGTAGGTAGACTATAAAATCTAAAACAAAGCTTTAGCAAAGAGAAAATCTATACCAAGAAAACAAAGATGAAATAAAATTATTTCCATTCTCTGTTATTTACTGAGGGATCAGAAGTGTTCAGCTGTGAATTTCTCTGTTCAACAACTCAATTTTTTAGACATAAGGACAGCAGAATTTAATAAAAAAAGACAGACTGATAACCTAGGCAATGAAAGTGTTGCCAATTAAATTACACAGTTGATTAGTACCCATTAAAGCAGAGGGAGAGGGGAAGTATGGTAATTTAAGCATAGTGTGTGAGAAGACCTATAAACTGGTTCCCTTTTTGAGGGCTCCAGATCTGATCACATAATCTCCTGCTATTTCTTAGAGAATTTTGGCCCTCTCCATGACACATATATTTATTTAATCTTACGTACCAGATGTATGATATACAGGTAAGCCCATACATATTTTAAAATTAACTGTTGCTTAATCTAAAATAAGTTTTTTTATTAAATAATATATAATTTCCATATGGCATGTGACACACATGGTTTGATTATCATAACAATAACTTCCACTTCTCTCTGTGTACTTGCAAATACTCCCTAGAGACCAATAAAAGGACATATGGCTTAATGGCATCTCTTCAACTGTAATCATTATTACTGGTACATATTAAAGTATTAAAAGTGAACTGAGGGCTTGTCAAAGATCAGCTGTTCAATACAGACATTTGCGTTTCCTTTCAGACAAAAAGCCTTTCAGTTGGGCTCATGTTACAGTTTGGGTTAAAAACAACTCTTTTATTTGGAGGCACAACAGAAATTTCTTCTCTAAACATACACAGACAAGTGTGCTCAGTTCCAAAAGCAAACCTTCCAAGGTAGGAACAATCTCATCCCATTCCAGCAGAACAACTGGTAACCTGCTATTTGGAAAACACAGCTTTATTTCTGTGGCTGAGAGACAGGCAAAGCATGTAACAGGCAGTGAAAATTGAATCCAGAATTAGAGCTTCAGTTCAATTTTTCCAAATTCTTGAGAGCTGTCTGGATCCAGAGAGTTATGACTGTAGGCCAAACATTAAGGTTCAGTGCCTAAACTCACATATGGAATATGCTTTTAATTTAGAAACTGGGCCAACATCCAATGATGGCAGCAAGGACACTCAGTTCTACTCTTCTTCCCAGGGAAGAGCCAGTGGGTGTAAATGAGGGAACTGTTTGTACTACAACAATTGCTGTCTGATGCAATGATGGTAAGAGGTCACCAGCTTGTGTCTGATACCAAGTAGGGATTTTCATACCAAAATTACAGCTTTACTTGATATCTGAGTCTCCAGCTCTCATCCTAGCAGGTCAGAGGCATCCAGACCCGCTGAACAAATCATCCAGACTCTCCTCCCAACACCAAAAATCCACCCAGAAACAGACCCTGCCTGAGGATTGCAGCTTGAACATTACATATCTCATGTGTGATCTTCAACTTAATTCTAGCAACCAAATAAAAGCTCAAACAGTCCGTTCCTCATATTTTCTCTGCAGCTGCACTCAATACCCAGGCCTTCAGAAATGGCATTCAAGTGTGAAGTACAAGGTTGGTTTAATCTTCCTCAGAGCTTCTGGATGGTGCAGTTGTACAAATATCAGACAACATTATTATTTATTGTTTTCCAAACAGGAATAATTAGGATGTGTGTGAGTGTTTTTCTCATCAAGATGCACATTAGTAATTCTGGGACTCCACCACATTTACCTTTGTGCATACACAAAACAGTGGAGTTGGCTTATCACTCCAGATGTCTGGTGCAAAAGACATCTGATCCCAACAATAACTAAAGACCTGGGACATTAAACACGCAGTTTTAAACCATATTCTACTGCCCCTCCAAACAAACCAGCTCAGTATCACTTTGAATCACACTAGAATTAACAAACTGTCAACCCAAGCTACTGACAAAAAGGCCTTTTTCATCAAAATTTACATCTCCACAGCTGCTTAAGGAGTACCTTATTAACTCTTTTCATAGCTCATCTCTCTGTCTCTAATGAAAACTGAAAACTTGGTTCCTGTTGTTTCCCTACAGGTAATGAAATTATATGGCTTCTGAACTTTAGCCTGAGAATCTGCAATTAAGGAATGCTACCTTCATTCTATACATAGAGATTTTTCCATTATTAAAAATTGAAAATCAGTCTGAGACTCCTAACAGGATCAGCAACCTCTGACCCAGCAGCTTTCAGCTTAAGGTGATGAAGAATAGAAGCAAGCAGCCTCATCAGGAGGTGCAGAGGATACGCCCCACTGCTCCCAAGGAGGCTGAGGGAAGGTCTGCAGGCAGGACACTCCAGTGCTGCTGCCCCAGCATCCCTCACCCACCTCCATGGCCCCATCATGGCACAGCCACAATGAGACACGGTCACTCCTGCTAGGAGCTCATAGTCTGGAGATAAGAAGCAGACAAAGCAAGGGGGGAAGCAAAGGAAAACAGGTTTAGTGACTTTGTTCAGGTTTCATTTTCTAACAGCAGAGAGAAAAGAAAATTCTTCTCTCCAAAGCCCTACTTTGCTAACTTTTTGTCCTCCAAAGTGCTGCTTATGGCAGGGGAGTTCAAATGAGTCTCTCCATCCTTCTTCCTCTGGACAACAGGATATCCCCCTTTAAGCTCTTGTCTGAATTATGAGGAGCTGAGAATTTATTTACATCAGTTCAAGTCCTCTTGCTGGAGACTTTTGAAACATATAATTTTCAGATCTTTTTTACTGCTTGCATCTCCTACTCCTCACCCTTTCTCCCTTCCTCAATATCCACCTCTCCTGCAAATCAGAAGACTTGCAATTTTCACAAAAAGGAAAGCAGCAAAGAAGCACATGCAAAAATTCTGTTGCAGGGAGAAAATAAAAAAGCAAGCAAACAAAAACCACAAACAGGAGGAAGAAAAGACAGAGTTACGAAGAAAAACATTTTCCAAGAAAACCCTTGCAGAACCAGACAACACTTGGTGTTTGGACTTTCAGTTTTAAGCCCAACTGAACCACCTCTCTGTGGCCTTCTGCTTGAAGATGTAAACAGCTCCGGCCACAACAATGCTTTTGTGTAAAAATCAGCACTGGCAAAGCATATCAAATATTTTTTGTCTCACACAGGAAAGGATTCCATTTGCTTTGGGAACAATTCAATGTTATCTACTACCATCCAACTTAAAAGTTTTGTATAGTATGAAAATAAAACCAAACACCACGCTCACACACAAAGAATAACAAGCACAAAACAACTCACGGGTACTCTATAGGCTGAAATTAGTTTGCACAAATTATTCAGTGAGCCCTTATGAATAATGAATGCATTGTGGAAGCCACGACTAGCTTATGAATTATTTATTAACTGAAATATGGGCTGAATTTGTCAGATAACCTTATTTTCCACAAATCATTCAACCATCTCCTACATTAAATGGTACCAACTGGTCTCCAAACAGCCCTACCTGCAAAATATAATCTTTGTTTTCTGTGGCAGGAGAGGAGCTTTTAAAATCAAATTTCTGGAGACCTTCCATAATATTGTCTGTCAAAGCTTTGCTCAAAAAACAAGTAATTATCCAGAACCAATATTAATGCCATCCTATATTTTAATTACCAAAGGCTATAATGTGACAGCTTGGCACCTATCCTATCAATCCCAAGTCTGAAAAGAGAATATGGGTGGAAATTACCTACCACATAATACTTTAGGAATAGTCCTGCCAATCACAGTGCCTTTAAAAGGAGTCATTATTTTTGAGTTGTCTGGGAGAGAGAATAACTAAAACACCCCAGTAAGTGAATGAACATGACCAGAAATTTAAAATATTTAATTTTGAAATGTTTAAAAATGCTTGGGAAATTAATTCAAACTTGACATTTTATAATATAGCCTCTTTTTGTGAAGATGTTGCTCTATAGCCTATTTAACCAAGGACTCTGAAAGTAATTTATCAGTATATGTAAAAATCTTCCACATGGGAGGTACTATTGGTACATGGAAATCGTCCTACTGGGTTGGACCTGAAGTCTCTTTGATGGCACCCAAACTTTACAGAATCTTGCAAGAAACCTGCAGCAAGCAGCCAGCTCTCCATCACACTCACAAACATCACAAGAGCAAGCTGCTGCTCTTGACCCAATTCCTGCTGGGTGCCAGAGGCACAGGGAGGCGTTATCACTGCATCCCTCCAGATGCAGGCACCGCGCATCCCTGTTCCTCCCGCAGCACTCACGAGGCACAAGGAAGCTCCTCTCCGTGCCCTCATTTCCCGAGCGTCCCAGAGCCAGATGGAACTTGACCGAGCGTGAAGGAGGGACCATCCCCTCGAACAGCTCGGTGCTGTTACAGGTGACCTCTGCAAGGCCAGTGTGTGACGCAGCCCTGCCTTGCCGAGCGCTCCTCGCCGTGCTGGCGCCGCTCCACCGTCGCACGCGATGGCAGCAGCGCCGGCCGGGGCTGCCCCTCCCCGGCCTGTCACACCTTCCAGGACAGCCGGGGCTGCCCCTCCCCGGCCTGTCACACCTTCCAGGACAGCCGGGGCTGCCCCTCCCCGGCCTGTCACACCTTCCAGGACAGCCGGGGCTGCCCCTCCCCGGCCTGTCACACCTTCCAGGACAGCCGGGGCTGCCCCTCCCCGGCCTGTCACACCTTCCAGGACAGCCACGGAGAGCATCGCAGGCCAGGGATGCTTGTACCCAGCTTGTCACGTCTTCCAAGGGTGGCCACCGCGAGCAGCGCCGGGGATGCTCGTCCCCAGCCTGTCACACCTTCCAGGACAGCCGGGGCTCCTCGTCCCCAGCCTGTCACACCTTCCAGGATAGGCACAGAGTGCAGCTGCCGCCTGCATCAGCCGAAGGAGCAGCTCAGGTGGGATTCCATCCCCCCTGGGCTGGAGCAGCCCCACACGGCAGAACGCCGCTAATGATGGCGGTACCGGGCTGAGGAAGGCGCTGATTGCGCCGTAATTGTTGCTCGCTTAAGCAATTGTAAGGAAGGATTGCTGCAACAGTGCCAAAAATCCTGGGGTGCTCGTGACCTTTTGTTGTGCTTGCTGCGGTCTCTGGCAGCTTCAGCAGCGCGATGGCTCACGGCAAGCCGCAGCTACTCAAGTATTTGTTCGGGGTACAAATGAATAATGAACAGGACATGAATCAGGACCCCCTACATCAGCATTCTTACCCTAAAAATGTCAAAATGCAACAGGCTACTCACAAACAAACATGCAGAGATGAAAAAAATAGCATTTCCCCAGTGGTTTATTGCAAATCCAGTTCAGGAATGAGTTCATCCCAAATGTTTTTCTGGTAAATAAAGGAAGTTGAGCTAGATTTATGTCAGCTTTCACTGCCTCAGGACAAATTGTGAACTTGGGAAAAGTGGGAAAATATACTAATTAAAGATCTATTTATTAATAGATCCAATTGGAAACTATTTCTAGTTTCTCATCTGGACAAATACAATGAAATGAAAGAATGAAGAAAATGTACCATTTTCTGCAGTTGTGGGTGCTTCATTCTCTTTTTCTTTATAGCTACTATGACAATTCAACAAGTATTCTACCATAACTGAGATGTGGTTATTGCCATAGGATGTGTTATCAGCATAGCCAGGAAATGATTCACTTGAGGCAATTAGAACTGACATACAAGCCTTCACTACAATTACAAAACTGGGAGGGTTTATGACCACACAGGCTTTTTTCCTGTGTGGATATAGTGTGACCTGACCACAGAGTCACCACACATTCCCATTAAAAATCAACAAAAAACAAATCAAAAGCATCAGTCTCCAAGAAAGAGGATAAAGACTAAACTGTCTTAACAGTTTCCTCCATGAATAGACATAAAGGCCCTAAAACAATAGCAACACAGATGTTACAAGTGGAAATCCCATTTTATGAAAAACAGTTACAGCCTGTCCCTTGTTGAGAAGACCTTTCTCCTTCTGATGCTTTGAGACACTTCATAAATAAAAAGAAAATAAAATTTTAATAAAAATTCAGAGGCTGAGAACTCTACTTCCAAAATTAATTCCTTTAGGCTGAAAATTAAATATTTAATCATGTATGCAATGAGATTCTAAAACTGCAGTGGGAGAAAACTGGCTAATTTTAGGATTAGGATAAATTTGCTCCTGGATGCTTCACCAGATTATGAGAGACATTTGTTCTAAAAAATGCATCACTGCATCTCCTGTTCCCCTTCTGTGCTCAGGTGAGTGGGCTCAGAGTGCATCCTGTAAAAGCCTTACCCACCACAGGCTCAAAATGCTTGGATTAGGGTGTTCCACTGTTTCCTATCCACACAGAGAAAAAGATGAAGAGGGCTGGGAAAAGAGATTTGCATCTCTTTCAGCAGAAAATATTGCAAAGAGACAAACAAGGACACAGCAGTGAAAGCAAAGCTACTACAAAGCTTTAGGTGAGGCAATCAGAGTATGAATCATCTGAGGAACTTGGCCACTGCTTGTCAAACAAATTATTCATCAAATTACATCTGCTGGTCTTTGACTGGTTCTAATAAATATCCCAAGCTTTAAAAAGCACAGTAGTAAACCAGCAAGATTATATATCTTTTTATCATGTGGTCTCACAAACACAATGAAGAAAGTGGAAATTGTTGCAAATTGAAGATGCCACTGAGAAGGCTAAGAATCAATTTTGATTAAACAACCTGAAATTTATTTTAGTTCAAACTAAAAATAGATCAATGCTTTGACTTCACAGAGAAGAGGAGAAAAATAGCAGGCAATGCATTTCTTTGTCAAGCTGTCATTTCATGTTCACCCTTCTAAACAAGTTCCACTCACCTCAGCTACCTTAAGGCTACTGCAGACTTTTAAACCAACAGCTTTGGCAGGTCTGCACCATATGGGCACTGCATCCCCTTGTAAATTCTAAGTTACTCACAGCCATACAGTAAATATTCAGGCAATCCTGCTCATCCAGGCACCTTCTGCTACAACTTTAACACCTGGGTCATATTGGTAGAGACATCTACATTGGGGCATAGTGCAAAATTTGATCTGAAAATGGCTGAATCTGAGCCCCATCTGCTCATGGACACAGCTGTGGTTTGCAAAGCTAAAAGATCCCCAACTCAATGAACCCAAAGGTGACTGCTGTGTGCTGTGAAACCTTGTCCTCACCAGAACTGCAGTGCTCAATACACACATAAAACTGCCAACACAACAACCAGTTCATCTAAACATTGCAGCCTGCAAGTCTCCTGAAGCACTGGGATTGTACAAAACCAGTCTGTCTAGGAAAGGCTACTTTAGCAAACAAGCATCTCAATTTTTTTCATGCGTACATCTGCTCTCCTGTGTTGATCTACATGATTAAAAAATGAGAAAAATATAAATTCAGGTATGCAAACAGTTATGTTAACAGTCCTGGACTTAGGTCAGGAACCAAGGCAAAGAACCAAAAATTAAATGTTTTAATAAAACAAAGTTCAATTTTCTCTTTCCATGAAATTTAAAGGCCTTCCTCAATGCACAGCTCAGCACTATAACTTGCTAAAGAGAGATTAATCTTAGATCTTCCTAGAGATCTTACACTTCTTTTTATTTTTTGTTTTCCTGATAATTGACAGAAGGTTTCCATATGCTACAGAGTACACAGGAGAAATGATTTCCAGTTCCCAAACCAAGAAGTGGAAAGGCTGAATTTTGGGACTGCAGCTTGCTAACAACACACACAACTAATCACCCTGGTTCTTTTGTTTTGGCAGAAAACAACTGAGAATTCCAATTCCTCTGCTGCCTCTCTCCGTTCTCCTGTTTCTGCTTCAATGCCTCTGGTCATGGAGAGATTCTTCTAGCAGGTTGACAAGCACTGTGGAACAAATGGCACCTTAAATCACTGATGGTTCACAAAGCACATTGAAATAAACATGGATCGACCACTTTGGCCTTCAGATGATCTCAGTCTGTGAGGTGTCTCTTCACTCAGAGCAGAGACACTCACCCCCTTTTACTGCCCTGAGACTGCTCCTCATGCACTTCACTGAAAGCCAACACTGGCACATTTTCCTGCTGTCATCAGCACAGAAAGCACAGCAAAGCCACAGGACAGAACACACACAAAGGATCTGGAGGTCACAGCCTTGCAGGGACACCAGACATGGGTAAGTATTTTAAGGAAGCAGGCTTAATGTTTCCAGTAGGTTGGTTGGTTTGGTTGGGTTTTGGTTTTTTTTTCCATCCCACTCCTACATTTTACCATATTTAATCTGGAATCTCACCTTATGTGAGAAGATGATGAAAGATGTTGCTGAAAGCCAGGCCATCTGCAGCCTGTGCCACTTTTGGTAGTGTTTTAGGTCAAGAAACAACTTAGAAGTGAGAATATCCATTGAATCCATATTCAGCGGTCACATTTGAAGTTTTTAATATGTACATGTTTCAACATGAAGTGACCTTTAATTTCAGTATTTTAAAAATATATATCAAAAGAAAAAATTTGGACTTGGCCTTTTAAATTCATTTCACAGGAAAAAAAAAAAAAACAACCAACCAAAACCAAACAACTCTGATTCTGGTTTTAGTTGGAAAGTAAAATTCAAAAAATGCAGAATTTCCTACAAAACAGAATTTTAAAAGTCTACATAATGCTTTTTCAGTTCCTCAAAATTATTTTGTAGGAGGAAAACATAACTGGGAAGCAGAGAAAAAAAATTTCTCATGGCATACATAGTTATTACTTAATGATCTGTAGAGCAAAAAGGCACAAAGACAATAGGTGCTGCATTATTATTTGATGCATTTGGAGGTATTAGATCAGGAGAATTCTAAACACTTGGAATATTTTTACTTTTGCATGATTTATCTTCTGTGCCTTGTTTTGATCTCATCTTCTGACCACCATTCTTGAGTTCAGTAAACAGGGAAAATTGTGAGGATCTCTACCCACAGATTTCAAAGCAGGCAGCTTCTCACTCTCAGCATGTTCTTGCCTGCTGCTCAGATTAGAAATGGAAAAAGCAACATTATGCAATATTTCTGCTAGAGTACACACAGGCCTAATATGCTCTTTAGGTGTTATAAGAAAGCAGGAGATAGACTGACAAATTTCTAGGGAAGGTAATTGTTTGAACAAACAAGAAACTAAGATGGGAAGAGAAAAATTATTCCAGCCTTAAATTTTTCCCCGATATTTCATCCTCTATCAATAGGAGGAAATAAAATAATCTCCAGATGCTAATATGGGTGTACCAGCTCTTTACTAAAAATGCAAATATGAATTTCCTTTCCTTTTACATGGCAGCTCCAAAGTTTTGAAGGCTAATATGCTGAGAGCTATCATATTTTATATAGTAAAGATCATTGCATAAACACTACTGTAAGTAGTCAAAGCTGTGCTCCAATCACCCAAAAACCCTTCTGATTCTTGTACCAAGTATATTCCCTTAGTTTAAACAGAACCTAGTAGCCTCCAACAGACACCTGAACTCATCTGCAATGCTTGTTCTATACAGAGTGAATACGGATTGAAAGAAAGCTCCTGTAGTTGTATTTTTATTTGTACAAATGCCTTTCCTCAGGAGCTGCAGGCCCATGCCAGGTGGCAGCAGCTCTCTTCTGGAGCACAGGGCAAAGCTTGGCTCCAACACTGAGAAAAGCCACCCTGCCTTGTGCCCCAGGCTCGTGCTGTGATGGGACCTGCAGCTGCCAGAGGACCCCAGCTCTGGAGCTTTCCACCCAGGCCACCTCCTGGGTCACTGTCCCCCAGCCTCTGCAGTCCCTGCTGTGTGGCTCAGGGAGCAGGAAGCACCACAGCCCTATTTACATGCACACCAGCCCCTGCATAGCAGTAAACCCCAGTTCTGAGCAACTGCTGGTTATTCTGCCCCATAAAACACATCCAGGACAATGACTGACAGGGACAGAGAGCACTGAGGCTGGAGCTCAGGTGAACGCCCCTGCTGGTCATGTGGAATTTGACCTCACACCATAGAAACCCTCCAGGCAGGTTTACTACAGCTTTGTGATATCAAACAGATACACTCAAGTACCAAAAAAACACAACAAATGTGTCAAGCATGCTAAAGGCCAGCAGGCATACTGACATATTTTTCCACCAAAAGCAGAAGAATTTTATTCTGTCTTAATGCAAGACATAATTTTATAAGCCAACATATGGAAGGATAAAATACTTCCTAAAAATTATTCAAAAAACACTGGCAAAGTGTTGTTTATTTTCACACAGAGGCTGAACTATAAGCCATTTAATCATGGAATTGACCTTGCAGTTGGAGGTTTAGTGAGACTGTACAGCAGGAGATGTGCTAGAAAAAACAATGCTTGCTATGCACTACCTCAGGAACTGGACTACTGTGGTTAATGTGCGTGTGTAAACTAGCTGTTACACACAGGCTCTGAACAATTTCTTTAATTAATAAAAAACACAAACAGCCATATATTTCATTAAAACAAATTGTAAGGTCTCTTTTTCAAGTAGTATCAATTAAAACTAGTAAACAGCATCACCTTGCGTCAATAACAGCACTAGAGCATGCATTCCAGTCATTTACAAGGCACTTGATGATAGAAGGTCTACAATAAATATGCAGTTCTGATGGCCTTGCCATTAAAGACTGAAAAAAGCTTTTTCCATCCCCTTATTTACATGAAATGGACAAAAAAAGGTTAGAAATAACCAACCTCCCTTTCTATTTTGCTGTCACTGCATTTCACTTGCTCCCAAATGCTCAAGCATTTCACTTGCTCTCAAAGAACACCCCAAAGTAATTCTGAAAAATTAAAGGAAAAACAATATAGAAAAAAGTTATGAGATTCTGTACAAAGAGGAGGGAGAAATTTACTGATTCAATTATTTTCCATCTCAACAGTTCAGCACCCAGAAATTAAAATGTATAAAGGAATATAGTTTTTCTTACCCTATTTTTCCTGACTCTTCATTTATTTTGAAGTAGAACAAAAGTTGTCAAATGAAAACAAACCAGAAAGTTTGCAGCAAACCCCTTCATGGCATGGCATTTCCTTACATTAAGGACTTCTGCAGCAAGACAGATCCCTTGAGGTGTCAGTGTGGTCACAAGAGATCACAGGGGATCACAGACTTCACCCCCTCTCTTTAGGCAGTGCCTTGGTGTCACACGTGGGAGCCAATTGCAGATCCCTGGGACCCCGTGGAGAGAAGAAGCAACCTCCAGAAAGCCCTTGCTGAGCTCCCATGGCCTGAGACAGCCTTTCAGAGCAGTCAGAAGGTGGCAGAAGGAAAACTGGGACTTCATCCTTTAGCTACTCAATAAAGTCTTCTGCTGCTGAATTTCCACCTCTGGAAATTAAAATAGCCCGTAACCCAGGCCAGTGTGCCTGCAGTCTTCTTGCTTCTGATGCAGACTTTAAAACATGGATTTCATCAGAACTAAACCAAAACTACTACTGCAGCCACAAGGATCAGAGAATGAGCCAGAGTGACGCTGAGGGGCCAAAGCTGTCTCCCTAAAACTCCTGTGCTTCCCAAAAGAGCTGGCTCAGAAGGTAGAGGCCATCAGCCTCCACAAGGAAGGGCCAGATAAAGTTGCTCTGGGACAATTTTACTGGGGCAGCGACCTGCAGTTTGGCTTTGCTAAGCTTGGTAAAACCATCTACATTCATACATCCCAATGAATTTCAGCAAACAGGAAGATTCCCAGCTCCTGCTGGGGTGAGGTGCAGAGGCCAAAGATCACAATCCAGGACAGTCTGTCTCAACCTTTCCAGAGTAACATCCCACAAAAACATTAATGCACCTGTATGGACTTCAGCACTACACTCTCAGAGATCCTGATTTGAGCTCACTATTGGGCTGATGAGAACTGCTTATTCCTTTAGTATTGTGGGAGTTCTTCAATTTTACAGTTAGGGTTTCACATTGGCTAAAAATATTTTTTTTCATTAAAGAAAGAGCAATGGAAGAAGTTACTATTCTGAATACAGGGGAGAAACCTCTGCTTCTCTCTGTTTACTGCCATATTTAATTTACCAGATGCATGCCTTAAAAAACAAGAAATTTAATAGCTTAGGATGGCATAAATCTTATATAGCCATTGTGACACCAAGAAATGAAAACTTCATTGTGGCACAAACTACGTTTTCACCCAATGTTAATTGCAGTATTTATCTCAAAGTGCAAACCAACACAAAACATTTTAGAGAAAAAGACCTAAGAAGAGTAAACAACACATGCTGGTCAACCTTACATTAACATCAGCATACATTAATAATGGCATCATAACACAGGAACACTGAATGCTGCTACTTTTAAAGAATGGATCATTTTCAAGCAAGCACAGTTGTTAATTCCCTTACTAGAAAAACCACATATTTCTATACATTTCTTTTTTCAGGGTTTTTTTTTGTATTCTCAGTTAAAATGAATATTTGGAGAGTGAGAGGGAAATGACAATAACGGATGTTAGACATTTAGGAAGAAACCAGAGGTCAAAGCTCTCCTGTCACTTCCAAATGCCCTTAAAACTGCATTTGACAAGAAAATGCATTCAGCTTATTTTGTGCATAGCTTAGAATTCAGGGCAGCCCACAGCTCTCCCCCTTCCAAGTGCTTGGGAATGGTAAACAAATTGGCAGATAATTACATTCCGTCTCTTAGCAACCCTAAATGTCTTGCAATGAAGTTGTTGGGCTTTTTTTCTGATGTGTAGTTGTAATGACATTATTTCCACAAATTTTAGACCCATTCCAACAAACCCACTTCATACAGAACCTCCTATATCAGCATTCAGTTTAATGGTAGCAAAGATCAGCTAGTGAAAGCTACCATCTTGTTTGTAATCTCTTGGGAAGACAATTCACAATAAATACATACTGAGAACAAACAAATGACTAAGTAGGAAGAGGCTAGTCAAAATATTTTGTCATGAGCCTAAATAGCCTTTTCCACTGCCATAACTGCAAACAATACAGAAACCTGTGGTTTAAACTCAAACCTTTAGACAGCAAAGTTCATTAATTTACTGAATTAATGAAATTTGAAATTTTACAATAGAAGAGAGGTTTGGGTCAGTTTCTCAGGAAAAGAATTGAATGTGGTAATCTTTTCTGAAAATGCAATTGTACTTGTAGGTATGAAGGAATTCTAAAAAGCCAGTTCATGAAAGGGGAAATATTGCTGCCACTCCTCCCCTTCTGCAGACACAGCACAACAGAGCAGCAGCAGACTGCTGGGAGCAGTTGTCAAAATCTTTACTACATTTTAGTGGAGTGGAGAGGGCCTTTGTTCAGTGCCTTCCCTGGAAAGACAATCTCTAAGTTTCCTTTCCCTCCTAATAATACATCAGAACAGATATCAATAACAAAAAATAAGATGCTGAAAAATCAGTACTGTCATATAAATACAATAAAAAACAGTAACCTAGAATACCTTATTCTGCCAAAACAGTTTTACTACACATTCCCTTACATGTCTCCTTATTTAAAAGTTGATTTTGTATTAGAATCAGTGTACAATCACTGGCAGAGATGTATGGATACACAATTTGTCACTGTGTCCCTAGTAACAAAGATAATATTGCCTCTCTGTTTAGTGGCTGATTTAGGTACAAGTATCTCTCTAAATTAATTCCCAAAGCAGGTTATTGTTCCCTTACCATAGATCTTCCCCAAAATGGTAACCAAATAATAAACTCATCTGAAGCAGGAAGAAAAAGCAGTCTCTCACTGAATAGTGTTAATTATCAGTATTTGTACCCTAACTGATTACTTAGGAAATGAAGATAAAAATCTGACAGTCTGGAACTGGACACTGAAAATAGATTTTCCTCAAGTGCAAGAGCAACACCATAAATCACAAAAATTAACTTCAGCACAGGGACTTAGGAGTTGGTCTCTCTATAATGCTTGATAAATTACATCTGCATAGCAGACAGGAGCCTAAATAACTTCAAGGGGTTTTGGCAATAACTAAGACAAATGAAGTATTTCACAGTGTTTTGTTGCTGTGCAGTGTTCTCCATTTCAGTCAGGCACCTGGTGGTGTTGCTGGGCTCACCACAAAGCTCTTGACACAAAAATCTCAGCTTCCAACTAGATGAGAAACAAAAACTGCATCGCTTTAGTCAGGCATCTGACAGAGGAGAGGCAAAGAGAAGAAGAAAGTGATTCCTTTCCATTTTTTTAGCAAAGACCAGTTTTTCAGGAGCTCCTTTCCAAGTACAAGCTGTGCCAGTGGGCAGACACTGACAACAGCATATGCTGCACCTGCCCTACAGCAAAGGAGCCAGGGCAGATCTGCATTGCCCACCACCACCCACTCCTGGGAGACTGCAACCCTCCAGATTTCCTGATCAAATGCCACACTCCTTTTAAACAAGCTAAGTCAGGGAAAACTTGTATCAGTCTATGTTTTGCTGGGGAAGCAGTCAGATCAATGCCATTGTCATCATCACCAGGTCTAAGAGGAAGTCTAAAGGAAGAAAGGTGGTTTTGGAATGCTTTGTTGATAATGGAATGGACCTGTGTTGGTTTTGATTTTTTTTGCTCTGTCCTCATTTACTCTTCTGAAATCTAACAGAATCTAGGAGGTGACAGCAACAAAGGTTTCCAGGAAAAAAATATATTCAGTGTAGTTCACTCAACTGCAATGGGCTCCTTAATATCTAATTTAAAAAGCCATACTTAAAAACCCCACTACTTTATCTTCCCACATAGATTTTTTTTTTCCATTGAAAGACAGAAGGAAGGATAAAGAAAAAGCTATGAGCTAAGCTTTTTCAACCTTCATCCATTTTTTTTAAATGCTCAAAACAGCATCTAAGAGGAGAAGCAACACAGGCAAGATGATGCAGGTGAAAGCAGCGATGCTCAGAGCCAGTGTCCCTTTAAGGAGCTGCCTGGGCTGGAGCAGTCACATGGGCACTGGTGTGTGTGGCTCTGCTCAGTAAGCCATGCAGCTCTTGGCTGCACCAGCCAAGTGTGTCATGTGAGCCAGGGGTTGCCATGGCGAGCACGAATGCGGCTCCCATCCGCTACAGCGCCAAGGCAGCGCAATTCAGATCAGCAATGCACAAATGTGATTTCCTAGGGGAAAAAAACCTGCACTTTGCTTTGCCTAACAGTTTGGATATAAAGCTGAAACAATTAAAATTATCTCTGAAATTTATTTATGATAAACTGCTGAAAAACGTTTTAATTTCAGAACAATAGCTATGTAACAAACACTAGCAGTTCAAACTTCGATAGCAGCTGCATTTTGGCATAAACTGCAGTACATGAATTTCAGAATATTTTTCCATTTAAATACCAAGAATGTTGAATTTCTTCAGAAAAGAAGTGGAGATGGCTGTTCCAGTGAAATAAAAATCATGGCATATCAACTCTAAAATTCACTCTGCATTTCTTAATGTGGTAATCCACACGCAGGCTGACATTCAACGCAGGAAATTTCTGTGAAAGATGTTCCTGACACTGAGGTAGCGTTTTATCATCAGAGTCCTAACATCTGCTACCAAAATTAAGCAGCTTGCTAATACAGCAGGCTAATGAAGACCTGCATCATATGGGCTGCCATTGCTGACTTGGTGATGGAATGCAGCTGGAGCTACTTGCAACCCAAAGGCAAGTTTATTGAGGCATTCTGTTTCTGTGGGGGCAGCCATAGGACTGCCAGCTTGAGGTGAATTCCCGCAAGGCCCTTTCAGGAACCTCACTATAACACAAGGATCTAACATAAAGTGTTCAGAGACCTCTGGCATACCATGGCCTTGAGTGTTTAATACACATACAGGGGATATTCCTGTGTGCTACTGGTTTCAGAGAAAAGATATTCAAGTCTTGAAATAATCTGAGATAGAGACTCTACACAATAATTTATAAGGAGCCTAACCATAAAAAGTGAGTGCCCAAGCCACTGAGAAATTCTGTGAAAGCAGACAACCTCAAAGTAATTGAAATTTTTAATGAAAGTCAGCCCTTTGTCTCCATGTTTGTAGAAGTGCCTGAAAAGGGATAACTTGTATTGAAAAAGAATTCATTATCTCAGTATTTCCTTCCCACAAGAAGCCAAATAAAAATTCCATTTTATTTAAAGCCAGATAGACTCACCATACCCCTAACTCTGCCCATCACTTATAAGGGGCTGCTCTTAAGCCTTACAGCTCCATTCAGCCTGTAATTGCTACCAGCTCAGGGCACATGGAAATGCACAGCTCTTTCAGCACAGGAAGATCATGGTGTTGTCTTTGTTCTTTCCCCTCATTAGAAGATATTCTGTTGGGGCTTCATGGGTTAATTTCAGATTCTTCTCTTTTTTAACCTTATGCTTTTTACTGCACCCTTACACATGTCGCTTGCAGCAGATACTATAGGGTTTTTTCCAATAGCAATAAAATCCATTGCAAATCACTTGCTGATTTAAAGGAATCAGACTACTAAAGCACAAAGTGATGCTCCAGGATTTCCTCTCCATTAGAGTGAAGAGCATTTAGCATCAATTGCTATTATTTTTAATCGGATGTCCAAAAAACTGAAGATCTACATCACTCCTGATCCAATCAAGATGCTGCTCCCAAAATAAAATTACATAACAGATTACATGAATTTTTACTGAATCTACCTTGAATCTCTCTGCCTACAGCAGATGAATATAAAAATCTAACTACTAAAATACTGGATGTAGTCTCAGGATGAAAATAATTGATTTTGTTGTGCTACTGAGTTTTCTTAATGACAAAATTGTTAATATCTCACTCAAATTCATCTCATCACCAAAAATTACGAAAATGAGATCACCAGTCAGACTCCTACTAATGTGCTTTTGGTGTTAGCAGACTGTTCTTAATTAGCCTCTCTTGGTTTACTTATTGTGGATGCCTGCAGGATTGTCTCACATCAGAGTCACAAAACTGAGCATAAGATAACTAACTTCTCACACTCCTCAATATCTCTCCTTCAGCCCTGAGCATTCTGTAAACAGCAGGAATTTGCTACCCTATAGCTGCACACAGAGAAGCAAAACAAACTTTGTGTTTAATTATAGAAGATTATTCTCTAGATGGGCTACATTTTTAAACAATCCCTTTTTGCAGTAGTAAAGGCCTCAGCAGTTTCCTTTTGTCTTTAAAGATTCAATTAAAAGTATGTTTCCGAAATTAAATTACAGCATGAAATTAGCTAAGGGTATGAAATACGGCATTTGCCCTGGCATTCAGGGGAAGGCTGTTCAAAGCAATTCACTTAATGGCTCCAACATGTGATCTCAACTTAATAACTAAAGTGCCCTCAGCTCACAGAGGATCTACTGGTGAGATGCACCCTGTATAATCCACCAAAAAGAGAAATGGATTAAACCCAGGTAAATCTTATTAATTTATGGAAAACCCTGCAGTTACTCTCATTTTTGATCTTTTAAAATGTTACTATTTTGTCAAGAAACGCACTTGTTGGCAGGAATATTTCTGTGGGTTGTAGCTGGCTTTGGCCTTCTCAATCCTGACACATTCCAGAAACATCTGCTGGAGTCCATTGGAAGCATTTGCTCCTCTGCAGCTTTCAGAGAGAAGTGCTGGATGTAATTCATCACAACCACTGGGGACACACTGCAGTTTATTCTGCACTCCACTAATATAAGGAAGGAAATGAGCAGTCCCCTAACTCCTCAGGTTCCCCTTTAGTCACCTGTTGGGTGCAATTTCAGCTCATGCTGTGAGCTGTCTTTGCTCTGCATGCACTGGGTAGTGTTTCAGAGCAATTTCCATTTGGGGTCCTTGGGTACTGTGCAATAAAAAGGGAAATGAAAACAAATTCCACTGACACTCAGCTTCTGTGGGACCACAGCAGCTCTCTCTGCTCATTTCCAGGCTCCTGGCAGCTCACAGGGGGCTGCAGCACCTGCCCCAGCCCAGCAGGGCTCTACTCTTCCTGAAGGGAGCCCTGAGCTCAGGACACACCACACAAAAGCCTTTTTTAGTCGGTTGGTGTCATGGGGGACTTTTTGTATTGAGGGCTTTGTGCATTTATTTGCTTTTATATATATTTTTAACTGACTTTACTTATGATTGCAACTTAAATTAGGGTAGAAAGCCAGAAGGAAAAATAAAAGCATTCTCAAATTAACTATAAAACTCACAGCTAATAATGTCTCTGCAATCCATTTCTTCTCTAATCTCTTCTTGCTCCTATTTTAATCCAATCACACGAAACTCTAATAGGGCACATACATATTCCTCCTTTCATATAAATTTTAGCCACTGATACAGCATAACTTGACAACAAGATGCCCTTCATCTGATGCTTCTGTTACATTCTCTTTTTCCAGGGACACACCCAAGAACAGACTCTCTACTTCTGGCTAAGGAAATAAACATCCCAATTAAATAATCAAGTATCATGCATATTTCCCTCTGAAAGCATAGAAATAAATAAATAAATAAAAGTCTGCATAGCCTGTCAGGAGGGTGCTGAGGAGAACATGCAAAGGGCACAGATGCCTGCCAGCTGGATGGGGCTTAAAGCAATCTTTATTAATATTAAATCCAGCCAAATACAGCTGTGATTCACAGCCCTGAAAAGAGCAATGAACTGAGCTATTTTGCTCAAAGGAAACATTTGTTTTTCTTCAACTTTATGAACAGTT
Organism: Ammospiza caudacuta; assembly: GCF_027887145.1. Lineage (NCBI taxonomy): Eukaryota > Metazoa > Chordata > Aves > Passeriformes > Passerellidae > Ammospiza > Ammospiza caudacuta. Next base: position 11,570,307 of record NC_080603.1, on the reverse strand, counting down.
ATTGTTTAATGATGGATTTTCCTGAAGATGCAGAAAGATTCACTTTTACTCTTCTAATGCTGGCACAAGGCATCAGCTCTGCTGGGTTCTCAGACTGGGGGTGTGTGTTCCCCGTGTCTAGGACCATAGCTAGCTGCAATTTTGCTACAATGGGCTGTAAGATTTCTTTTTACATGTTTTTTGTTCAAGTATCTGTCCTCCAGGTTGCAACATGTGCTCTAAATTTGGGTCACAGGCAATTACAAACTTTGTCAGGGGTTAATGAACTTCAACATGGAGCACTTTTTGTAACTAGAAAACTTGAGACAGATCTATGCTTTTTGTTTGCATGTCAATTGTGCTGTATTACTGAATGTATTCCTCCATTAATGAAGTCCGTCCTGAAACAGTTAGAAAAAATTCATCCGAGCATGCTTGAAAACAGTCTTCCTTATTTTTTATCCAGTCTTCATAACAACAGTTTAAAATTCTGCTTCACTCTGCAATTTTGTAACATACTTGAAGATATTTTCCAAACAAATGCAAACCTTTGATTCCATATAATGGCACCACCAAAACTCTACAGGATCATGCAAAATATGTCTATTTCTACAGCTCTACATGCATCTCTCCTGCTGAGAGGCCTTTTGGGTTAGCGGAAATGCAGGATAATTTTAACTACATCCTGTAGTTGATGAGTAATCAAAAGATAGTGAGAGAAGAGACTGGAAATAGAAGTGGGAACAAATGGCTACAAGCTGTCCATTAATATCCACAGAGTCCCAGGCTCTCAGCAGCAGTGAGCCAAGGGCTGTGTCCAGCAGTACAGCACACCTCCCGGGTGACTCAGCCTGATGGGAGAACACACCCAGGTGGGCTCAGAGCCAGGCCAGGTGCTCAGGCAGCCCTGTGAGTACCAACAGCTTCCAGACACTTCCACTGGGTTTTAACAAGAATAGGGGACTGGAATCCCTTTAGAAGCCTTCCAGGCTCTCTATGACCCCACACTCCTAACGTGCTTTTTAAACAGAGCAGATGAATCCTGAGAGAAAAAAAATGCACCCACCATAGTGGATCAGTTTGAGCAATTAGTGGAACAGTGAAGGGAAGGAGACCATGTAAACTTCCTGAGAAGTAAAAGTTGTAGGAAGAAGCCCTAAAAGGGAAGAGTTTGTGAAAATAACATCAAGATTTAGATAGGAAACTGATAATGATTTCTGCTTTATTTCCTTGGTCTTTTGGATTGTGAGGCTGGATATCAGCCTCTATGGTAAATTTTAAATGGCATTAATCACATGACTGTTCTAAAATAAAACTTCTCAGAATAACAGCAATATAAAATAGTTTGCATTGTGTCTGTTGTTTATTTTGTGTGGCAATAACACAGGCAGCCATATGGATATGAGCATTTGGAAGGGAGGATTTGTTGGCTAGATCATCACATCTGTTTACTTATAAAAGCAACAAAAATACATTTGGAGGTCACTCACTTCACAACCATTTTTCTTACTCTTCATGAAAAAAAAACTATTAATGTTACCCTTTCTACATTGAACCAATTACAAAAGATACCCCAGGATATTTTCACAAGAAAAAGGTTTTAAAATCATAGAAAAATTAGTCTCTATCACACCTCATCAGCCATTTCCACCATAAAAGTGGTATCAGAGCAATAACTTAATCTAGGATGAAATGAGCATGCAACATGTCCAGGAGGAAGATAAAACAACAGTGCCCCAGTTAAGCTTCCTCATAGCACAAACCTTTTGATCAAAGGAGCACGTACCACTGACCTCATCTCCAGAAATTACATTCACCAAGTGAACTCAGATTTGAATTTAAAACAAAAACAAATAGAAAAGCCTCAAAACAAACAAACCCAAACAAACAAAAAACTCAAAAAAAAACCCCTCCACAATTTACATCAACACAATGAGACAAAAACAATGGGTTAACAAGTTTGTAATGTATAATATCTCAACAATTTGTTTACAGGTATTTCAGCTGAGGCTCTCACCATGACCCATAATATTTAATGCACTTCCTTCATCATTTTTTTGAGGTCAGGCTATAAGCATACTGTAATCTAGCAAGCATAATTATTCCTGCAAATTTAGAAAGGCGCAGTTTACTACCCAGAATTTCAACTACAGACAGATGTTCAGAAAAAAAGAAAATACTTTCACCTAAAGTATTGTTCTGATTTCAAGACAAAATAATAAAAATTAATTCCATAATGAAATTATTTTCGGTTATTTTTTATTCTGGTAAAAATACTTTGGTAAAAGCTCTTCAGCATGTCCATATAGTTTAAGATTACACACATTTTCTCAGCTGAACAGAGCTTTTGGCAGTGAATAATCCCATGCATCTTTTTATATTTTCTTGCTGTCACCCACACTTGATAACACAACTTTTAGCTAAAGGACACATAATTTACATCTTGTTCACAAGGGAAACTAAGGATAGGAATGACAGAAAACTACAGAAAGACAATACCTGAATTCAATTACTTCCATGATCATTTCAAAGCAGAAAAAAAGAGAAAAATATGATCTTACTTTTGCTGATGGGTCAGTCTTCAGTACTCGGTTTCCCAAAGAAAGGAGAGGTTATGTTGACAGCTGTTCATTACAATTCCTTCTTTACTACAAGAGCTTAACTCTGCCACTGGCTGGCTGGCCCATTTCTGCTAGCTTTAGCACACAACAGTGCCCCTAAAAGCTCCTCCTCTTGACAGCATCTGTCTGGATACAAGCACAAGCAAGGCTTTCCATAGAGCCATTTAGGTCCTGGGAACAAGCTACAAGTAAGGGAAACCATTAGAAGTAAATATTTTGATGACTAAGTCCAGGATTTGGCAGGCAGAAATTCATGCCCACTGTTACCACCAGCTTTATAGTAGAGAAGTCACATCTTCACAGTGTTACAAGTGAAAATTACTTCCCTGACAATAACTTGAATGATGCACAAAAAATAGAAGCCAGACCTTTGAAAGCATGCACTCTGATTTATTCAACATGTCCGAGCCTTCAGAGAAGGAGGGTTCATTATTTGTTTCTTACCAAGCTTTTGTATTTGTGCAAGTAAAAAGCGGAAACATTGGTGAAGTATCCACACAAAACATTATTAACGTATCTAAATATGTGCATGTCAGTTATGGATGAGTCAGAAAGCAATTGATAATTCCAACAGATGCCCTGTATAAACTCCAAATACTCACCTTTTTTCTGGCATCCATGATAGCTGAGGCAAATCTACCTTCTGTTGCCAGAAATGCTGCCTGCAGCTGATACTGTATCATGTCAAATGTATGTCCCGTGCCAGTGAAAATGATACTGCTCCATAACTTTATTTGCAATTTATAGGCTCTGTGGGCAATATGCCAGTACCTTCTCTTAATCTGGACACAGCTCCCTGAATAGACAATGATCATGTAATTAGACCAGATGAATAAAAGATGGAAGAAAAATCATCTATATGTTAGGTCCTATATACCTACATATTTATTGTGCCTTACTCTCAGCTACTAATCAGCACATTAACCTTGTTTTCTCCGCATGAGCGCTAAGAACCATACTAAAATTAGGTCAGAAATTCAGATCAGATCAGCTGACTCAGCCCAGCAAGATTAAACAAAGACTAGTTGCTGTTATTTTTCCCAATCCAATACGCTGTGTTTATCCCGCAATGTACAATGGATCCATACATTTTTCCCCACAATTAACCTATCAGAGCCAGACACCATGAGACAGCAATCACACTGAAGGTACATCAGTACTACTGAAGAAACACAGCCCAATGTGTCCTTTGGGAAGCAAAGTGTACAACCAAGCAATTTTTTTAAGGTCATTTTTCAGTTCTTGTTTCAAACTGCTCAGACTAATGCACTTCAATGAACTTTAGTCATTCAGCATAGTTATGAGATGATTTAGGTAAATAACAGCTGCTTCTAAATAGTGTTGTGTGTGAATACCATCACTTTATTAGACAAAGTATTACTCATTATTACCTTGTTAATATACACAAACAGCCTTCTTCTAATAGAGGCCATCTGAACACTAAAATTGAATAGCTTCTAAATAATTCAATAATTGGACAAGCAGGTAATTCTCTGCAGGTGCCAAAGGCTTCTGGCTGCTTTATTTTGATTCTCACATGCAAAAGAAGAGTATTTGTGGGAAGCCCCTCTCCTTCCCAAAAATCTACCTGCAGTTAATCACAGGGGATGGCTCCCTTGTTGCTAAGGAGATTGTTCTCAGCTACTGGGAGTCTCCAGACTGGTAGCAGTTACCACTGCACATGTGCACCACTTGCTATCTAGGCCACACTCTCAGGAATTAGGGATAATATAAATACCCACCAAGACAAGAAAAAGACATAAAGAATATAGTACAGAACAAAGAAGAAATCAGTGATCCTACTTTCCCTTTCCTGACTGCTGCATTTCAATAGACAACACGGTCTTGGATGAATCCCTGGAGGTTACTAGAGGGAGCCAACTCAATTGCAATCAGCCTAAGTGACTTCAGACCTGAAGGGACAATACCTGATTTGACTAAAGGAACCATGGTTTGCCATTGCTTTTAGTTTTTCCAACCAAAGGTTGATCTCAAGTATCTTTTTCTACTTCTCCAAGTTTACAAGGAAGAAAGAAAAAAGACTTAAAGAAAGTGCTTTTCTAGATTTCCTGAGGTGTTTTCCTACATTGTTTCCTCAAGCAGACCTTATTCCCCCCTTCAGCATTATTGAGATAATGCCCCCGTGGAGATGACCATGACACAGAGCCTCATCACACAATTTCAGAAAGCTTTAAGAATTCTCCCATACACAGTAACACCATACCTCATCAGAAGGCTTCAGGCTTCTGCCCACACAGAGTAACATCAGGCCACTTCAGAAGGCTGCAAGTAACTGCCCTTCTCATTCTTTAGCCCAGCCTTTTATCCCCTGCTGTTGATGCATTGCACCTGTGCGCTCCTCACTGTTAATGCACTGCCCCTGTGTGCCCCTCATGGTTCATGCATTGCACCTGTGTGCCCTCTGCTCCCTTTGGTGGTTGCTCAGTGCCCCTGGGCACTCCCTGGCTCAGTGCTGTCAGTGCTGCTCACCTGCTGCTCACAGCTGCACCCACTGGGGATGAGGCTCAGTCCAGCGCCATCCCAATCACCACAAACTGAGTGCCTACAGGGAGGGATCAGAGGGGATCACTGCAAACAGTTTCCCACAGAAGAGCACTGTACTGAGGAAATATTATCTCCAAACCACATACAAATGCATGCTGTTCCTCTAATAAGCCCACTCTGTTGGTAGGTCCTCTACCTCCTGTCTTCTGGCTCTGTGACTGAGGATAAATATTCTGTTCTCATTGATCTCAGTTGAGTGTGGGCAAGAATTTGATGGTTTGGTTCAGCCCTAAATCACTTCTCCAGAGCTCTTCATCAAATTGCTTTGCCAGGGTCAATGAAAAAAACCACACAAACCAGCCACATTGTAGGAAATACTGTCACTACTATTCAAATGATGTAGAGAAGCTCAGCTAGAGGACTATAAAGAAACAGGTTGGTCCACATGTTACTCTCTCATGTCCCAAGAAACCTATTCATAACAAAATCTGTTCTGGTACTTAGTAACCTTTATGGTCACACGTATAAAAGTACATGGAAGCAGATTAGCCAGAGTACAGCCTAATTGGCTGTATTCACCTTAATTTCACATTATTCTTATAACTCCAATGAAATTACTGACAATCCAAATAGTTCCACTTCCTGGAACATAAAGTAGCCATATTTTTGCTTTAAATTCCTTCATCTCCCTCCTCTCTCAAACTGTGTGTGCTGGTCTTTTCCTTTTAATGTTCCATCAAAATTATCAGACTACCAAGGCGTTGCTCAAGCATTCACAGCACAGCATGTCTGTTATACCTGGGTGTACAGTACCCAAGACATAGCATAAAATTTAATCACTTAAACTGAAATACAGAAGATTCATGCTGGGGGAAAAAATTCAAAGGACCTCCTATGATTTTATGCTCAAGCCATCCATTCACATATAAATGTTAAGGATTTGGATGGAGGATTTACTGCTATTACAGAATTTTACCTTCACCTCTATTAAAACAATTTTTTGTACTGGCAAATGTGTATGCAATAAATATTTATATCTATTCCATTCAACCTAATTTCCTCTCCAAGAGGCTACAGAGATTTCATTGATATCCGTTGGCACAAGTGGCCAGGTCATGCAAGTGCTCCTCTCATTAACTGTCAATTAAAATCAATGGAATTGTTCAAGAAGAGCTGTTATAGGGTTCTGCCCATCAGGGGCTTGATCCATTTTCCTGTAAGTGATTGCAATATTGTTACTGACTTCAGAGATCACAGAATTGAAAGGGAAATGTAAATAATAGACAGTTTTTTGAAAGAAACCTCAGACACCAATTAGAAGGCTTTGAAAATTTACCAGATTTAAAACATCAGCTCAAGAAGAGTCTATTTTGACCTGTGAGACTGCCCCTGTCTTGCTCACACACAAATACATTTTTGCACAAATTATAAACTGTTCATCTAAAAGCACTAAGAGGATGACAACCCATTTGTCACTAGATCTACATCTATTTCAAGCTCCCAAAATTTTTGTTAGAAATCACACCTGCTCAAGACGCCACACATGCTGCTCAAGCTATGTCTACACAATGTAAATCACATGTGTTAGAGGCCTGACAGAGGCCAATGGTCTGTACTGCTTTTGCCAGCAAGCTTCTTTAAAATCAACTGCTCTACACTTATTTACCATATCTGAATCTCTTGTTTTTCATTACTCTGCCAGACCACTCATCTTTTTATCAAAATATTTACCGTTTTATTGCTTCTTCTTGTTTTCGGCGTTTTTCACTCTTTTCTTTCAAGTAAGCCAGGTTTGTTTCATTCCTCATGCGATCATTCTCTCGAGCAATGTCTGATGCATTCTGTATAACCAAGCCATCATAGGCCTTCATCCCCATATCTTCAATATACTGGAGAAAAGCGCCCAAAGTGACCTCCTCCTGATTAGAACTCATCATCTTGCAGGAGATAATGAACAAAGGAAAGCAACGTTTCCTGCAGGTTGAAAAACACATAATACCTTAATCAGTAGGAAAATAGCTTATGGTTTATGACAGCAAGATCATGTCAGTTGTAATTAACATCTCCATAAGAGACAATTTTTCAGACTTTCCCATTTAAAGGGTAATAAACAAAGCAATTCAGAGGACAGAACAACATTACTTGAGACAAGAGGAGACAAAACCAAGAATCTCTTCTTTCAGGCGATGAAGATCAAAAAAATTACACTGTTTAAATCCCAAAAACATTTCCTTCCACCCCTTCCCATTTCCTAGTACCCAACAGTTGCATAAACACTGCCATCCTGAATCTCCGTTTGAATTGAACTGAGAAGGTTCCATCACAGGACAAGAGATCCTCTTTTACAGTTTAGATAAGGCTGCAACAGAGCAGATTACCAGAAAATAAAATCCTATTCTGACTACCAGAAAAAGTTCCTAATATCTGCAGGATATTCTAAAGTTCAGGTGAAAAGCATTCTTCCATTTTTTGAAACAAATGTTAAAAGCATTCTTCAGGCTCAAAATTTAGAAAGAAATATTGTGAAATATTTTCCTGTATTTCTTATTAATGTAACATGAACCCATGAGCCGTGGTCATTTGTTGCCCAACATCTTGAAGCTCTAAGAATGGACATGAATGTCCAGCTGAGCTGGGACCTTCAGAACAGACCCAGAATCTGTATTCCAGAGGTATGACAGCCACTGGGGTGTAGCATCCCCAGCTAAACACCTTGGAGCAGAAATACTTTAGACCCTTGGGTCATTCCTGGGTCTGTGGCAGGCAGCCTAAAAACTCTTCAGAAAGGCCCCAAAGGTTTTCCATTCATCAACAGAACTCCTGGGAGTTGCAAGAGCTCTAGTGTATAGACTAGTAAATACTACAGGAGACTAAAGGCAAGGTAAAATTTCAAGAGACAGACTATCTCTAAAGTCTGTGCTAGATAGGACTGGATAAAACTTATTAAACTAGTAAAATAGAAGTTAAAAAAATAGGACTGTTCCATCTTATTTTAAATACTGATTATTGTAAGGTCCAGAAGCATTACAAGCTTGAGTGGCATTACCTGCACACAGCCCCTTGAGAAGCCCTCATCCCCCAGGCAGGGATTTGGTGCAGGAGTCTCTGAGTGCCTTGCTGGCAGAGCTGGCAGCTGAACTCAGCTCTCTAAGGCACCTTTGCTTATTCACTGCTACAGCATTCCTCCCTTCCCTGAAGAAGGATGGCGTGGCTTCTCGGAATCAGCCTCAGAACATGCCAACACTACAGCTAGAAAGGATCTTATTGAATAGGCAATAAGAATCCTGTCTGCACACAGATTTTAGGGGCAGGGTTCCTGTGGAATCAGTGACAAAAATCTTTCCCTTATTTCTTAGTACAAGGTTATATTTCTAATAATCATTAGATAACCGGAGAAGTAAAATTCTGATCTAGGCTGGCACTGGTTAAAAAAAAATATTAAACAATGTTAAGGATTCTATAAATCCACTTGGGGCCTTCAGATCTGGGCTCTGACTCTGAAAATACAAGGGATGAAAAGAGTAGAGAAATATATTTCTGCCCTTGAATGTTTTCCCCCTGTTTTGATCGGGGGGAACTTTTGAAGTGACAATGGCAAGAACAAGCAGCTAGTTTCAGGCACTAAATACTTTAAAAGCACACTGATATTCTCCCTTTTTTCTATCGTGCCTGCATATCAAAGTTATTTCTGTACAATGGTAACACAACTTTTAAAATCATAAAGACTCAGAGGATGCAAAGGGTCTTCTCCTATTACCTCTCCTGCCTTCCAAGAACAACCTTTTCTATCAACTAAGCCTGAACATGAAAATAAGGCTGATGTTGAGGGTCACTGAAGTGATCTTTAAGCATTTTCAAGCATGGATATAAGCATCTCCTACAAATCCCTGCAGGGTAAATGCAGTGAAGGAGGTCTTAGTGCAGCCCAATGTGCCTGCATGCCATTTCACACAGCTCTGACACCGGAGCTGGCTGGAACTCTGCTGGGCTGGAATATGCATTCAGCCATTCTATATGTTCACCATAAGTAGCACACTGTCTGCACAGGAGGATGTTGGAAGGCTGGCAGTGAGCTGAATAGACTCCATGAATGTTATGATTCTTCAGCAGACATAATTTCAGACTAATTCCTAACCCTGGTGATCAAGAAAAGTAAGGCCAGATATCAAAGCCCCTTCCTGAGTCTCTCTCTACAGCATGAAGGCCACAAGATTAAAAGCAATGCTAACAGCACAGACAGCTCTAACTCTCCTTTCTCTAAACTCCTCAAATGAGATCTGCTTTTTGATGGTTAAAATATGGGTTGTTTCCCCAGTAGATAGTTATTTTATTGTGTATTTCATTTTTGACTTCTAGTAAAACCTTTTTTCAGTATATGTTGAATTAAATTCAAATAAACCTGCACAACAGAGAAATCTCACCCTAGTGACCTGAATGCCAGTATTGTCATTAATTTCTGCAGTGACCATGCTTTATTTCTGAAATATAATAGGAAATTTTATACTGAAGATAACTTTAATAGGGTCTCAATAAATGCAGTTCTCATCCATTTTTCCCCAAGACACATGATATGCTTTACATTGCCTTTTGTGACTATACTGCATTTCTTCCCCTCATTTTTTCCTTTGTTTTTAGAGGTCAGAAATGAACTGAGAATTAAGGATTTGCTGAATGTCCTTGTGTTATGATGTTTATTTTTTGAACAGGAGGATGAGGTCAGTCCAGTTGCAAAAGAATTAAATAAAAAACCCTTTTTCTGCTTCATGAACTGAGGAGAGAACTTTATATTCTGGTTTGCTAGAGATTTTTTTTATTACTAAACATGCAAAAATTTACTATTTACTAAATAGATCAAGATCTCTTCTTTGTCTTGGCAGGGGCCCAATCTCACAGCAGTACTGAGCAACTGAACTCCTCCTGTGACTGTTGATCCTCGTGTGCTTGTGACAGCAAATTCAGTTTGGGGTACTCCTGGGGATAGCAGGGGACACACTGATATTTCAGAACCTTGAACCTGCTCTTATGGCACTAACTCTAAAAAGCTTCTGTGCAAGCAGCAAGCATCTTCTGATTCAAACACGTTGTACCTCCTGTATATGTGGTATTTTACAGTCTCACTATGTGTACTAATAGTGAACAGTTGTGCATGCTACACTTAAGCAGGGATTAAAAATGCAAACAGCAGGAGCAAAAAGCTTAATTAATTACTGTAAACATTTTTATAGTCTTAGTATTCCTTGGGCAGCACGCCAGGACCAATTTTACTTACAGGTATTAATGCCACTTCAGAAAATATGTTACCTTGATAAAAGTGTTCAGTAGCTACAACAGGCTGCAATCAACACATACGGCCCCTGGAGTCCCATGCAGTGCCTGCCTGTCCCCTCCTTGGAAAATGGCTGGACAGCACTGATCAGCTTTTGAGCAAAGGTTCTGATAAACAGTAAACTCAGGCAGTGAGCAATTCCTAACCATTTGCCAGGGCAGACAGAGGCACAAGCAAGGGTTCTATTTGAGTACATTCATATTTTATTAAAACTGTGCAATGAAAATGGCTAAATAAGTCATGTAAGCTGAGGCCCCATAGTCCTGGTATCCCTGACATGAACACTGTAGTCAGGGACATTGTTAGCCAGTAACAAGGACTATATGCAGTCACCTATATATTTGTAATCAAAGCTGATTTCAATGCATTTTATTTTCTGAAATCAAGCAGTCTTGGAAAATTCTAACTGACAGTTGTGGCACTTGAGAAATTCTTTAGACACTCCTTTCTTTTCCCCATCTCATTGTGAAGGAACAAAAGGAGACAACAGGGCAGAGGAAAAGCCTTGGAGTTCAGCTATTGAAGCTAACATACTGAGAGGTCAACAAAAATTGTTTGGAGGAACTTGATTCTGACTGTTCACTGAGCATCTTTGAAAATCCATCTGAGCACAAGGACACAAAGAAGGAGTTCTCCATCAGGTACACTTTGCTCCTTAAAGACTAGCACTATGTGAAACCTCACTGAGAAAAAGCCACAATCACACCCATCTTGCTCACTGACACCTGCCCCTTCAGGTATGCCCGGACCAGAGCTCGCACTGGCACAGCTCGTACATTCAGCTGTCAGCATGGGAGGAGTAAAGCAAGAAAGTTTTTTTTTTTTTCCTTTCCTGCCAATGCATCTGGTTTACTGGGAAGGGCAAGCAGTCCCCTTCCTGGTTTGCCTAAAAATATTTGCATAACTAAATTCAAGATCATTGTATTGATTCAGGTACAATTTCTGTGAGAGCAGAGTGCATTGTGTTTCACAGGACATTTGCATACCTTACTTCTAATCTAACCCTTTGCTCTGATGCCTCACACACAGCATTTTGGATCAAACCACCTCCTTTTCACATGATCAGTGTGCAAAAATAATGATTTCAGAATATGAGTAATCAGCTGACTATCACAGTATCCAAGCAGTGCTACATGTGAAGATTCTGACATGCCATTCTCTCTTATTCACATCAGGATCCCCAAAATATCGTTGCTTTTCAGTTTGCTTGACAGCCATAAGCTGCAGCTGTGCTGCATTGAAAATTGGCAATGCTGACATTAAACTGAAGGAGCTTTTTAAAGTAATGACAAAGGCACTGATTGCCTTCTTCCAAACCAGAGAGATTTTTTTAAAAAAAAATTAGCATAGAAGAAGAGACCATGGAAAAACAAGTGTGGGCTTGCCCAAAGTCCTGAGTCCAATCTCAAATGTATAAAGGCCTACTACACACCTCTCCAGTACTGCCTGATTCCCTCCCAAACACTGCCTCCTCTCTTTGAAAGAACATCTGCTTTCTCATTACCTTTTAACTCCCTCCACTAAATTCATTACATCAGAAGGATTCTGCACAAACAGGGATAACCAGCCTTTCAACCCTCGAGTCTGAGCTGTTGTATTCTAGCTTCTTGCAAGAATAAAAGCAGACAGGCCAGCCGTATCCAGTTTTTACAAACTGCTGACCACAGCAGCACTAATAAGGACCTAATGGTATTGGGTGTAAAAAAAAATACTTTCAGTGAATCAAGAAAAAATTAATGAGAGAAAAATATACAAGAGACTACTTTGCAGAACTCTGTCTCCTATTATAACTGTGCTTTATATCAAGTGATATTTTAAATACCCAAACAAGTGAATGTGATGAGACAAGTTGCTAAGAAATGCATTTTAGAGATGTATTCCCTGCTCATTCTTAACAATAAAATGACATTTCTGTTTTCACATACAGTGATGCCAGAAACTATAATGTCAAAGAGGAAGACCTTCTGAAATAGGTTGCAACTTTCCTACTACATATCATTTGACAACTACATATGCAGCTATTTAAAGAAAAACAATCAAGGAATCACTACTGTCATTTGAAAGTAAAAAATACACTTCGTATTCTGGCTAGGATTGCAGATTATATACCTGGTGCTCATTGTATTGCACAGCATGAGCTCTAGCACCTGGGTGAAATCACTACAGCTAAGTGGTGCTGAGCCCTTCACTTAAAGAGGTTAAAAGTGTCTCCTTCAGTAGACTGAAATTGCTACTGCATGGGTTTAAAGGAATAGTCAATTTCTGCAGATGTCCTACCCTTCATAGGGGAAAGCTGTGTTCCCCATAGTTTTAAGAACTAAAAAAATTAGCCTGGGCCTTGAACTTTGGCCCTCTTTCAGGTGCCTTCTGAAAAGGAAAAAGGTCTTTGTTAACAATGACTCCTCTATGACTCCAGGATGTATAAGCTGTTGTTTACTTTGCAATAAAGCACTTCTATCACTTTTATTCCCAGAGGAAAATAAGGCTTCCTCCTAAACATGTGGATGCTGGACAATTGCAAACCAAACCTAGATTCAGAATGGCCAGCACTAAAGTGCAATTATGACTTTTTATCATCCCATTTTTATGCAGACTACTTATAAATTACAACAAGAAATAAAACCACACAATAAGCAGACATATACACACATTGTCTATGCAAATAGGAGTGTATTTGGACTCAGAAGAAATCATGAGCTTGTTGCTGGACTTATTTTTTTCCTCCTCTTTAAGAAAATGAAATGGAGATTTCACTACCAGCAGCATCATGTTAAGATGCTGTAAAATATTAATGTTGCAGTGGGTCTGATAAGTGACTATCATAGATGTTAGAAATTATTTCAATTAATTCATCAGAAAATACAAAAAGAATGGTTTTAATTATTTAACAGTGCTTTTTACAAAAAAAAAAAAATCAGCTGCACAATGTCTTTATTGCAAGCACAATCAACATGTGAAGTACACAAAACCAGTCAAATAGACTTCAGCTTTTAGTTTAGCAATGGCTTGATTAATAACTTCTAAAAATACATGCAACCTCATCACTATGCATTCTGACAACTCATTATTTCATTTTGTAATGTTATTTTTTTTCATTCTAATTAGCACCATATTTTATTAGCATGCTCATATGATGTATTAAAACAAGTACGTACCAAAATTCAAGTCCACGGGGACCACTAAGTGCAATAATCAAAGGTGACTTTTGCCTGTAAAAGCCCTTTCCTGTGGTTATCTCAGTGCAGTCGGAAGGGATATTTCAGCACCATAAGAAACAGATTTTCAGTTAGGCTCAGTTTTTTCTTCAGTTAAAGTGCATTAAATCTTGTTGGCAGAATTGCCCAGATTGTAGAACTCGACATTACTATAAGTCAATGTGTTATGTTACAGATCTTCTTAACATACGATTAAAATGGCATGGAAAGTTTGGCTTTAAAAATGAAGTGGAAAGAAAAGACAGGTGCTTGCTTCTTCAAATCCACATTCAGAGAGGAGAGGGTACGGATAATGGGAGGGTATAAACAACACCCTGCGTTGAGGTCCAGCAGAGAAGAAACTGGATGATTTTTACCCACTTTACAACACAGACGATTACAGCACCATCATATGTACTAACACAGAGATTTCTAAGGTGCCTCATTTGAATATGTTCTGTGGAGACAAAAAGAAAGGAATATAAGGAACAGCAAATATCCTATCCAAATGGCTTCTTGCAGCAGGAAAGATGCTTGCTCGCTCATTGCCACTTACAGAAGGTCTGAAACAGTCTGGCTCGTGGCATCGTCTCTGTCTCTCCCCCGTGACTACAGGCAGGCTTGCTCTCTCCAGCTGCCCGGGTCCGTGGATGCTGCTGCTGATTAATCAGGGATTCTCAAACAAAGAGCAAGCCTACCTTCGGGTGCCAGCAGGACTGTGGGGCTCCTCTCCCGCTGCAATCCGGCTGCAACCAGCATCCTAGCACCTCGGACAGCTCCGCCGCGCCGGGCCCATGGACACGCGGCACGCCGGAGCTGGGGCGCGCCGGAGCCGGCGCGGCAGCCGCGTCGCTCCCGCCGCCGAGGCTCGGGCGCCGGCACAGCCTCCTAGCTAGGCAACAGTCTCGCCCTTATCGCCACTGCACTGAAGTCTGATTAGCAAATAATCCAGTGGGGGGGAGAGGGGAGGAATCTGCATGAGCAGCACTGTACATCACATGGAGTCTATAGGTAGGAAAGAATATGAAACAACGCCCTTTCCCCCTCCTTCTCCCTTCCCCCCAAAAAAAAGAGAAATTGTTCTTCCACGGAGAATATATTAGTTAACCTTTAGCCCATATTATGGCTCAAGGAAATGAGTAGCCACTTAAAAGCAACACCTAAGCCTCGGTTTGATACCTCACATTGATGTATCTTTTGCACTCACCCTCACTGAAAAGCAGTGCAAGGCACACAATTACTGCTGACGCAGATGAGAATGCTGCTTGGGGAAGGAGGGGAGGAGCTTCTCAGCCCATCAAAACAACCTCCCACCACCTGCTCCCATTGCACGAGAACAAAACTACGCAGCTCGGACAGACTGAGCGTGACATTTATGCCATTTGCCTTATATTGACATGCACACTCTGGAAAGAAGCATTCTGTTTGAAAAGCATTCAGGGTGAAACTACACAGTTTTATGCTCATCCAGAATTTGTGTAATGGTTTGGAAGAAAACATTTCCTTTCTTCTGAACCGGATCAATCGGTGTTATAGCTCCTCCTTGCAGAGTATGTGCAGTTTTGCTTTCTCTCCCCCAAACCTGCAGCCTGGACACAAAGCAAAAGCGTTCACTCCCTGCGCCAAAGCCAGGGAAAGGAGCGATGGCTGAATGTGCAGAGATTGCATTATCCCATTGTCAAATGACATTTCATTCTTTCTTCTTTGAGTTACAGGCATATTTTTCTCTAGCATAAATCTTGATTCTGATGTTACAGTAACAGTTGAATTTATTCCTAGAACTAATAATAGAAATTATGGTCATGGAATGAAATCCTTTCAAAGTAATGCATGTTCACATGAAAAACTCTGCTGGTACATAAATAAGACCTCACCTTCAGAGCACAGGAGAACTCTGCAGATTTACTACCCCAAAATATCAACATCACCCCACGTTCAACAGCATTCAAGATAGCCAACTAGACAGATTGAAAAACACAGTGAGCACCTTCATGCATTGGAATCACATCCTGAAGAAAGCCTGGTGCTACAATTGTCTCTCACATTCACTGGTAATACATTTCATGCGTTTCACTGTAGTAATAGTGCATGTCCCAGTATACCTCTTGCAACCCCATGAAACAGGGAAGTGAATTTTCTTCATGACATGCCCAAGAGACCATTTCAAAAGCAAGGGCTACAAAGCCACAAGAACAGGGTTTGAAGATATGGAGGGCATTTCTTTCTGTTAAGGAAAAAGATCTGGAAGGGAAGTACCTACAGCGTAGAACTGGAGGCAGTCCTGTTAAGAGAACTCCTTCCCTAGCCCAGAGGCTAGCCCCCAGCTCTGCTTCTGATTTTTTACTTCTTTCAAGGATACCTTAAGAGCAGCTGTGGCCATATGGTAATTGGGAAACTTTTTAATTTTCATCAGCTGGAGATTCCTGTCACATAATAGCCTCTTATTCCCAATAATTTTCCAGCATTAAAAACCTTCTCTATCTCTGCCCTAAGTCACGCACTGAAAACAGAGAAATTGCACAGTCAAGCTTCTTTCCAAATTACTTTAACAAGGCTATCACTAAAGGCCTTACAATTTCATAAGCAACTTGAAGCACTACTACTCTTAAAGTGTGAAACACTTGCCTATGTCTTCACTGCATGGTTCATCCCAGTAACTGGATTCCCTCAGATACAATCCTGACTACCTATGTTATTGCATCTTTTGGCAATTTCCATATCTTCTCATTCTTGCATCTGGGAATCATGGGTTCCTAGGAATCATGTGTCCATCTGCTGTGGAAAGAAACATCCTTTTTTCTTTCCAGTAGAATTGTGGGAAGGGCACTGGAGTTGCAACATCTGCAAGGCTGGCAGTTCCATTCCTGGTATTGCACATAAAAGTTTATGATTTAGTGCACAATCCATGAAAAAAAGCACCTACAGACTTGAACATGGCATTTCCTGCATCAATGACAGAGGGGCTGGATCAAAGTTCAGGTAACATGTTTTGTGTTGATCATTGATTTTTCCACAGGTTTCTGCAGAACAGTGCTACTCACCTTTAAACATCTTTAACAACAACCCTAATGAACCCACAAATGACTTTCACTCCTTGGTTATAAAAGAAGTCTAGTCAGCACAAATATATGCACCTCCACAAATTACTGCCTGTGTTCTCATGCTGCAGAGGCCAACACCTGCCTTCCTGAGCTCCAAAAGCCAGCAGTAGAGAACCATGCATTCCCCACAGTAACTGCCAATCCTCTCTTCCTATCTCCTTTGCTCCACATCCTTCCCAGAGTTTACAACCACTCAATTCCAGCAGATTCCACTTGCATTTTCTTTAAATTTCTGAAGAACATGTGCAAGGCTTCATTACATACCTGAAAGATTGACCCATTTTATTTCTGTATGTGTACGCACATGCTCACACATATATAACAAATACATATACAGAGAGATGTGGCTTGACCTGTGGTTGACATTTGCAAACCAGGAAAAGAGAACATGCAAAACGTGCTGTGGAACTGCTCATTGGCAACTACTCAAAATTGTTGTGGGACACCCCAGTCTCTGCCTGGCCATGCTGGCAGTGGGCTGGAGCACAGAATATGTAATGAGGAGACAGAAACCTCTGCAGGAGGCTCCTTTGTCCAGGGCATGACAAGTCCTTTCAGCCTCAGTGACAGGTTGAGGATTTGCAAGGCCTGAAGATTGCAGGCAGCACAGAGACAAAGGGCTTTCAGGAGGAGGAGTATACTCATTTAAGATCCTAACTACCACTTAGTGACTGAGAGAGACAGTCTGCCTGTCCCTGAAGTAAGAGAAGCTTGAGGACAAATAGATTAGCATCAGTGCCAGTGATTTAGTCTCTGCTTGACTGGTGAATGGAGGAGAAAGGTTCTCCAAAAAAAGCAAATCCCAGGGCTGTTTCCAGGCCTAAACCTGATAACACCTGAGTTGATACACAGACTGTTATGCAATTATTTACATTTAGGAGGGTCAAAAGGTGCTTAGATTTTTATTTGGATTAAAACAGAGTTAATAAATATTTTTGAATGGAAATGGGTTAATTTGGTAAGCCCAGAGCTTACCATAACTTGGACCTTAAACAACCATCTCTTTCGTTTGTTCATGCTCTCAGTAGCCACCTACCATGCTAAGCAAAGGGAAAACTTAAAGATCTATTTGCAATTAGTTTTCAACCTGACACGCTGAAATACTAAATGGAGCCTTCAAGGCTGCTTTTCCCAAATTGTTTCATTCTATGCCCCAGATAAGCTTTAACATTCATGCTTTTCCCCCTCAAGCATTCTCATAAACCATTGAAGTTCTGCAGTTGCTCCCTCTCCCACCCTTTTGCCCTTCTCTCACTCCTCACACACACACTGCTGCCATGGCAAGTAAAACTACTCACACAATGAGAGAAATGGAAGCTCTCAGTGCTCCCTTGCAGCATTTGTTTCAGCTATTTCCCATCCCTCTGTAGCATTCTTTCACTTCCCTGGAGCACACTAGCTCTATCCCTCCCAGCACCAGACTATCCACCACCACCATGCACATTTCTCTCCTCAGAGTTCTGAGAGGATTCTTCTAAAGGTAAAACAGTAGAGGGGTCCCTACTCATGTAAAAAGCCAATTAAAGTTAAATGCTTAACTGCCATCTGTGCCTTTAAGAAAAATCTCTTAATTTTCCCCAGTGATCAGGTTTTTTCACATGGGACCAATTTTGCTGTTATTGCTTAGGCAAAATTCCCATTGAAGTCCACAGGGAACTTTGCCTGAATACAAAATATGGAGCAAAACCTTGTGCTTATTTGCATAGACCACAAATCACAAAGATCACATCCTGATGCAAGTGATTTATCCTACATGACAGCTAGCACAACTAGGCTATTTTTAACCATGATTTTTTGTAAAATATTTCATGATATTTACCATTCAAAAAAGAGTCAATTGATTCTTTTTTCTTAAACTGGATTAGATGGAAAGATTCTGGCTGCTTTCCAAACCCCTTAATTACTAAATGGTACATTTTCCACAGAAATGTTAAGCTATAAGTAGTTCTTCTGGAGCCAGTTAGCTCCTAGCTAAAATCAATTAAAGCTGGTAAAGATACATTCTATGGTCAGGTCCCAAATACAGACATCTGTATTTATAGCACAGTGGTTGCTGCTAAAATCCCCCAACAGAGATGCAGTTGCACTGGCAAAACCGTGCTTTCACTGTTCAGCTCATACAGGGGGCAGTAGGTGGGTTTATTACTCCAGGATAATCCCAGCTGTGCCAGTAGAGCTGTACTCACATGATGCTCTATTTCTGCTCTGGTAGCCTCAGTTTTCTATCCCCAAAGAAGCATTCTTTTTCCTATGGAGTACAAAGGCCAGGCAGTTTAAGCTTGTTTGTCACCTCCCCACCCTGCTGTTCATTCCCACTTGTGAGGGCTTGCAGGGAACTGGGTCATGGAAATGATCCAGAACAGAACTAATTTTGGGTGAGAATGAGGGAGAATCTGAAAAAAACAAAAGGATGGTGTTCCTTTCAACCAAATCACTTCCTTGCACTCCACAATGCAGAGGGCACTTCGCGGCGTGAGAATGGTACCCCTGCCAAGGTGATTCGTGACTTTTACTGGAGTGAAAATTCCCCATGCTACAAACACTGCTTTGCTGGGAATGAGTCCAGTGGCCAGGCACTGATGCACTTGGACTCAGCCTGCTGAAGATAATCCTGCAGGCAGCCAGGTAATGCTCCCTGTCCCAGAAACCAGAACTCTGGTGAGTTTATGCAACCACCCAGCTGCCTTAAGGCAGAAAAGGGTATGTACACAGCACACAAATGTGATCCTGCATGTAAGTTGCAAAGTGCCGTACCAGACACTTGACAATCTCTGGGAAGACCAAATCTGTATAAACCAGCACTGCAGCCTAAAAAACAGAACCAAGAATGGAGCTCTGCTTCCCTGCCACCCTCAGCTCTTCCTTTGGCCTTATTCTGGCACAAATGTCACTTGGCCGTGTGGTGAAGCAGATTGGGAAGCTGATCAAGCTGAGAACTAGCCTGGGATTTTGGCACCGCATGGATGTTGTTATTTGTGAGAGGACCACCCTGCCTATGCAATCAGTGGGCAACAGAGACTCGGTACATACCAGCAGATGGAAGGCAGACCAGTTGGGTCTCATTCATGAACATCCAACTTCTTGCTTTCATCCAAGCTGGGGAGACACTCAGCTGTGAGCAAGGAGCTTTAGTGAGCTACAAAACGTCCTGAACTCTGAAACAACTGATGATGAAATCTAGAGCAAGAGGTCTTGGAATCAGAGATGAGAAATTCTCCAAAAACTTGAAGTCTCCTATCTGCACTTATTGATATAATCTGCAGGGTTTTTTCCCAGTACTACAGAAAAAGCAGTCCCATAAATCCATTAAGAAATGGGCAAAGATGGGGAAAGTCAGCTTTATTCACGTTCACAAAAAAGGCATCTGGAGCGCTAAATAAAATCCCAGTAAAGATCTGAAGACTGGAAAGACTCAAAGAAGAAATTGCAGTTTATACTTTAGGACTGACAAAGTGGCAAAGTCATCTATTAAAACATAGATTTGCTATGTACATTAAGATGGTATTTATGAGTAAATTGCTGCTGTTGGTTAAATTCTTTAAGGCGCTAACTGCAAAGAAACTGAAAGATGCTATTTGTTCAATGAAATATACTTTGTACCTATAAGACACACAACTATATAATGTATTTTTAAATGTGTTTTCCTTCAGTACTTAATAAAAATCCACATGAAAGGTTTCTTGCTATATACTTCAGAGCAAGACAGGAGGGCAAGTGAAATATGAATGAAAAAGCTGTTAGACCTCTAGAGAAAACATGCACAGCTCAGTGAGCACTAGGGAAACCAGAACTGAGGAGATATGATTTAAAAAAAAAAAAAAAAAAAAAAAAAAAAAAAAAAAAAAAAAAAAAAAAAAGAGAAATTAGAGAACATTGGGAAGACGATGACTTTGAGCCAAAGAAGAAATGGCCACAGCAGAAGACACAGAGGGCATGTGCTTGTTTCTTTGTTTGCTTTTCCTAATGAGACAAAGATGGTCTCAGTAACTCCTGAGATGAAGAAAATGGCCTCAAAGAGGTTTTCAGGCAGGAAGGCTTCATAGAGGGGCTGTAAGTGGTGAGGAGGGCTGGGTACCTCACCCTGCTCACATCGCCCAAACCAGCGAGTCCCACTCGGAGAGGCAGCAGCAGTGTAAGGAGCTGCACAGGCTCAGAGCTTCCTGAGGGGCTGTGGGCAGCAGGGTGGGGAGGTGCTCAGGCCCTGGAGCCCAACCCAAGCATGGAGAGCTGCAGGTGGGTGATGGAGATGGGCTGTCATGTAGGCAGAAGGCACTGCTGGCAGTTTGCCCTGGTGGCTCACGGCCAGGCTCCCCCAGCCCTCCTTAGTTGTTGCTGACCTAAACCCTGCACAATGATCCAAGCTTAACCAGCACCAGGGGAAGATCTTATTGTCAGAACAGGCTGGTGACAAGGTGAGAGGTAATGGGGTAGCCTGTTGCCATCAGCTGACCAGTTCCCCTGGTCATTGACCAACCAAGATCCTTTGAGGTCAACAGGGAGCAAAAGCCCAATTTTGTTCCTATCACCTCAGGGAGATAAGCCTCACTTTAGGTGTCTGAGGGACTAGACAAGGGCTATGTTAACAGTAACTATTCTCTTACATTCAGAAAGTCCTATCTCCAGAGAAAAAGGCTGAGGTTTGCAACATGTAAGTCACAGTAAACACTTTGACGATTTGAGCTATTTTTTCATGCCAAGATATAAAACAAAATTTTAAAAAATCAAATTCTTCTAATTACTAATGAAAGAGTAATTTCCTGCTGGCACTCCCTTAATAAATTCTTAGGAAAATCAGTTTTTTCCTCAGCTATGGCTGGATAATCATCATATGTCAGTTAATATATTTCTGGTTTTCCCTCCTGCATATTTTCTTAGAGAAAATATTATGATCCTTCATATTCTCTCAGTATGAAAACCATTCCTATCACTGGATGAGCTCAAATTGCCACCACTCAGGAAGATAGGAATGTAAATGAGGAATACCAATTAACCCCTTTACAATTAAAAATATCTCTCTCTATTATATCACCCATTAGTGATACTCTAGTTAATGGTCTGTCGACATTTCCATTAGACCTTTTCCCCCTGCTCCCACACAGAACTAAATCCTGGCTAATCACCTTGACTATACCTCTATGGATTTACACAATACATAGACATGGCTGCAACGAGGCAAAATATAGATTTCACTGTTATCTTGAGCCATTAGATTCTCCCAAGTACCTGTTTTCTAATGTATCATGCTTAATACTCTGTACTCCAAATACACTGAATAATTTTGCAGGATTTTTTTTCCAGTGTTACAAACACTTTATGTGCCAAAAGCTCAAAGTAATTGCACAGACCTGTACTAAATATACACCATGAAAATTGTGGACTGAAGCTCAGTTCACAGCAGACTACTTTTGCCCAGTATACTTCACATTATACCACGGGTTTTTTTGCACTAGATGTGAGACAGTGTGTTACATTTGGTGCCACACACTGTAATACCTAGAAATGACAGGGTGAATTAAGGACAAAGCTCCAGCCTTAATAGCTTAAGATCCCCTGGCATCCTTATGGTCAAAACACATTCTCCACACTTCTGTAATGTATTTCTCTGTGTGTGTGTCAAATTAATTACAAAAGTATCACGTTCATATATATTGCATTTGTTAGTCCTTTCAACTCTCAAAATACACTGAAGCATTTTATAGTGTGCTCATGATCAACCATACTCAGTTCAAGAGCTGGCATACTGAAGAGAATAAGAACTCTGTGCCTGATAGGCAGATGGAAGAAGGGAGAGGTATACAGTGTGAATCCAAAGCTAGAGTTTAACCCTTGTTTTCACATGAGATTTCTCAGTACATTTATGAAGGTATTGTTTGGTGTCTATACGCATCTTGGCACTATTTTTAGTCATGAGCTTGCACACAGCAATCCAGCTCTGCCAGATTTTCCTGGCTTGTTTTTAATCCCCAAATAGAGGATCCATAGCTCTGATGAAAACCAATTAAATACCTCTTGTATACAGACTACCCTTCAGAAACAAACCCTGCACTCTTGCTCACCACAGTTAAGTGTTTAATACAGTGTGACTGGTTTTGTTTGGAATTACTGTTTGCAAACTCTAATTAGCCTAAATGAAAATTACTCATATTTTATATATTACAGCTGATAAAATACTGGTTGAAAAAACTGTGTGTATAAGCATGCAAACCAATGCCACCACACACAAGTGCCAGAAATACTGATCCCTGGCAGCCAGGGAAAGAGATCCTTTATTTAAGAGACTATTTGAATTTACAATACCCTGGATTCATGAGGCTACTTAAGATCAGACCATTTGTACATATATAATACCAATTTTGTTTAATCTATATTTAAAAAAAAATCAATTTCTTGCAACATATATGGAACATTAAATTGTTTATCCTCTAAACTGGACCAAGTATTTGCTAAACTAATCTCATCCAGAAAACAATAAGCAAACGTGCAATCGACGTTGCAGTTCACATCTTCAGTGTAAAACTCCTGTAAAACAATGCCCTCGTTCCTGGAAAATGGGCCTGGCACTGCTGAAGGCCAAGCACAGAATTACATCTTTCTGTGACAAAATTACCTGTCTGTAGAACAGCCCTGAAACCAACTTTTTTGCCTGGTCATATGGATGAGAAAAATAAATGCTTTTTTTTTCATAAATACTCAGCATACACATAATATCAAGAATGATGTGTTCTGCATTGGTGCAGGGTAAATGAAAGAAATAAACAGGAATAGCCTTGCCTGCCTTAAGTTTATATGTTTAAGGGCCAGTTACTCTGTCATTGTAAATATCTAGAAGTAAAAACCTACCAAGCAAGTAAAACACAGGCTGGGGAAGATGGAAGGATGGGCAGAAGAACTAAAAAAGAAAAATATTTGTCTTGGCACAATCATGCACATAGCCAGCAATAAACTCTGAAGGTGATTGAGACTTTTTCTCCTGCTATCAGTGTAATTTTATTTTCTGTGAGAGTGGATGAATAAACCACAGGTGGTATTAAGAATAAAACTTTGATGCAAGTGCTGTTACCTACCCTGGTATGAAGAAACTGCAGCTCCACCTTCCTGCTGAGAACAATGCCAAGGGTAGGTGATTGTTAAGGGTGCACCAATCAGAACCAGTGAGAAATTCCATGTGAGAAAGTTCTTCAGTGGGAAACGGTCTCAACCCTTTATTTCTAAATTTAAAAAAAAAAAAAAAACAGACATCAACATTTCCAGGAAGAGTGTTAGCAGACAGAAAATGAAATGCAGGCTTGACTCAGTTTCTCAATCTTTCTTTAAATTAAAATTAAAACAGGAAAGAGAAAATGAAGCTTCTTCCCTAAAGGGGAGAGGAGAGGGCTGAGAAAGGACAATTGGGAGTATTTGTTGACTTGAGAAAGAGCAGAGCCCATAGCAAAAGAGATCTTGTCACCTAGAGACATTTTAAAGAATACATATTAACTTGAAATAATTAATCCTTTCTGAATTAATCCCTGGGAAAGAGGATCAAAAGGAAACATTTGGAGTAAACTTGCGGTTTGCCTGAACTTATTTCAAAAATTTCTGAGATATAAAATAGAATCTTTTTTGAAAGCCAGACAGCCACCACAATGAAAGAAATTACAAATCAGCTCATTTCCCCAAGATGTTTTGGATGTTTTGGCTTCCATGGATCAACATTTTCTGATTGAAAAAGCATTCAATTAAAATGACAACCAGATCCAACTTAAATGAGGCATAGGAGGTCAGGAATATCTCTTGAGCATGAGATGTCTTGCTCTTGTCCAAGGAACATCTTTCTCTATCAATAAAGCCAATTACTGGGGACCAGTGGGCAGAAGTTAAAGAAATGTAATGATACTTCTTTTTCCTTCATTATCGGGAGAATTCCATATCACTGATATTTCAAGACTTACTAGTGGCAAAAGCTTGAGCAAAAACTTTTTCTGCCAGTAACAAAGAAAAAAAGGAGGAGGGAAGAGGGGAAAGCAGAAAATTTGCTTCTACTCTAACCCAAGAACAGCAACAATGGCATATCTCCTAAAAACATTCCATTACATAGGTGTCCTATATTCCAGTTACTCAAACTGTAACATGCAGTCACAATCAGCTCTGCAAACAAAGTGGCAGCAGGCACTAAATTTGCCTTTGTCTGAGTTTCTGTGCCCTACCCTAGTGTTAAGCAGACCTAATACCTCTGTATTTCTCTCACTGCATCCCTGTCCACTGTGACTTACACAAACTTGCCCCTTCAGCACACTACACAAATATTCAATAGAATTTTTATTCCTGCTCTCCAGATTGTTAAAAGCAATGCTAAGTAAATAGCACAAAATTAATGTGCTATTCACAGTATTGCATATTCATGTTGCATATTCACAGTATTGGCAATTTTCAGTGACAAAAAGGAGAGAGATCCATACAAAAGTAGAGAAAGAGATCCACCGAGTTCCACAGCTCTGAGATGTTCTTTGCAGGTGGAAAAATACACAAGCTAAGAAAGCTTCAAGGAAAGTCTTCAGATCTCTGCAATATCATGCTCATTGTTCACTAAACTTTATTTTTTATATTTTTACAAAAGTGCATTATCCATTAACACAGAATTGTCCCAGGCTAATATTTGGGAAGAAAAACAAAAGAAGACAGCTTATAATGTTGTGTCAGCTCTATTCACACACTGCTCAAAATCGGCAAATCCAAGAAAAAAAGCACAAGCATGTCTCCTCTTTCCTTCATCCACACACTTCTCTAAGCTGAAGTGCATTAGCAATCTCAGATAGCTAATTCTTAATCTTCAGCAAAAAAGGCCTTGAAGTTTTTCATTTCCATAATTTAAACAAATCTGAGGACTCTTCTCTGGCAGGATTTTTTCCCCCCTTAATCATTGCTATGACTCATAAATAGGACACAAAACTGTAAAAGGTGCTGTGAACTCCTTGCCAGAATAGGCACTCCAGAATGAAGTGGCATTACTGCTTCTTATCTTGTGCTTCTCATTATTCATCTGTTTCATGCCTCTTCATTGCCAAGATAGTCTAACATTTCTGGTGCTTCACATTTCACTGAGGTTTAATTGCAAATAGCTTCAAGGAGGAAGAAAGGCAATAAAGACAGACATGAGCTAAGGGATTTTGGCTTAAAGAGTAAATGTTGTCACTGTACAATTTAGACAAATTAACTGGGAGGGTGACACAAAGGATTGAAAACAGACCTGACTGTAGGGATATACATGGAACAGACAGACTGACTTTCACATTAAATAAGATAGAGCCAGTGAATACATTTCCATCTGGTAAAGTGGAAGGGTTTTATAAATATAAATGAGAATGTAAGAGGGTTCCTCAACAATGGTCTCAACAAATGAAGGGAGGAACACAGTAAAATATCTAGATTGAACTTGAGCAGTGGGAATTATCGGGAAGTTCCATTATGGATTCATACAGAAATTCTAGCAGCCAACTCAAGAAAGCCCCTTCTTTTGTACCACTGGTCAGTATGATGCACTCAAATACTACTCTTGGCCTCTTAAAAAGCAGTACATTGGATGAGGCCCAGACAGTGGTGTTTGAGCTGAAGTTACTGCCACTCTCTGCCCTATAAGCACAGGAAGCAGTCTGCAGTCTAACAGGACTGGCCCAAATCAGCTCATATAG
Organism: Ammospiza caudacuta; assembly: GCF_027887145.1. Lineage (NCBI taxonomy): Eukaryota > Metazoa > Chordata > Aves > Passeriformes > Passerellidae > Ammospiza > Ammospiza caudacuta. Next base: position 11,543,913 of record NC_080603.1, on the reverse strand, counting down.
ATCATGATACCACTGGCTCACTGAAGAGCACAGAAACTCCTTCCCTGATATGGATTTCCCACAAAGCTTGCACCTCTCTGAACAATAATGTACAATTTGGACATTCATTATAACCTATTGAACTCCCTTACAGACATACAGGCTTATAAAATCATCCTGCAGGATCCTGACAGGGATGTGATGTACCACCTCACACTCAAGCACCCAGCAAAGACTCTTTTATTATGTGCAAATTCCTGGGAACCATACCTCAAGAGATTTTTGTTTCTGATCAGCCTGACCACCTTGTCCAGCACTCAGAAAGGCTCAATCGCTGCCTTAACTGCCTGTTCCATAAGGAGCAGCACTGTGTATATTGGAATATAAGTCTGTATGTGACCCTCCACTGCTGATCTTCCAGGAAACCTCTTGAGTTTCTCCTTTATATACACAGTAAACCAAAATCTCAGGAACAGTGAGACATTCCTAGCAATGACAAACTTCCTGGAGATTTCTCATCCTTGCTGTGGAAGAGATTACACAGTCTTAGAAGCAAAGGAAAGTGAAGATGGGAGCATGTCTGCTGGACCCAGGTTTTGGTCACGTTTCTTGTGAAAGACAGTGTAGGAAGAACACAATCAAGGAAACTGACATCAAAAAAGATGAGGCTGCTGAACGCAGTGCTACACCTTGTGCAGAGTAAAACACTCACAGTGAAGGGTAGAATGATCACTGCTAACACTAGGACTACAACAATTCCTGTAGAACTTGATCTGCTCTGAGTTTGTCACACCAGACAGCTGCTTTAGTGGATTCAAGAAAGGCCCTTCAGAATGACAACTTGCCATTGCAGAAACAAGACCTTAGCTGTGGGACAAAATTATCCCAAATCCCTGTCTGCACCCAAGGGGTTTTAGATTCCTTGGACGAACAGGATTTCATTATTTGGAATAGGGTTGTTCAGAGGGCATCTAGTCTAATTATCTGTGGAACTTCAAGTATATGCAGCACAGTCCCTAACCTGTGATAACATCTGCAATGGCAGCTTTTGTTTAAGTCATCTTCTGTTGTCTCAGCAGCAGAACCCAGTATTTTCCATTTCATTTTTATATATTCAGGAATTGTACATGGCTTCTGCAGCTGCAGTTTTTGAGTAACCAGAATAGATCAAAATGTCTGGTGGCTGAATTAATTTACAAATATTAAACACTACCAATATTTGAACAGTCAAAATATTTTGTGTCTACTCATCTATAATTCTGCTATTCATTAATATTTCAAATATTACTTGAGTTTTCTGTAGGTCAGATATCTGACTTTGTACTAAGTGTTTCTGCCAGTCAGGTGTCAGACACAAACTTAGACTGAACTTTTTATTCATTTATTGGGCAAGTAGCATCTGTGAGTACAGAAAAGTGCTGGAAATCTCTGCTGGCTATTGCTGCTGTGTGAGACAACAGGGATAAGTTAAGAACTAAGAAAAAGTGAAAACTCTGTGCTTACTTAAAAGTTATTTCAAAATTGAACTATTTTAAATAACCTTTTATCTACTTGAAGCAGAAATCTAAAGCAGTTAGGCCTATTTCTTTCCTAATATTTCTCAGGGTGGTGAATCATCCCTGTACTGAAGAACAGGAATCAGATCTTGCATGTCTTCACACAGATTTAGAAATTTTACAATAAACCTTAATCCGTTTTTCACTCTCCAAATCTTCCTTCAGAGCATCTGGCATTACTGTAATATATAACTGCTCTAAAAATATAGTGCTGTAGGCAGCAACTTTGACAGTGAAGACCTGATGGAACGCCACCAGTCCAGCCCCCACCACGTCTCATTTCTGCTCATGCCTCCTTTGCTCCCTACAGCAATGAGAGTAAGGTAGGTAGAGCTACAGCCACCCACAGCCTTCCCTAGATACACAGGGACTTGCCAAAATGGTATTTAGTCTCACATGTCACAAAAGTTCATAGCACTCCTAGGCAAATAGGGCAAAAGAAGAAGGTTGTAAAAAAACCTGAAAGACTTCACAGGGGTACACCAATCAATAATCCATGGCAATTTTAATTTACATCATGGAGTTTTCTTACCACATTTTGAATTTCAAACGCCAGCAGTTTGGTCCTTCACATTGCATTATTAGTCTCGAGACAGGAAGGAGAGACAAGTTTCTGTCAATAGCAAAGTCACCCTGAAAGCAAGTCCAGGCTAGGAACACACAAAACCCAGCTCAACTTCATCTCCAAACTGAGATAGAGATAGGAAAAGGGAAACAGGCCTGACTGGAGTGAACTGTAACTGCTTCAGCTTTCTCACATAGCTGAGAGAAACTCAAACATGCCCATTTCCATCAAGGGTCTTTTGAACCAAGATGGTAGAAAGAAAACAGCAGGTTCCATTTAGGCACTATCCACATCACTGGATACCTGACAGACACATTTTCCAAAGTTGCATTATCAGTGGCACCAACTGAAGACTAGGGTAGCATCAATCACTGTCTTCAAATGTGTGTCCTGACTATTAAAACTAGAAAGCACAGGAAATATTAAAAGGAAATTTTTCCACCAGAGCAGGAGGGTGTCAATGCAGTAACAATACAATGGTTGCTCTTTTATGTATCAGATGAAAAACACTGAATAACTGCAGGAAATTTCTTAGATTGCTCCAGGAGCTGGCTGGGCTTCTGTAGGGCTTTCATATGCCTCCACCATACTTGTCAGTTTTTGGTGACATCTGCTTATCTACACACAAGTTTTCCCAAACTGTTGCTCATTTTTCACAACAGGATTCCAGGCAACAAGGACATCATCACTACAGACAAAGTTTAAAGATTTTCAGTATCAGCAAAATTTCATACAACAGCAGCGTTATCAGGAAAAGCTGAGACGTGTTCAAAAGGTTGCTAAAAATATCCCAGTCCATGGGCAGAGCTTCAAAGAAAGCAAACAAACCTGCCAGACTTCAGGTTAGGACATCTGGCAAAAACCTGACCTTGTATCTGATTTGGGGCTAGAACCAATAAGCACTAAAATTTCCTTAACCACATTTTTGCTCAACTTTGATCTACTGAAAAATATGCAAAGCAAGTTCAAATTTACCACTGCAAAAGCAATAGAGAAGACAGTCTGGCTAACCAACAAAGGACTACAGCTAAGTGTATTTAAGAGACATATGTATAGCTGAATATTTTATTTTTATTTCAAATGCCAATATTCAGCCATCTGGCTTTCCTTGAGGCTTTTCATTTGTGGCTTTTTTTTTAATGGCCAATTTTCAATAGTGAGGATTAAAAACATAAAAGAAAAGAAAACCAAGTTCTTTAATGCAAACCACTGCAGGCTACCAATCACCACTACATTGTTAAACCTACATGAAAAACAATATCAAGGAAGTTGCTATTTTCTAAAACAGTCCTTTATTATCTAAAATATTCATTCCCTCTACATCCAACTACATGTTAGTCTTAATGGCCATATGGCCAGTCATTTATAATTAGCAGCTTTTATCTAAATAAATACAGTGCTTTGAATATTTAAAAGATTTGTTCATTAAGAACCCTCAACAAAAGGTGGAAAAGGCTCTTCTCACAAAAAAGAAGAGAAGGATATAAACCCCATGAGGTTCCTGCAGGCAGGAAGCAGCATATCAAGTGTGGTATTGACCATTACCACTGAACAACCACCACATGCCTGCACAGAAACTTCAGTGTGAAGCAGATAAAACACCAGATTAATTAAAAGGAGGTCTGGGGGCCAAAAAGCCACATACACACAGCTTGTACAGTGCAAAGGGTCTGATAGCTTGGATTAGCCTTGCACCAGAACTTTCCTCTACAGCACAGCACTGAGAGACCTCAGTTTTTTTCTGACTTACAATCTAATCACGTGCTTTCTGGTTTTTCTATAAGAAGTGTGAAAGGCAAAGAATTACATTAATTCCTCCAAACTGCTCATCCTGGCACAGCATTGTGGTTGTTTCCAGTGGGACGGTGCATGTTAGTGCTGCCTCATCATGGCAGGGGCTCTCAGTTTTTTCTGTCCATACTGCCACAATGTTTTGTGCTGTACTAACAACCAAATTCTTGTTGGACTTCCACATCCACTAATTATTTCCTTTCCTTGTTTATATAAATTGCCATGGCTTGTTATTTGTCAGGATTCATATCTGTGAATTTAATGGAACTGCATTTCTCAAAATCACCCACACTGTCAACAGCTCTAATTTGTTTATGTCAAATCAGTTCCCCCCACCCCCCTCCCCATTTACCCTTCTGTTTCATACCATTTATATTAGCTTGTCAGCTGGGATTTTATTTATTTATTTGCTTTGGAAGGTTTGCTTCTGTGAAACCCTCATGGCAGAACCACACAACTCAAGGGACAAGTAATCAGATATAAATAGTTTCCAAACCAAGCTGTTACTTCCCTTTCAGTTCTGGTCAAGTGCAAAAGAAGTCCTGAGCAGTTTTTTGCATTTTCTAGAAACACAGATATGAGATGGTTTGGGATTTTTCTTCTTCAGTTTTTGTCATTTTTTAAAATTACTGTTGTTCAGATTTTTTTAGCTCTGCAGATTGTCCTATTTTACTAACCAACACCTTAGAAAGTTACTAAGAAACACCAAGTGAAAATTTAGATACTTAAAGATTTAATTAACTCTTCCAAACAGCAGCATTGTAATAGCAGAGAAGTCTTACAAGGCACCTGATCTTTCACAGTAATTTAAGCACCAGGACTGCACCTCTTCTCCAAAAGGTACCATGTAGGACAAAGAATAGAAATAGTCTTTCAGTAGATCATTCCATACAGGACTTCACAATGAGGTTACGTCTAAGACATTAAAGCAAGTATAAGTTTTAATATGTACTGATAAAAAATTAAAAACACTGGTGAGGTATTATATAAAGTGTCTGCATGGTGCTTGGTGCTGCAGAAACCCAAAGTCACAGTGGACCTTGAGCGTTTAGAAAGGACTGAAATAATCTGCAACACAGCAAGACAAAACTCATTGCATGAAAAACTAGATGAATACTCAAACAGGATTTCTTTTTGTTCAGATTTAACATGACTCTCTGCAAATATCTAAGGCTTTGATGACTTAGAAGAAATTGGGATACAAGGGAAGAACTTGAGTATTTTGCTCTGCTAGATCCCTGATCCTTAAAACCAAATCATTGACCCAGAAGGTGTTCTGCTGGTTGTGCAGTGTTCAGTATTCCCAAGGGGAAAATCCATCCAAATCAAGGCATGCTTTTGAAGGGGCTTGGTCATCACACCTCCTCCTACTCCACAGAGCAGCAGAAGCTGCAGCACTCCTGTGCTGTGGCCTTGCCCCATCTCCAGCCTGTACAAAAATGTGCTGGCAGCACTCTGTGACAAAGGCACAGAGCATCTGGGCTCTACAGGCAGCCACAAAACCTTGCTCTCTCCTCTCCACCCATTTTTGTGCTGCACCAGTTTAATCAAGCAGCAAGCTACTTCTGTCAGGGCTCTTAGCAGCAGCCTGGCACACCACCTCATTTGCTGGCCAATCTGCTTTTTAGACCTTTAACAATAGCTCAGCATTATGAATGCTCAACACATCATATATAGCTATTGTGGTGTTTCTGATTTCCATTTTATTTTGGGGACTTTTTCCAGTGTAAATAGTGTGGCACTATTTACAAGCTGGCAAAGCCTGAAAAAAATTATTAATAGGAAGTATTTCTGAATGTTATGGCAGAGTTGTGTTTTAAAAGGGAACAGACCTTCTATATTTCAGTTATTATGCTGAAAGCAACAAACTCCCTTTATTTCTATTTAAACATTTTCTGGAATTTGCATATTTTTATTTTCTGTAAATTTTATCCTAAAAAAACCCCTTAGACTACACAGCAACAATATTAGTGCAACTACTGTGTCATCAATGCCAGAAAAAGTTGCTATTTTAGGAGTTCATAGATCTCTTTTCAGCTTGAAAAAAAATAAAAATGCCTTGGGCTAAATTTAGCTTTCAAGATTTCAGCATTTATGTAGGGGAAGGGACTTTGAAATTCTGGAATGTCCCAAGTCAGTGTCCTTGCTTTCCAGATTATAGCAAGACAGGGTTTATGCTCATATTTGCTAAGTTGAAAAAAAACCTGCCATAAAGATAACAACAAATATGTAGGATCAACAGCATGCACTAATTTTACAAACAATTTGAAACTAATTCAATCTCTGAATTATAAATATTCCAAGTACCTCAACAAGAGTTGCAATCATCATTACTCTCCTTGCAGCACACTGGGATAGGACTGATCCCATCTGCTCACCCAAAAAAGCCAGAAATCAAAGTTGAAATCAAGGATCCAAACTTTGGGACAAAACCCGGAGTGTTTCTTGATTTTCCAGTCTTCTTTAATAAAGTTATAGGTATAACTTTATTGAAAACCTGCATAAACAATTCAACTAGACATTGATATCATCACTTTAAAATATTCCATATGCTACATGATTCACTGAAAATAAACCTAGAAAAGCTGTGTCATCCACTGCCCTGCTCCAAGTCAAGAGAGAGATACATAATCCAACCCACACAGGTGCAATTAACCTGTCAATAAAGGCTTCCAGTGATGGAAAACAGACCATCTTCTTGTGAAACCTTTTCCAGCCTTAAAATGCAGCTAACAACCCCTTACTCTGCCCTCAGTGGGAGACAGAGAACATCAGTTCACCTTTGTGTTCACAACAAACTTTCACATGCTCTAAATTAATCATCTGAAATTCTCCTCATAGCTTGTGTTATCTAAGAGAACAAGGATAAAGCAGAGAGCTGCACGTTTTGTCTATATCATTCTCAAAACATGGCCCCTAAAAGACAACCTCCAGAGCTGTAATAATGTCTTACATGGTATGAGTCTATTCATTCACCCAAGAGCAAGTTCATTGCTTTTTTCAAGCAGCAGCAGAAGCTTTATGCTCAGTTTGTGGTCTTCTAGCAAGTATTTTCAGTGGTACTGCTGCCTACCCACTTTTTCCTCATTTTATATTTGATGATTAATCTGCCATTTCCTTCTTACACAGCATCACCTGGGCGAACTTGGGTGAATCTGGAGGATGTGTCATCATTACTCACTGGTTCCCTTTAAGTATTGTGTGGGAAATTGCCATTCTTGTAAATAGGTCTTTTATACAAATAGCCTAACTTCTGTCAGAAGCCAGTGCTCCAGACAACAAGAGCAATGATAGCTGTTGCCACAGTACCTTTACTACTAATTCACTTTAGTCTTAGTAATGACTTTTCCTTTGTTATCACTGTTTGATTAATATTAAGCACCAATTATGCCTCAGTTCTTCAACAACAAAACCCTGAACAGATGGTGAGGACACATTGCAGTGATAAGGCCAGAGCTGGCAGTTCTAAAACTACAAACCATATCCTGGGATAATCACTAAAAAGGAAATAGTACATTCATTTTTTTTTAATCATTTCTGCTCATCAGAAGGAAGTAGCCCTGCGCATTCACTGTTCCAATTGAGATGAAAGACCTTTGGAGTCAATTAATTGCGTTTGTATATACAACAGGACTAGCTAAGTCAACAAACTGGCATCTATGCAGATGCCTCAAACATATTAAGGACTTTTATTTATCCACTGGGCAAGACCCAGAAGCATAATACATGAGAAAAAACTTGCCTCATTCACACTGCCTTGATACTGCTGCAGTGGAGTCCTGAAGACCATGAACTGCAAGGGGATGAAAGCAACAGCCCAGAGGTGAGAGCTGAAACCTCACACTAAAATCCTTCTCCTTTCAACCCAAGGAAGGCCTTTCAAGACAGAAACTCAAAAGTTACTGAAAATGATGCTTCACTCACTTCTCCCAGTTACAGGCCATACACAGACATCACTTCAGAAGGCTGCAAGCATCTGCCCTTCTTGTTCTTTACCCCAGCCTTTTATCCCCTCCTGTTGATGCCCTGCACCTGTGTGCCCTCTGCTCCCTTTGGTGGTTGCTCAGTGCCCCTGGGCACTCCATGGCTCAGTGCTGTCAGTGCTGCTCACAGCTGTCCCAATTACTGCAGTTTAACCTGCAGTTAAATACTGCTTCCTAATTGTGTATTTAATTGTTTGTTTTACAAGAATATGCTGACCCAAAATACTCAAGTTCATTTCTATTCTCACAAACACCAACATAGCAACAGTCAGGTTTTTGGTTATCTTGCTGCTCTGTGAACTTTTATAACTAGATTTACAATCATGGTTTAGACTCAAACATCCTCCACAGTTATCCCAGGAACTTTATTCACTTATGGTGTAGGACCATTGAGAAGAAGGGGGGCTTTTCAAATTCTCTAACAATAAAAGAAATCAGCACAGAACAGTACTTTTAAACATCTCTCTTTTAAAGTAAAAAAGAATTTGTAAATAGTAACGAGTTGTATTATTTGAAATACTATTTCTTCTTCTTTTAGCAGACAAAGCAGTCATCTGAAACATCTAAGAGTTACATCTTGTTTCTAGCCAAGATCATTGCTTTCACTCACTAAATGCATGGAATGTACTCCATTAGGCAATTGCCTGCCCATCAGTATACAATCTAACACAGGGCCCCTTGAAGACATTATATTTGATAACCATCATAAGGATTGATTAAACTGCCTCAGATAAGAGTATCTTCTTCCATCAGGTTAGTTAGTTATGCTAACACCATGTGGCAGTACTTACCGAGCAGATGAAGTTCTACAGAAATTTTGAGGATGTAATAGATATTTCATTTTGACTTGAGATTAGCACACTTCTCCCCCAACTGCTGAAAAGCATAGATGTATAAATACATTAAAGCCAACAATTTCTAGCTCCCCTTTTGCTCTTTAAAATTTGTTTAATTAAGGCATTTATATTTCCACATATTACTGGAAAGTAATTGACCTAGAGGTTGCTCTGAACCATACAGATGAAAGAGTTTACTGGAAATTCTTCTCAGCAGCTGTTTTCCAATTTCATTTGGTTTTAAAATCTTTTAAAAATATCCTTTATTTTTAATCATTATTGCTAAGTGAAACTTCTTTAGTTGGCCAGAATGGGAAAACATTTTACTATCTCACAATGAGTCAGTTCCTGAAAGCTGATTAGCTTCTACTTCATAATGGCTCTAAGCATTCAGTTATCAGCAGTGATTCCCAAATAATCATGCTGGACAGTTACAATGAAGTAAAATTTACTTTAAAGCAAACAATTGCAAATGCAGCACGCTTTGGTTCTCCTAATGTCAGTTTAAGTATTATTGCCTATTAGGAGCAACAACAGCACAGATGAAGCAGTTAATAGAAATGAGCACAAGTCACAGTTTTAATTGCAGCCTTAGAGCCATATTCATTAGAGATGAACACATTCCCTCCACGTTGCAAGCAGAATGCCTGCATACATGATTTCAAAAGCACTGCACATCTGCTCAGAATATGACTCCTGTCTTCCCAAACCAACCTGATGTCTCTGATGAGGACAAGAATGCTTCTCCCCTAAATTTACCAGCTGTGTAATATAGAACAGTGAACACCTTAAAAAAAATTACACTTTGATATATCCTTAAACAAGGCTTTACAACAAGATGTAATTTTAAATAATGTGCACAGATACATGGAAATATCCTGGCTTGATATTCTTGCTATATCTCTCCCATTGTAAGAAATTGTATTTCCAGTGCCAGATTTAAGAAAAATGCACCTGTCAAAAAAAACTGTCTCAAACTCTTACTATTTCTTGGAAATGCAAGAAGACAGTACATGATGTTATTTCCTGCACTGGTAGAGATCAGCTATTGCACAGGAATCATTTACATCTCTGGAGGAAAAACAGTGCTTGTAGAACTCTTAACACCACCCTGTTAATACTAGTTCACACAGCCTTCAAGGATAGAACATCTTGTAGTTTTCCTTAAAAGTCCCACAGAAGAGTTTGGAAACTGCAGCTGGAAACAGAGCGGTTAACTGGGCAGCAAAACCCCAGGGAAGGCTGAATAACCTTGAAAAGGATCCAGTAAAGGATCAGAGTGAGTGAAGTGGGAAATGAGGATTTGGCTATTTTGAAACTAAATATAACAGTCCATGACATCTGTCTAACAAGGAAAAGGTTAAAAATGCAGATCTAGAATGCTACACTGTTTACTGTGAGCTCTTAAGTGTCCACAAACAAATTCCAACCTTCCAGACACTGAAATTTAGGGAGGATAACTCACAATGGATGCAGGGAAAATAAGATTCTCTTCAAATGAGAAGCGATCAAACTTTAGGATGCCAACCCACAGGCAGAGGTAAAGATTCAAAGTAGCACAGGGCAGATAGATCCATTCCAACCCTCCAGACTTTAAAAAGCCAGAATGAAACTCCAGAGTCCAAGAGATTGTTGAGTTTCATTTCACCATTTATCAGTACTTGACAAGAATCAAGTGTTTCAAACAATCAGAGAGCTACAAGAGATTCCAACATAAAACAGGTACATTTTTTGGGAGGACACATTCTATAAAGAGGAAAACAATTTAGTGTTGCAAGGCTTTTTTAAAAGATATATACAATCATAGAATCATTCAAGTTGAGAAAGCCCAATAAGATCATCAAATACAACCATTAACCTGGCACTACCAAGCCCACAACTAAACATGTCCCCAGGTGCCACACCTACATGTTTTAAAGATTTCCAGGATGGTTTTTCCAATATTTGACTACCCTTCCCACAAAAAATTTTTCCTAGTATCAATTCTAAACCATCCCTGGTGCAACTGTATAATTCTACAGCATACTCTATACTTGAACTCTGAGAAGGAGTTCCTCTTGATGATTTAGTTTTAATTTTCTACTGAAAGAAATGTGTAGATATCTTGTTAGGGTCAGTACAGTCTGATGAATCCATATATTAACAATTACAGTACATTGCATTAGAATGTCAACCACATAAAGTATATTTTAAGGTTAATAGAGTATGGTTTGTCATTTATTAATTAGATGACATGTTAAATATTTTTATTCCTTCAGAATGAACTCTACTTTTCTCATTTGAAACTCAATACAAACATGAAAGGAAAATAAAACCTGCAGAAGAAATATGCAACTTATCCTGAAATTAAATTTGGCTGCACTACCAAAATATTTCAGTGACATGCAATTTACTAGAGACAACAATTGCCAATTTCACCTAGTAAAAATAATTCTCTTCCTGTTCCTGCATCAGCTGACAGCTGTATTGGCTTCTCAGCTCCTACCTATGTCTTGCCTTTGGCTCCAACCTCATCAACATTTAAATGGTGGTCTCTGAGGAATCAAAGATGCTTTCAATTCTGAGCTCCAGATCTTCATCTACATTTATCCATAATGCATCTCAACATGAACTGCTGAACTACTGAACAAGAAAATTGTGTCAACAGTAATGCCACCATGCACAAAAAAAAAAAAAACAACAAAAAAAAAAAAAAACACAAAAAACCAAAAAAAAAAAAACCCCAAAAAAACCCCAAAAAACAAACAAACAAACAAAAAAGCTGAACTCTGACTACCAAGACCCTACTTGAAGCTTAGACTTGAATTTTAGGCTCATTCTTTTTTAGCTATGAAAAGAAAAAGAAGGAGAAAAGATAAAAAAGTTTAAAAACCCACCTTAAACTAATATGGTGATTTTTCATTCCATGTCACAAGCTATACCTTTAGATCATTAATCTATAGATCCTCTGTAATGACATGTAATATTCTGGAAAGCCATGGAACAATCCTATGTTACTATCTTACTTACTTTTACTACACTTACCTTACTACACTATCTTACTCTCTTTTACTCCTGATGTTTTTCCAATAACTAACAGTGTCTAGTTGTAGGGGGATACAGTATGGGTACATGAAGGTGGTGTAGAATGCAATCTTACCCCCTAAAGAGTTGCAGCTGAGCCAATTACTAAGGATTAGGAGCAGGCCTGATGTTAACAGGCTGCAGCTGTAGCCAATCAGAAGAGTGTTATAAAAGAGTGGATTGGTCGGTTGAGGGAACTGGAGTTCGCTGGCTGCTGTGAGGACAAGGAAGAGTTAGCGCCTGGAGGAGCTGCCTACAAGAAAGTATCAAGGAGGTACAAAACTCTAATAATGTAGAACCCTTGCTCTGTAATGATGGTAGAACTCTTGCAATGTAATGACACCATCCAGTTTATTCTTGCTTTATGGTTTTGGAGTTTTTTAGGTGTAATTAGAATTGATTTCAAGAGCAACAAGAATTGACAAGGTTCCTGGTGCTTACCTCCAGAAAATATATCATAGATATCAAGCTTACACAGTCACTGCTTGGAAGCAGCCTCCTCTGGGGAGTCAAGCTTCCTCTTTTTTCATTGCAAACTGCAGTCTTACTTCCACACAAAGCATGCCTGCCTCCTGCTAAGATACAAAGAAACCTAAGGATGTGGTCATAATTACAAAGATGACACTGCTAAACCAGCCACAGAAGAAACTTCTCCTGTTCTCACCCTCTACAGCTTTTCACCTTCTTTTCACGCTAATTTTTGATGTAGCCTCCCAACCCTGAGACTTTGGCCTCAATGTGAAGTATTAAGTCTCTGACACAGCATGAAAAGCAGCAACAGAGATTTCCTAATGGTGAAGTCAAAGAAAAGGCAAGAAAAAGGAATTCACACAGTTTAGGATCTGTTCTCTAAGATGCTCCTGTATCAGCTTCCAGAGGGAGCTCTGCATCTAGAGAGATGGGGCTGCTGGGCCCCCTGCTGCTCCCCAAATAGCTCATCCAGGCATTTCCCTCCTGCTCCCACTGAAATGCAATGCACTAATGCACACTCGCCAGCACGGCACTCTCCAGATGGCACGAGTCTGCTCTAACATTTTCTATTGGAAAGAAAACTTCCTCATTGAACCTGCATGGCCTATAGTGGGGTGTCTTACTGCAGTCTGGATTTCTGCTCCCTTTCTATCAAGGTTTACATGGTATTGCAGCCAGCAACCTCTACTGTGCTTTGGGGTTTTTTTTATAAAATGCAATAACACATAGCAGCACAGTCTTTGAGAAACACTGGAAAGAAGTGTAGGACATCAGAAGGAGAAAAAACTGACAGTAAGAATGGTGTTTACAATGGTAATTCACAGACCTGAGGTAGGGGATTCACAACGAGATATTCACAACTACTGAAAAAGAAGCAATCTTTTCATTAAGCATCTCCATGAAGGCCTCAGTGAGTATCAGGACTGGAAGTAGTTTAAGTGCTTAGCTGAATTAGAGCATAGGAACAGCTATCTTGGATCCTTCCCAGGCCAGTCACCATCAGGTATGCTGTTGCAGTGCAAGAGTTTGTGCTTGTAAGAGGTTGGGTATGCATGTTCCCTTACAGAGACCTTTGTGTAAGGAAATTGATTCCAAATCAGGAGATGTAGACATTGTGGTCTTTGATTATGATATTTCTAAGAATGTCAAACCCCCAAGTTTGATATTCCCCAAGTTTCTAGTCCAAACCTCTAAGTTTGATAACCTCTAAGTTTCTAATCCAAGCTCACATTAAAACTTGATTATCTAGCTTGATTCACATGATAAAAGAAATTCTCTTTGTAGTCAGTAGTCTGCCCATCAGAATCAGAGATAAGGAGAAAGAAAACCTGGGAAACAAGGAAAGCAATTGATAGAAGATACCTGAAAACTGGGATTGCTGCAGGCAATTTGTGAGGCGAGCCTTTGTGTGGGCCCATCGGCCTTGGTCGGCTGCACAACATCACCATGGTGGCAGTGAGGCACTGGCTGGCCGTGTCCTGCTCTTGGGGCTGCTGTGGGGTGCCCAGCCCCAAGGCCTGGCATGGTGTGACTCTTGTGCTGCCCCATGTGCTGTGATGGAGGGTTCCCTGGTCCAGCCCGCCATAGCGCGGCCTGGCCTGCCATAATGCGATTGGCCTGCCGTAGCGTAGCTCAGCCTGCCATACTGTGTCCAGGCCTGCCTGACGCTGCCAGGTCTCACCCCGCGTTCACGGCACCGCAGCTCGAGCTGCGTGGCTGCGGGCTGTAACACCAGGCAGCTGCTGCTGGGAGAGGGCTCCAAGCCCTCCTCTGGCTCCAAGGAGGGGGAATGAACAGGTGGTGAATGTCCCAAGAGGGAATTCAAAGAACAATTCGCTTGTGACAGCCCCTCTCTCGCTGCTGAAAATTGAGTTGCTTAATGAGTGTTATTCCACTAAGGGTTTTTTTTCTGCTTAATTTCTTGGGACCATTTGAGGATAATCATTGACAAAATAATGTGGTTAGGGCTGTGCAATTGTTTTCATGGTTCCTTCTGCCTGCTATTACAATAACTGCTCTTTTATGTATTTTTATACTTTTTTGGTGGCATAATAGATGATTCTGACCTCCTTCTTTTGAGAACCCTGCTTGCCTCTGGCTTCTCCACAGAGGTCAAAATGGAGAAGATTAGCCTTGTTTTCTGCTTTAGAGGTAACGCTGTTTTCCTGTAAGCAGCTGTGGGCTGGACTGCAGAGTCAGTATTTCAATGTGTTTAAAAATGCAGAAACTTCAATAAATGCAGCTGAAAGGTTTGGTAGCCATAAATGAAAGGGAACAATGTTTTTACTGAGCTGTGCTTCCTCAGGGAAACTGAAAATGTGGAGTACGAGTGTAAGTACAAATGTAGGGGGGTTTATGGGTCTGAAGCATATATCAATAAGAAATTGTAGCAAAACCAATTAAGTATAAATAACAAATGTAGTGTAACAGCAAGCCCAAGAACAGTGCTTTCAATGAGATAAGAAAAATAACAATGGTAACAAAAATAAAACAAACAACCCCGCACCCCCACTGCTATTATGGACAACAGGAATTACTGCTGATCCAAAGGGGTTTGAGCAGCCTAAAATGCAACAGTTAAGGTTCTCTCTTAGAGTCAAAGACAAGTTTGGTTGACTTACTTTCTGTTGTTGAAGTATGAGTTTCTTTGACTGGAGTTATGAAGAGTATAAATTTACTATTCCTCAAATGACCACAGCAATAGGCTTGTCAAAGCATTTGCTACGTAGTAAGTTACCTGAAGAGTTTGCATATTCATGTAGTCAGTAAGTTTCTTTTGCAAGTATATAAATGCAGAGCACTTACATGGAACGCCTTGAGTTGTTATTTATATAGGAAGACCTCTTAGAAAACACATGAGGAAAAAGAATACCCTCATGTTCCATACAGACAGGATGAATTATTTTATTAGACTTGTAATTCATTCCCTTAAACTGTAACTTTGCCTTTGCTAAAATACAAAATGATCATGGACATCTCAGTCTGCAAAATCCCTTCCTCTGCATCCTGTTCAATGCTCTTCTGTAAGGCAGATTCTTGGAGAAAATATCTTTTGTGAAAGGGTCTTGAGGTTGAGTAATTTATCCCAGAGAAGTGTGAAACTGTAGTAGAACACTTTAATGAGACATTTTGGCTCATGTCTGTCCATGCTGTTTAAAAATTGGCTGATCAGGTTTTATGACTTGTGGGGATATATTGTTGCCTGTCTTGTGAGAAGATTCTTGGTGATTTTTTCTTTCTAAAATGAATGTAATACTTTAAATGTGACAAGTTTATAGCTACAAACAGTGGGATTTTCAAGTCGCTGAGGGAAATATGGATCCCAGAAATGCATGAAGCAGGTCTGATTTGTTTTTTTTTTTAAGTCTTATAGGGGACTGAGAATAAAAATTGTTTTCTTTATTTTTAATATCCATTTATTTTTGTTTGAAACAAAACCAGAAACTCAAACACTGTTTTCAATGTTGTGGTTTCAAAAAGTCTGCTTAGCCAAGACCTCTTCTGAATTTTAGGTGCATAGATGATTGAGCTCTGTGTGATTCTTAATGAGTCAGGCTGTTAAGGGTCTTAAAGATCTAGAACAAATCTCCAAAAGGGTGACATATGTGAAAATCTTTCTCTTTCACGACAGCATTCTGAACAGCATGGCTTGAAAAGAGCAGTATGTTCTGACCTGGTCTAGTCTGTAACAGCTTAATCATACTTTCCCTCTCTGTGCTTTTCTTACAATTGACAATGATAATTTTCATTCTTTTCCTGTCTTTGGCCTTTTTGTTGTGGCTTGCAGCAGGAGCACTGCTTATGCACAGTGCATCTTTGTTTTACTACAAGCCTGGTCTAAGAGTTTCAGGAAATCATTTGTTGTCTCTAGCTCTGTTTCCTGTTCTGCAAAAGGGGGAAAATGCTATGGCATTGAAGAACCTGTGCAATCTACTTGTGAGAAGCCAGTAGTACTAAATGCCTTTTGTATTTCTAAAAAGTCATCATTGTGATCAAACCAATCTGCTTTGTGTAATGCAGGTCATTAGTTACTTGTATGGGTAAACGAGGTGTTGATTTGACTTCCTGAGAAAAAGTACAGTATTACAACAATCCTCAATGTATGTAATTGTAATTTATATATCTTAAAAGAAATGGAGACACTTTATTCTTTTTCATCATGTAGGGGGTATTAGTAGCTGCAGCTGTTTGCTGTTGTGACCTGAAAATGCCTTAAAAATGCTCTTTTCATGATTGGGAGCGTAAGAAACTATGAGATTTTTTTCCCCATAACAGGAATTGAAGTCCATTTTAAAAGTGGCTCTTCTTTGTACTTCATGCATGAGTTCTGGACTTTGAGGTTGGGGGCTTTTGTAATTTTGTATCATGAATGCAAGGAGCAGCGGACTTGAGGTGGTAAAGGCAGGAAAGCTCTCCTGAATGCCTAGTAAGAACATCACTTTGCTAGTGTGTGATATGAGAGCTCTTCTCAGCCTAGTTCAGTGAGACTGAAATGACTGTTTTTTAGCTGCTTCCCCAGAAACCATATTTTTAGTAGTTTCTAAATTTTACCTGCTGTTCCAAATATGTTTGTTCTCATTCAATTAGTGCTGTTTATGTTCTTTTCTTTTTTTGTGGTGCTTATTTTAAATAATTCATTAAGGCAGTCTTTTACTCTTTAGCCTTCTCTTGATTGAGCTGCATATATTTGTTATATTTATTGCACTTTATCTTTCTTCATTGAAATTGAAGTGTGCTTTCCTACACAGGGAAATAACCATGTCTTTCTGATGCCTGTCAGCATTCCCCTAGCACAGCATAAGCTTGATGAGCTCTTAGAGAGACTGAGACTAAGTTCAGCAGAGCTGAGCAGCATTATGCCTGTAGAGATCATTTTCTAGCTGCTTAAGAAATTTATTTTATTTGTCAAGTTCTAGTTCCTGTTGTGGCTGTGTTCCACTCAAAGGGAAATTAACCCTTCACTCATTTCTGTGGTTAATTCTAGGAAATCTTTCTCTAACTGCTGTGTTGGGGAAGCAGGGGCTGTGATGATGTGACATTGTCAGTTGTGTCAGATCTGGGTCATGTGGAGCAGGGTTCCTGTGCTTGCCTGGTGGTTGCTAGTGGGTTTTTCCTGTGCAGCCCAAAATCTTGTCTGCCTTTGCTTGTGTGAGTGTTTCTGCATGCTCTTGATTACCTTATAGCCTGTGTCTGCACTCAGCCCTTGTTCATTCTTATTATCAGTAAATACCCTGAATCCTTGTCCCACTCTTATCCTGACAGGAAAGTTTTCAAGTGGAATAGCATTATTTTGTCCCAGGGATTCCAAACAATTTTTTTTTTTTTGCCAAACATAAGGTTTATGCTTGTGCCCCATGTAAATTCTGCCTTCCCTTTTCTCCCCTACTCCCCTTACTGCTGAATGATTTTCAGCTCTTGTGTGGTCTCCAAGTACAACTTCTAGAAAATTTTTAGAAGTGTCTCAGAGGCTGAAGAAAGAACAATGACTTATTTACATATGTGTTTTGCCTTGTAGATATTCTCTAAGCAGTGGATCAAGACAAAGGAATAAGTGTGGGAATGGACCATAGAGACAGGCACTGACATGAAAGGCAGAAATAAGTGGGGGAGGAGGAAGTGCCCCACCAGCCACCTTTTGCTAGAATATACCTGTTCACATGACCAGTGTTTGTCAAAGATTGCATCTCTTCCATAGGGAATACCAACCATTTTTTTAAAGTCTTATCTTCTATATATTTCGTTGACTTTTGGGTTTGGTGTCTATTTTGGGTTTGTGCAATAGGATTTTTTTAATGCAGGCATTAACAATTTACCTGTCAAGTGAACAGCTAAGCTTGTGAAAAGACTTGGGCACAATAGCTCTGCTGCATTGTCCTCTCTGAGTATCATCTTCTATTCTTAGGATATTTAGAATCTTTTGAAGCTAGTGATTTTGGAAAAGCTGCCCAGGTTGCAGAGCTAAAGGAACTGTATATTTCCTAGAGTTTTTTAGTTCATTTATTTTCACTGCTCTGGTCTTTTCAGTAACTGGAGCATAAAGAATCATACTCTACCTTAATGCATCAGAGGGAATACTTTGAATTTATCTTCAGTTTGTCAAAAGGCAGCAATAAAAAATTTAATACCATTACTTTTTCTGGGGAATAAATCCTGACAAAATATGGTGAAGAAATCATTTAGGGTTCAGTTAGTCAAAATATTTTTGAATGAAGGCAGAACACCCTTCAACTTATTTCTGGTTAAGGAATGTGCATTCCCTTTTTTTCTTGCATTTTTTAAGGTTCTTAACCAGCTTGTAGAAGTCCAAGTGATCACGAAGTGTGTTTAGAGACAACTGTGAATGAAATGTCACATCTACTCATGTAACAGCAAAATGTGATCAATAATCTTTTTCCTCCAGCTAGTGTTGAGTAATCCACAATTGTAAGTAATTTAAGGTTTTTAACTCTTTCTTTCAGAGAGTGAAAAACCAAATGAACAGCGATTGTTGAATCATTAAGTGATTTTTAGAGATATTAAATTTCAGGACAGATATGTTTTAATGAAAAGATCATGGGACTTTGAAACTATTTAAATCTTTGTCCCATGAGTGCAGCGTACATGTGTGTCATGATTACTGCTGGAGAAGTGCTTGTCTCCGATAAGCATGAGTTTTCTGGAATCCATGGCAAGAAAAGACAAGACAGCCTTCCCCAGTTTTAGTATATCACAGCAATGCCCAGCCCAGCAAATGTTCATGCTGCAAGGATTTGGGATGTACTTTTCCTTGAATGTCACTGTACTCTGCTGTATTCAGGCTTTAGAGCATTTCCAGGTATGTTTCTGGTGAATGGAGGCTCCCATCCAGCTGAAACTGATCCATTGGAAGGTTCCAAATTTTGCATAGCTAGTTACAATGCAAAACTGCCCTTAGAGACAAGTTTTGCATAATTTGTACATTTGAACATTCCTGAAATTATGGAATTCACCACCAAACCTCCAGTTTGGAAAATGTCAAGGGTTTGATGGCTCACTCATCTCCAGGAAGCAGGAGTTAGCTGCCTATAATTCTTTGTAGAGTCTTCAGGCAGCAGAAAACTGCCTGCATCCCTCTCAATTGTGAGCCTGGGGAATTAAGATGAGTTAAGATGTGTTTCCAGCAAGTTTTTCCTTTGAAATCCCATTATGGCCATTAAGAAGGTTGGGATTTAATCATTAAACAGAGTATTGTCATTATGGTGTTTCTGAAGCACAGCAGTGTGTGCTTGTCAAGCATTCGTGATCCATCCCTGTGATGAAGAATTTTGGGGACAATGATTAATGATGTGTTAGGATCAAATTGGACAGAAAGATTAAGTGCTTATAAAATAACTAAACAGTGACAAAAGAAAGTGTCTGACTGTTGATTAAAGGTATTTGCAAGTTCAGGGGAGCATGAAAGAGAATTAGTTTTTTAAAATAAAGACATTTTACTGTGTGTTGGGAAGAAGTCTGTAAAAATGGAATCAGCCTTCTATTAATCTTTATGCAGAGAGAAATATTTTTCTCTTAGTGTATATTCTTAGTGTGTCAGAAGAAATGCTGTAGTTTTTTAGGGAAGCTTTTATCCTTCCTCATTTTCATCTAAAATAAGTAGTTTAATCTTTGTGTATCTAGGATATAAAACTTTGTCTTTCTGCCTTTTGAGGTGGAAACAGTGACAGATCAGATTTAGCAGCAATGTATTATGATGATGTTTATCACACTACCATAATTTTCCATAAGTGAGAGGAATATCATGGGCTTTGGTATATTTAAAAAAAACCAGATCTGTGCAGAGATGCCCATGCACAGAGAAATGGAGCAATTCTGCTGTGAGTTCTGTGAAGTTTTGTGATATGAGTCAAAGTCATACAGTGACTGAGTGACTGATAGTTCAACAAAATCTTGAAACTTAACAGGAAGAGCAGATGAAAATTGGTCACTCTGGAACAATTGTTGGTAAATTAAACATTTGAGGGTTTGAATTTTTCCTCTCATTCAAGGCAAAATATTTATTATTGACAAAAATGGAAATATCCCTTCATTATCTGCATTACTACTATCCCAGTAGAAGGCTTATGTGTCTTTTGGGCCTCTCTGCAAATTGGTGTGTGAGCAGTTAAAACTCAAAGCAGCAACTGGCAAAATCTGATTCATCTGCTTTAGTTTTTTCCTGTTTACAATTTTGCAAGGCAGCCAGAGAGTTTCATGCAGCACTGCATATAACTGCAGAGCTCCCTCCCTGATTGCTTGTTACATTTTCCCAAGGGTGATGGAAATCAGCAAGGGAGGGACAGGGCTCACTGCTTGTTCCAAGAGGTGGAATCAGTGTGTACTTGGTGAAAAGCAGGGATGGGAACACAATGAGCTCTCCTCTGTCAAACTGGAACTCAAGAAAAGCAAAGAGCAGCTTTAAAAAAGGATAGAGGTGGTTTCTTTTATTTCTTAGTGAGGAGGTGTCCAGATAAAAACATATGTTTCCTGACTTCCCTACCATCTGTTCTAACCTTTATGTGTACTTCTTGTGTCTGTAGGGAATAGAAGTGCTAACTTCCAATCTAGGTGCCTAGCAGCTCTGCATATGGTGTCAAACTGACACCTTTCAACCTGAAACCTGGTTAGAGGAAATGAGGAGCCTTGGTGACAAATGTTACACCCTATTATAAGGGAAATGCTTTTGTTTTCATGGCTGGGAAGTTTTCCAGGCCTTCACCATGAGCTTTTGGCAGGGTAGATAATGAATAATTATTTACTGATTTTCTTCAGTGTACCACTGAAGAAAAAATATGGTTTTGGAGATTTGAAGAAGGTGCACTTCAGTGTAATTGTTGGGACATCAGAGTCTGTGGTACAAAAGAGATCCTGAAAGATCTGAAACCAGGAACTAAATTTCCTGGATTAGCAAAACTGACATATCTGTGAAAGTTCTTTTAGGCCAGAACATGATAGCATTTTGCATTGTCTTCAAGTTATGTTTAGGTTCAGTGGCTGCTGATAAACCCTGAAAAGCTGATGCTTTGGAAACTAGAGGATTGCAGGAGGAAATAGGTCAATTATGAGGTACTAAAATCTAGCTGAGATGTTAAAGTGTTTACATCATTTTAAATGGTCCAAAGTCTGATCTAGTTCTGGTATTTCAAAGGTAGAACACAATTTTTTCCAGCTGACTTGGTGCATTGAGACATACAGCAGGCCTTGAAGATGTGTTTGGCTTTTTTGGAAGATAGGAAATTTCTGTATTAATGATGAAGGATTGATTGCTTTGCATGGAGCATCAGACATAATGGGTAGCAAGTCCAACCTGACTTTGTCTCTACCTCCTTCAATGATCAGATTAATTGATTCCCTTAAAAATATGAGGAAGCCTGGGCACAGTTTATCAATAATTCTTACAAAATGAAGTTCTCTTTTTCATTACTCAGAGAAATTTTGACATTTGCCTTTATTTTCATAGCTGTGCTGCTTGAATACTAAACATATACATTCAAAATCATTTTTATGTACTTTATAGAAATAATTCATTGGTAAATGAAATGATGACTATATCCATCTTCCATGACAACAGAGTCATTTGCAGCTGCTCAAAATGAGAATTGACACTAAAAGCCAAGGATGATTTAAGGGAAATGACAAAACACTCCTGCAATAGTAAAGTACTGTGTATTTAAGATGTGGCAAAGCTAGATAAGCACTTGGCTGCACAATTTTGATTTAACATGAGGAATTTAAAGGCATTTTTACAAAGTCAGTACCTGAGAGAAGTTATTTTGTATCTTGAATTCAACCAGCCCTCATTTTTGTACTTGTTATAAATACCCATGCTTTGTATGAGTATCAAATATCCATAATCCATACAGAAATTTATGAACTCAAAAGAACAGATGAGTCTGAAAAGGGAGCTTGAGCCCAGGAATGTCTGTCCTGCGCCTGCAACAGTAGCCACAATAGTGGGAAGGGAGGAGTCAGACCTGGAGGTTTCAGACTGGGTAATCTCCAAGTTCTCAGTTGGTGGATTCCTCTCTTCAGTGTGCTTGGCTTCTAGAAAACACCTTCTTGGTACTGCTGAAAAATGGGCAATAAAACACATCCTTATGTTCTGTAGGCAAGTAATGAATTTGGATTGCTTTCCTTTGTATTTTTGTGGATGTTTACTTTTGCAGCTGGCCATCTGTTTATCAGGTGAATTCAGGGGTTTCTTTGGGCTCCTCACACTTAAGTTCTCTTACTGGGTACTGAATCTTGTGTTCTTTTATCAGATTGGCTACATCATTTCCTCTGAGGTGTGCTCAGGCTTCAAGTGGCAGTCCAGTGCCTCTGACAGAGAAGAATAGGAGGAGAGAAAAGCTGCCTTTGCAATCTTTGTGTACTAAAAGCAGCACAGTTGTTTTGGGTTGCTTGGATACCATATACATAGAAAATGCAGTTGTACCTGAGCAGCTCAGCTATCTTTGCTTGTTGTAACTTGGCAGTCCCTAAAGGATTCAACTATTTTTTGTAGAAGTGTAAATTCAGGGTAACTCCTCTGAAGATGGGGGTGTTAGCTGCTAAGACAATCAAGACAAAGATGCCCTGCTGCATTCACAGGTCCTCTCTCTCCTTTTGGAGCTTCTCCATCTGCTGTAACCTATTTCTGTCTGTAGTCTCACAGCCTGACTTTATCTCAGAGCAAGGTACTTTGCAGTTTTGAATTTGGTCCTGGTTTTTCATTTCTTCTCAAGTTTGTAACTTGTTCATGTACTGCTTACAGAGACAACTCTGACCTTGAGAAAAGAGAGAGAGGAGGGGCAGCAGGATAAGGAATCAAGGAATCAAAGAGCTTTAGATGATAGGAATCAGAGCAAACTCTTCAACCTAATCACTACAGCAAGAGATTTGAGGTTGGGGTCCCAAGGAAAGCTGAAGAAAGGTTTGGTTTCTCAGGAGGATGCTTTGTAGCTCACAAGATATTGAAGTTATGGTTAAAATCCAGTCTTTGAGTTGGAAAATAGCAAAGTCAAGTGAATATTCACATTGTATTTCCCTGCAGTTTAGAGTGAGACTGCCTAACCTACAGCCTGTGGCCAAAGTTGGCCACCAGCCCAGTTAATCTTGTGGAACACTTGCCACCCTTTTTCCCACAGGTTTTTAGATGTGAACATGAATTTGTTCCAGGACATGATTCCTGCTGCCTTCTTTTTTGAGTCTTTCTAGACCCTTTCTTATTCCTTTACTCCAAGAACTGCTGGAATGATATGACCACTCATCCACAGTTTGTGGAGACTTCTCCAGGCTTGGGCCCTGGGAAGAGTGCATTTCTGAAGTATACCTTTACTTTTTCTTGCATTATTTTTGATGTAGGTGATAGCATTTTGACAAGTTACCTGTACTATTTAAATTGCTGTTTGTTATGTAAAGATTATGACCACCCATGGCATTTGTTTGAATTCCATTTTATTTCTGCTTACCATATTTATGCCAGCCTACTTAAATGTTGTTTTCCTGTTGGAATGCTGCATCCTTGAAGCCAAATAATTAGATGGGCTGATGATCTCTGACATACAGTTTTAGTTTTGCATTTGTAGCTTGCTTTTGGGATGCAAAACTTCATTCCAGGTCGGTCAACAGATGGAAACATAAGTGCTGTCAGTGAAAACTCCTGCATGTATGTGGGAGATGGTGGGCATGAGTTGTGAGGGTCTGCAGCCCTTTGTGGCTAGGGCTTTGAAAAATGTTGAGCTGCTATTGTCTGTTTCATTTTACCTTTGCAAAAACAGCTGGTGTTTCTTTCTTCCCACATTTCTATTCTTTTCCCTTCAAAATTAAACACTAATATTTTATTAAATGAAATCTAATTACTCTGGCTGAATGCATACCCTTTCTTTTATTGAAAAGAAGAAAAACTATGAAAGAAAAGTAATTATGTGAGTAATGTAATTATGTGCCTTGTGAGTGGTGCTGCTTCTTTCAAAGCCTTGGTGCTCTTCCTATTGTATTTTTTTTCTCTAATTCTTCTTTCTGTCTGAGCTGGACTTGAGTCAAGACTGAAAAGGGAAAGATCTGAGCAGACTCTGGGGCTGGGTTCTCAAGGTGCACAATAACCAGCAGGGCTCAAATCTTCCTGCAGTCCCAAAAAGAAAGCCTAAAGATCTCACGTGCTCTCGATGAAGCTGTGCTGCAAAGCAGATGCTCTGGCCCATCTGCTGTGTTTTTCTAGTGGCACAGCCCATTTGGCACAGGCCACCTTGCACCATGTGAAAGGCTCTCTCCTGTCCAGCCTGCAGAGAGCCAGCTGCAGGGCAGGGAGGGGATCATCGATCTTGTGCCATGTGCTGCTGCCTGTGCTCCGTGTGAGGGGAGGTGGGTCAGCCCCTGTCCTCACAGGAGATTTGCTAAGGGCCAAACGTTGATTCTTCATTCTACCTTCTGCTTTCTCCATTAGCTGACACCTGGCACTTGCTATCTCAGGCTCTTTGTACCAGGTGCAAGCTCCAGCAGTGCCAGGCGGGTTCTGTGCATGGCTCCTGTCTTGTTTGATTTGTAGAAGGAATGCCTGAAGGAAAGCAGGCTTCTCCTAACCTAATGTGTGCCCACATCTGTTCTGAGGAGTGCTTGTTGACAATTGCGACAGCATTTATTACTTTTTATTCCATCTTGATGTATAATATTATCAAATCCTGGCTTTCACCGCTCAAATTCCTTCTCAGATTGGTAGAATGGGACCACTGGTTTCAGTGAGGCATTTCCCAGCAGAAAGATGTGGGTAGTGGGGTACCCTGGTGTAGGACCTTCAGTTTGAGAGAAATCTGGACATGAGTTTCAGTATACAAGTTTATTATATACTTTTATTTTTAAACTAGACTTTTTGGCATAAAAATGGATGTGGCATATATAGGATTCCCTGCTGCATTTTTCAGTAGCATTAAGACAATGTAGGAAGACATCATCTTAAGGTGGGTAGGAATACTGTTCAGCAAGGGATTATTCATATTTGATACTGGCACCAAGGTACCAGAGTCAGGATTTTTAACTGTCTTAAAAAGTGTTCGCATTCTGACAGGGATGTGATACTGCACTGGAAGGCTCTATCATTGAAACTGGTGAATCGTCTCACTGGTTTTTAAGAGGATTCAGATGAGATCCTGTCTTGTTCAAGTGCAATACCTTAACACAGGAGAACGAGAAATCACTGTCCAGTCCATTGCTTTGTGCCTTAGAATTGAGAATGGATGAAGAAAAATGTCTAAGCTTGCAGTGCATGATGACTTGTGCTATACAGCTACATTATATATTTTGTCTGTTATATAATGTGGTGTAACTAGGGAAGTCAAGTATATACATGAGAAAATATTTTTTCTAATAACTTTTTTGTTTTGTTTTTTTAAATTTCTTGTTTGTCTTCATTAGAAATAACAATATGCAGTTACATTATTTTTATTATTAAGGACTTTTAAAAGGAAACATAGAAATGGTGATTTTAGTTTTATTTTACCTCACATTATTTTTAGAAACAAAATAATCTTTAACCAAACTTTTCCTTGAGTTGGTAAGTTGTCACTTCAGCTAAAGCAAAGAAGTCAGGTAGTAAAAGGAATAGAAGTGGATTACTTTGGGAATTTTTCCCCTGAAAGTACCATTAAAAAAAATTACATACTCAAAATCTTTCTAAGAATCATTAAATATTTAAAGTTAGTTCATTAGGAGTAAAAAAAAATAAATTAGGTCTTTAAATCCTTTTATCTCCTCAGATGTGAAGTTGAGTGTTTAATCATGCAAACCCTTGGATGTCTGTTGCTGATGCACCTGTCAGCTTTCTTTAGCAATGCAAAAAACACAGTAAATAAGGCTAATTTTTCTTTTTAGGTTCTAGGGGAAAAAAAGCTAAAATAGAAGAGAGGAATAGAGGAAAGGAGGGGAGGGCCAGCTCCACAAGGAATGTGACATCTTGTAAAATAGAAGGCTTGAAAGTGTCAGGAAGTGCTAACCCACCAGTATGGATTGTGCTCAGGGTGGGCAAATGGGGTCAAACACTGGCTGCTATTTTGACATGAAAGCCCTAAAGGGTCCAAGGCTCTGCTGTAGGAAATCTGCAAATTTTAGAGGACTGCTGCTGTGTAATCCTTACAAATGCACAGCTCCCATGGCTGCAGCGAGTCCCCCACACCTGCAGTCACACCCTGCACTGCTGCAGTGGTGCAGGAACCCCCTGTGTGGCTTCAGTGGTGCAGGAATCCCCTCCCCGTGCCTGGGTGTGCCTTCCATCCCCTCCCTTGCTCTGAGTTTGAGGCTGGCAGCTCTTGGCAGGACCTGCTGTGTGCTGTGCTGCACCAGCCTGCTGATTAGCTCACTTACTCCACAGTGTCACAGTGGATAGTTTTCCAATTAAGAACTGACTGTTAAACAGTAAGTTAAATTGCTGCTCTGACCTTGCTGTGAAAAGCCACAGGGGTAGTCCTGACACAGCTTTGTGTGTCAGGATTTGTTTCTTCACAGTGAAAGGTATCAACACAAGTCTGTCAGAAGGGTGGAAACCAGGACCCAGTTATACAGAATCCCTTTGCCCTTTCTCCTGAAAGAATCTTAGTTTGTTCCCAATGTGCTGGGGAGAGTAAAAAGCAAATTTAAAAGACAAGTGGAACAATTCCTTCCCTAGATACTGGTTTTCTCCTTGTCTCCTCTCTAGCAGAGACAGCTGAACAGGCTGTGTATCTGCTTTCAAGCCTTCCCAGAAGTACAGCTATGTATTTTATTCAGCCTTCTCTATTTCCCCACATGAGAGTGGGGGTTTTTTGTTTTGTTTAATTTCCCATGCTAGTTTTTTCATCAGAAATACCTCTTCTATTTTTGGATAAGGTTTTTAAAACCTATAGCTATATGATATGTAAAATATAGTAAAATCATACTGACAGCTAAGAAAAAAATTATACTAGAGGGTTTGCTAGGTACTGAGGATAAAATCACAGTGGAGTGAGCCTTCATTGAAAGCTGACATAAAAGGGAGGCAAGCTCAGGAACTGCAATAAGAGAACAGAATATTCAATGCAGAAGATTTTCATTTGGAATTTTTTCAAAGTTCAAATGTTTCAGTTAGGGGAGATTTCTGTCTGTGTATGTTCCTGCAGCAGGGTCATAGGGCAGTGGCTAGAAAGACACTCACTGTTGGTAGAGAAATTTATTTAATCATTCTTCCAGCCAGACAACCTGACTTCTGTAGAGATTTCCAGGAATCCTGAGTACAATTGCCTTTCTTTTTCAGTGGATGACACTTTCAAGCAGGTCCTTGGAGCAGTCATTTCACAATGACTCCTAACACACACCCCCAGTTTTCCTGAAGCAGAAGTATACAGCCATGTGTGTTTATTGATATGTGCAGTACAGGATGGGAGAAGGGCAATAAACAACAGCAAAAAAAGGAAGAAAACAGACCTAAAACTGCTTTGACTACACAAACTGCAGGAGAAAAGCTGGCATATGAAAACATTTCCCCATTACTGCTTGCTGAAGTAAACAGAGCAGTGGTGACAGAAACAGTATAGATTTGTGTTCTTCCCTCATTATCTGCTCCTATTTGTGACAAGAACATTCTCAAACTGCATAGTAGGCAAAACCCCTGTTGTGTGCCAGGCACTTGGAGCTGCTAATGAATGCTGATATAGGAGAAGTGCTCCAGTAATTTTTTCATGTAAATGGGATCGACAGTAGGTCAGAGACAAACATGAAAAGGAAGGCAGACATTTAAAGAGAATAATTTAGTGAGATAATTTGTATAATATTTTATTCCTTTCATAGACTAAAAGAAAAGCCTCTGAAGATTATAAATGAGAGAGGGGACTGCAACAGCCTGTCTGGGAAAGCTACAAGGCTCTGTATAAGAAGGTGACATTTGAATCACTTAGATAACCATCACATGAGATAGCCAGGCTTTCAGCTGAGTTTCAGTGGTCAAGAGCAATGCTTTGTCTGCGCCTTTCATTCCACTGCCCTCCAAGCTAATATGTAAAAGAGAGGAAAATAAGGTTTGGGGCATGTCACTCTCACTCAAGTTTGCCACAGGAAAGTGAATTGTGTACTATGAGCCCTGTCTTAAGTCAATAACTACTTAGATCCTCATCTAGTACAGATTACTTAACCTCAGGGAGGTCATCATAACATCACTGAGAGTGGGCAGTGTTGTCCTGGCTAATGTTCACTGATGAGTAGAACAGGTTTGTTCTACTCAAACCTCTGGTTTGTCATTCACTAGAGATTTCTGAGATCACCTTCTGCACTGCAGCTTTGTTCCCCAGTGTGCAGCTGCTGCAGGTTCTTGCTCTAAATCAACCCAAAGGGTTGATCCCAGTACCAAAGGAAGGATGTAGTTGGGTAAATCAGTTTTAAAGTCAAGTTTTTCTTCCTCTCTAAAATTATTTATGCTGAAAAAAAAAACCCCAAAAAGTGGTTGTTTTCTTCTAGGAATTTGCTTTTTCAGCCCAATAGAGAAAGAAATATAATCGCAATATTATTTTAACATTTTGCAATGTTTTGTGCTGGTATGTGTAATTGTAGCTTTTTTTCTAAGCGAAACCTGGGTGCTTTAAGCATTGAACAAAGTAGCTAATAGTGTTTAATACTTCAAAATACACAAGTCTCCTTGAAAAAGGGGAAGGTGACTAGTTCTCTGATTGTGTCTCTACAAAATTCAAAGTTATTCTGATTAGATTTTTTTAATGATCAGAATAATTGCCTTTAGCTGCCTTATACTTAATGTCTATGTTCTGCATCAGTATGCAGGTGAACTAAGTGCATAACTCCCTGATGCTTTGAAATGATTGCAGCCCTTAATGTTTAAGAGCCTGTTTCTGAGAGATACTGAGTGCCTTGGCTTTTGTTGAAGTGTGTGTTCAAAGAGCTTGGGGATTCTCAAGGAACTGCCTTGGAATCTCACTGAACCAGAACCTGAAAACATTCAGAGTAAGCCACAGAAGAAAGCAGTCAGGACATGACCTGCATGAGCCCTGCAGGGGCCAGTTTGTTACAGATGCTATGAAATAAGTGCCTGGACAGAAAGCAGAAATCAAATCAATCAGTGAATGTTTGATTTCAAATTCTAATGCCACTGAGGAACACAGCACTCCCCCCAGGAGACTGTTCTTTCTTCCTTTGTTCACAAACTTCCTCTCTCACTAAATGTTCCCTGATACCAGTTCCCTTTTTATCCTCGTCCTGCCTCAGTTTCTATGGAGAGAGCCCTGAGGGACAGCTCAGTCCCCTGGGCTACCGAGACTTGACTGCAAACCCTTGTTTGGCCTGGTTACACTGATGCTTTAACCCGTTTGCCAACATCCCAGATGAAGGGCTGAGATCCCAAGGCTGTTCCAGCTATCCAGTTCATGTTTGTTGAGTTTCCTAGTGGATAAAAATGAGCCTTTGCTGAGTATGGAGCTAAATCTCAGTGTCCCATCTTGAGCAGCATCTGGAGCTGCTCTTTCTCTGGGCTGGTGTTTATTTGTGTAAAGTAGTAGAGTCCTGCCAGAAGACAGAATAAAGCATACAAGAGTAGTTAATAGGATGAGTGGATAATTACTGTGATATGCAAAACAGTCTAGTTTTGGTCTAGTTTTCCAGTCAGACTCAGCCAGAGCAATGTGGGTTAATTAGAAATTGTATGATGCTCAATGCTTAGATGTATTGGTGCTCCTGGATTTAATATCCTATGAGGGCTTAGGAGCTATTTCCCCTAAAAATTTTATTAAAATCAATACCTTCATGAAATGCTTTCATTTCAACTCATCAGCTTTTTCTCATGGGAAAAAGTGCTTTGTCAGACCATTGACCATTAGTTCTGCTCATCAAGCTGAATTTGTAAGGCTTGTTCAGGGTTTGGAGCTTAATGAAGGTGATGGCTGGGTTGCTTAGGTTTTCACAGGACCAGCAGATTTTTTTTTTCTTGTAGTGATGGTTCTGATGTTGAAATGGTCAGGGCACTGTAATAAATCAGTGCTTTCTTTTCATTTTGTGCAACTCATGATTTCTTTCTCCTTATCCAAATAAAAACCCTAGGTGTTTTAATGGGTTCTCTCATGACCATTTAAAGTGACATTCACAATGAGGTGTGTAGGCCATTCTCTTCTCTTCTCTGTATCAGTAAAACCCCTTTGTTATGCTGCTATAAATGTGTGCAGGCTGAATAGCTGCCTTGACCACACAGTTAAAGGCTGTGTCCTAGTGTCTGCTGCATCTCCAAATGAATTGAAAGTTGGGAGAACATTTCTGGTAAAAATTCCATATATATATATATTTGCTATTTGTGTTGGGTTCACTTTTGGCTATATCTGAAGCCAGGACTTTTACCCAGAGAAACTGAGGCAGTTTTACATTCTGATATTTTGGGGATACCATGTCAGCCAATTCTCAGGAGCAAGATCCAGGAACTCAGCTGTGGGATGGACATGGATTGAGAAGCTAAAAACAAACTCTCAATGCTTTTGGAGACCTAACTACAGCAGACTGTCCTTTAGCATGAGCAGAATTACCAAGCTATGTATTTTTTACAGTTCCTCAGAGCACATGCAGGAGAAGACCTAAAATCGGCTGTCTTTATTACAGTATCACCTACTGAACATCTTAAAAGACCCTGTAAAACCAACATGTCCCAGGTTATAAAAGGGCACAGCTTTAGTGACATCAAGCGATTTCTAGTGATTTATGAGAGCTGCAATGTGGTGTTCCTTTAAAAAAAAAGTTGGAAAAAATTACTCTATGTCAGATAGCAGCTGATGCTGTCCTCTAATGAATTACACAGTGTGCAAGACAGATGAAACACTTTATATTGTTGAAATTACAATTGTTGGTATTGAGTGGGGTATGGTGCTAACAGAAGCCTAAATTTATGGGATCTTTTACTAATCTTGGAGTATGGATTCATGCAAAAGAAGAACAAAACCAACCACAAACCCACAAACATCTTTATGTATTTACAGTTATCAAAAGAAGCTTTTCCAAAGAGCATTAAAGGTCTTGAACAGAAATCTAAAATTGTTTTTCCTGAAATGAGGGGTTTTGTGTTGGTGGGTTTTTTCATAAAAAAGCTGAAGAAGCATGCACAGAGTGAATAAGCAACTTCTCATAAATAACTGAGTTATATCTGTTAATAATGAATGAGAGCTGAAACTAGGTTGTATCTGTGTTATGCAGATGGGATGTTTTAGCCATTTTGATTAAAAGTCAAAACGTGTGAATTACAAATATATGCAGAGACAATCTCACAAAGGATATTAAAAATCCTTGTGAATGTTTCTGGCATAAGAAAACTTTTTAAAAACCCTGCTTTGTCCCTGAGTTATAATGACTGTTGAACTTTAAAGTAATGGATATCTGGGTGAATGATCTGGCATCGCATTCAGAGAAAGTGAATAGGAGAATAAGAGGTGAATAGGAGAGGATGATTATTTACTATTTCTCACAAAATTGAAGACAAAGTAATGAACAATGATGAGACTCAGTATCAGATTTAACTGCTCAAGGAAAGTGCTTCTCATGTACACCAGGTAATGAAATCTTGGAGCTTGCTAGTAGAGACAAGATATAATGAGTTTAAAAGAACAAAAAATTAGCAGTCGGTAGCCTTCAGTCATGATGGTGAAGAACAGAAATCTCCTTTCCAGTGGAGGCAAAAACTCCTGAAGGAGGAAAAGAGCACGCTGGGATTGTACTGGGTTCTTATGCTCTATTTGTAGTCTACACCCAGCAGCTCTTGGAGGTAGGATGTTGAATTTGAAGAAGCTTCAGTCTAATAATCCATAAGCACTTGCTTAAAGTATCCCAGGGACCTGGATATGAGAGAATTTTTTTCAGTCTATGTTTAAGGATGATCCTGTATTTGTCTGTGCAATGCATGTGAAGATGGAACATTCTTATGAACAGGTGCAGAGCCTATAGGAAAGGAACAAGGTATTTCAGAGCTTGCACCTCATGCAGTCCCTGAGGGCACCTGGGCTGTGTCTCAGCTTTGTGATGGGAGCAGAGCAAGTGGTGGTTCTTCTGTACACTTGTTTTTTCTGCCACAGAAATCCCATGTGCATAGGCAGAGTTGGTGGTGGTGCTCTGATAGTTTCCAAATATTCAGAGGACAAGAATGCCCTCTCAGTGGGGTGAGACAGCCTGGCCACATGTCCAGGAGCCAGGACTTTAAAACTCTGAAGTGCTTCTCCTTAATGTTGTTTTAATCTTGCTATACAGCAGTGGCAGCTTGGCACAGGGGAAGGACAAAGACTGGCTCTGTTTGTGACTGCTGCTCCCTTGCTGAATGAATTTGAGTAACTCAGCTTGGCACTTCCCATTTTTTCCCTTGCTTTTCCTGCTCTGGCGATTCAGGGTAGGCAAGATTTGTCAATTCCCTGTCTAGAAGACACAAGCTTGCATTAAGAAGGCTCTTTTCTTTTTAACTTTTAACACAGTTCACTAGCTTGGGCATGGTACAATGGCCAGTGTGCTGAGTGACCTATGTTCAATAATTTCCATCTGAGAAACACCACCTGGTGTACACTTACAGGAGAGACTCTTTAGGACAGGGTCACTTTTTCCTCTACATTTTTGTGCAGTAACTCATGGCTGAATCCTACATGCACTACTATTTATGTGCAATAAATAATAAAAATTGAGAATAATTGATATTTCTAAAGGAAATGCAATGTCTCATCTTACTATCCAGTTTTTTTTATTCCCAGCCCAGTCAGCAGCTGTACTACAATACACTAACTTCATCATGTTCTTTCTACTGGGCTTTGTGAAAGCTTTACTAAATTTCCTTTCCAAGAATTAGACTAATTGCAAATGTAGAGCTCTCTGTGGAATTGTAATGCATTTAATCTAAGCTAATGCAAAAGATAGCAATGCTGTAGATGCTATTTTTAGGCACATGGCCTGAAGTTCTATAAATTTTTAGAGATGTTATCAAACAGCAGTGGAATTCTACAAGTAACACTAGTGGGTATGTTCATTTCCCAGCATATTTCTAGGACTCAGTCTGACAACTGCTCAAAGTATCTGGCTTCAGCAGCCATTTAATTTTATTCCTGTACCACCCTGGCTCTTCCTGGTTTTGAGGATTGTTTCAGGGATTTCAGTCTCTCTGTAGTATCTTTTCTACTTCACAAACAATGGGGAATTTATGATTCTACCTGTTTTACTAATGGACAATACTTCACTGAGATGTTTACATAATGACCTGGAGCCCAAAGCAGAGCCCACTACTCGCTGTTTTTACTAACCTTGTGATCAGGTAGAGGATCCCCATCTTTCCTGGCCCTGATTTCAAGCCACAGTTTAGGGTTACACATGTCCCTGGTCTGTAGCAGAACACAGTAACATCACATTTTTTCTTGCTGGTTTTGGGGAGCACAACAATGGACCTCCCTACAAGTGACTGTGAGTGAATTTTAGATTCCAGTAGTGGCTCATAGATTAGGGAAACAACCACATTGCAGTGATGGAGGTTCTTTTGTAACTAATTTCTGTGCTTTGTCAGTCTTTTAAGAGCCAGAAGTAGTTCTGGCTTTAAAAATCCTAAACCTTGAAGATTTGGGGGAATTTGTTGTTTAAACTGAACCCGGGTGCAAAACTGAATATGGAAATGAAAGCCCTTGATCTGCACAGCCTTGATGTTTTAATATGACGCTACAAATTTTTATTTTCAGCTGTTTCTTGATTTGCTGTTTCCTAGGAGTAGCAGATATTGCAGCATTTTCTACGGATTAGAAAGCAAAACTACTGTGGTGTTTTTTAAGAGGAATGTCTTTACTGCACTCTTTACTGATCTGAGGGGTTCAGCCTGCAACCAGCATGACTTTTTAACTCTCGTCTTGTTTGGATGAAGGTAGTGTTCAAATTGTGCCTGTGCTTTAAAGCACCAAGACCATGTTCTTATCAATGCTATGCAAACCAAGACCCAAGGCAGTTGTGGCTTACAGAGTGTGGTACCTTTGCTGATAGAAATGGGTAGGAAAATGAGCATTACCTTTCTCCAGGACATTCTTGATTTTGTCTTTTATGTTTATAGATATGTTATGACAGACCATTAAGGATTTGAAAAAAAAAAATGAGTGTAGTTGTTCCTGTTCAGCTGTCACTGAAAACAATAAGGACTATTGTTTATTGTTGCTTATTTTAATATTTTTATCTCAGTATCTTCTAATATAGTAACTTTTCTTGTCTGAAAGCTGAATCTGTAATCATCTTTGCTAATGAAATATGACAAAATTTGAAGAGTTTATATTTTCAAAATTTTTAGCTCATGTAGAATCTCCTTTGAGGAGCTGTGGCATACACCACCAGGGTATACATGGTTTATGCACCTCTCAAACTTTTCCTGGCTTCCAAAGGCTAGGAAATAACTTCTGTGATGTAAGATATTATGTTGTGCCATGCTGTCAGTGACTATGCATAGCTGCTGCCCACTGTCATTGCCAGCACAGTGAATTGGGTCCATGGTGGATGATTTTGTTATTAGTGCACAAATGTGCACACCCACATTTATTCAGCTGCTTTTCACATGCCCATGGATGTATACACAGAGAGAAAACATGGTGTTTGTCATCATGAAGTGTTTTTTAACACATGACAAACAAGTGAGGTTATTGTTGCTATGAATCTGCAGAATCAATCTGTACTATTACTGTTTATTGCTATAAAGTAACATTAACTATGTTTTTGTTATCAATCTTCTTGTGATTTTTTTCGAGTGCTTCCATTGTGTGTTTTAAGAGATAATAATGTCATCTTCACACCATACTAAACTTTTCCAGAGTATTTCTTCAGAAAAAGCTGTTATTGAAAGAATTTTATGGTGTTAATTTCTTTTCTGCCTCAAAGAAATCTGACACTTAAGATGACAATCAAGAACTTCAAACTGTAATGCATGAGTCATGTTCAAATCCTGTTAGTTCCCCTAATATAACTGATTTACTGATTTGAAGTTTCTCACATTTTCCATTTCATTATATGAGATGCCAGAAAGTTTTGTTGTGGAAAAGCCAATAACTTCAGGCTACACTCAGTGAAAAATATATTCTCCCCTGTTTCATAATCCCATAGATCTGAATTAATCCCAGCTTTGGGAAATGAAATTGGGGAGGGGGTCTACTTTGATAACTTTGAATAGTAACAATTAGTAAGTCTTGTAGAAGTTCTTTTGCAGTGATAAGGATTTGGTTAAAGCCACTTTGGTAAGAATAAACACATAAAATTGGGATATGATTACAGAATACCTCTTCAAATATCTTAATCCTCCCTTTTTCCATGACAAAGACCACAATGTCCAGCTCTTGTGTCACCATAACAAAACTTCTGTATTCTAACATATCATCTAAAGTGGTAGTGCTGTAAAGCTATAAAAGAAGTTCTTGCTCCATGTCCCAGTTCACTGACATATCACCTGTCCTATTAGAGGTCAGGATTTTCAGGCGGGCCACACAATCAAAACAAAGCAGAAGAAGAAGCATTTTCAAAAATGCTTGTGTAGCTTGTTTGCTGCAGGTTTGAGAGTGGGAATGAGCAGATGGAAGCAGAGAAATGCCCGAGGTGGCTTTTCAGCTGGATATTGACAAATTGGGACCACATCCCCATATCATTGTGATGGTCACCAAGTGAGCCGAGGCTGGTGCTGTTAATGCTCATGGTACCTTCAAAGTCATGCCAAATACCTTTGTTGTGTTTTGAGTCTGATTTGACAAATATTTGAGCCTTTGCCTCTGGATCTGTTTCTGTATTTCTGAGCAAAATGCAGCTGCATTACTGATGTCAGTGGATTTAACCTCAGTTGATTAATTTACTGGATGGTAATAAAAATTCCTGCCATATAAGGTAACTGTAACGTTACTTAAGCTAGATATGTCAACATATGGTGACAATTGAAAGAAAAAAAGCCAAAGGAGCGGTGTGTAAATGCAACACACAAAACATGAAAATGCTAGTATTTTTAGTCATAATTAGGTTAAAGTGAAAGGAAATGCCCTTCATCCTCTTGGGCTTCAATATATTTGAACATAGAGGATTTTATGTTGCTGGAGTATGCTCTGTCTTCTATAAGCATTTTTGCACCACTCCATCATTTGGATGATGAACATGTGTGCTTGTGACTTCATTCTGTGCTGTATTGCTTGCTGGTAGAAAATGTCAGATTGATTAATGGTGCTTTTTAACAAAAAGAAATATTTCAGCTATTCTGACTATCTTCTTTAAATGACTGCATAACATATTTTGCCCCGTTATCCAACTCTTTTTTTTTTTTTAATAGGCAGAGAATGCCTTTTAGAAATACTTAAAGATCTCGAGAGATGGGAAGCAACAGTGCATCCTTGGGTAAGAACTCCATAAGTTTAGCCTATCTCACTGTCTTTGAAATGGCTTTTCATTTTATTGGCTTTACCTTTGTTAGATCAAATGACAAACATAGCAGAATTTTGCTGGGTTTTTGGTTTTAAAACATTTTCAATAAAAACAGTTTGAATTTCAAAAATTTCCAAATGGAAAGTAAGAAAAGCTAAAAGTTGAAGCCTCTTCTTCAATGGATGTTTGTTTAACCCAATGGAGAATTACTACAATTCCCAAATTTCCCATAATTTGTTTTCATTTCTTGTTTCACTTATATGGCAATATTCACAGTAGCTGTTAGATATCCAGTAATTCAGTGAAAATGAGATTTTCATGTGTCACTGGTGACAACTGATTTGTGCTTAGGACCATAAAAATATCTTTTATGAGGGGATAGATGGATTCAGACATATGGCATTGGTAAAAAATCACAGCCAGGGTTGCCAGAGATTTTTGTTTGCCTGTTTTTTGGGGTTTTTTTGGATTTTTTTTTGTTTGTTTGTTCCACAGAAAAAGTTGCTTTCCTCAAACAAGGGATGTGGAACCATATGAAATGTGTAAATACCTAATTCTCTGTATTTTGTGTTTCTGTTTTGTATCATTGGTTCTGTCTAGAGTAATTCCTAAGCAATCTTTGCTGGTTCCCTTCTTTTATTTGCTAGGTTTGTGCATTGTGTTGCATATCCTGATCCCACTGAAGATTTTTCCATTTATTTAATGCAGTTTTCATGGGAAGACCCAAAGAAGTCTGTTGTGATTATTAGTGCAAAGTATATGCATGGCCAGAATCAGGGAATCCAAGTCATGGTAAGTGACCAGGAGCAAGCAATCATTCCTTTCCGGTCAATACAACTCCTGCAGTTGTATTGTTTGCGCAAGCTCTGAACTGGGGCACTTGAGGGTCTGAACATAACTGTGGTTAAGTTCCTTGATGGTAAAAGAGATCACCTCTAAAAGCTAGGATCAGTTCTGCCGTGTTTGTGTTATCAAACAAGTATTTCAGGAAGGAAAAAAAGCTTTGGCTGCTTTGAAAAGTCACAAAGCAAAAAATGTCAAAACAGCGTGGCTGAAGTGCACTTTAATGAATGTGAATAATACAAAACTTATTTCTGTAGACAGGCTTTTCAGCTGAATAGTCTCTTCAGTCTACTGTGTTTCATTTTGTTAGCTTATCACTGACATTTTAACCAATCCTTCCCAGGGTCCATCTGGTGGTCCATCTGTCCTCAGCATCTACAGTTCACTGTGTGACAAGTGACGTATACACTATTAAAGAGTAACAATTAGCTACAACATTAAGGATAAAGGTTACACAAATTGCTTACTTCTGTTAACAAACAGTGTCACACTAAGGCATGAAGAATTTAGCAAGTCAGACACTAAAAGTGCACTTTATATCACAGAGCAAAACATATTTAGGTCAAATTATTTGCTGTGATTTTTTTTTCTACCCCTCGGGTCTTCTGAATAACAGATGTTGGCTGTACAGTGTTTTGATTATGCAGAACCTTTTTAATGCAGTAATGTTCACTATAAAGGTCAGATTTACATGCAAAGCAAAATAGTCAAATTATTCATCAACCAAACATTTGTCATTCACCATGCATTACTTCAGGCTAATCACCTTGAAGCAGAGAAATTATTGGACCCTTCTCTTTAAAAAAGCATAGCAAATTTCCAGTACAGCTGCAGTGTGAGCTTAACTCTTGTTCTACCTGCTCTGGTTCAAAATATTCTCTCCCCTGATACAGGGAGGTTGTGAGTGGAGTGTGTTAAATTACCTGAGACCAAAAGAGGAAAGAGTTAACATGAACTGGGTTCATTTGACTCCTGAATCTTTCTGCAGAGTATGACTGTATACCTATGCACAGAGAGGAAGTCTGTGGTATTCCAGGTATCAGCCAAGTGATGGAGATATCGCCCAGGCTTCCAGCAAAAGGGAGTGCTAGAAGAATGGTGACATAAGATTAAAAAAGAAAACTGGTGAAAGTGGCAGGGCAACCTTTTAACACAGCAGTGACCTTGCATTGGCATGGTTCACTAGTTCAGCAAGTCTCTTCCAGTCATTCCAAGTCAAAAAGTGGCATCCATCCAAATTCCTTGCATACTAATGTTGCATTCTGCTAGGTGCAGCTTTCCCACCTGTTGTCTCCCTTTCAAAAACCTTGAATGCTTAATGAGTACTTCTGACCTGGTAAAATATGACTGGACTTTGCAAATATAGCCACACTGTAACAGATCTTGGGAAGCAGGTTGAGAGAGCAAATCAAATCCCTACTCTTGTAGAGTTTGAGGTGTTTTTATCGTATTTGTAAGATTTTTTTTTAATCATTAATAATTCAGGACCCCACAATGAATTGGAAAAGAGAAGTAGTCTTGAAATTTGGAATTTTATTTTCTCTCCTTAGTCATTAATACTGGGCCCTTTCTTTCCTGGAGACACAAAGGCTCAGCTACTACCCCCTTTGCTTCTTTCTTCCCCTCTCCTGTAGCTCACCTCATCACCATCTTTGTTAAACTTCATCTAGGTGCATGAGCTGATGGCAGGTAGAAAGAGTGCATGGAGCTACTTAAATATAAGTACTCACTTCTCTGTTCTTAAAATTGTTTCCTGATAGGAAAGAAGGGTGCATCCCACCCTAAATCCTAGGCAGAAAATATTAACCTGAGCTTTCAAAGATTGAATTGCTGATGCAGTTATTAAGAAGAAATTTATTTAAAGCCCCTAGTCTTTTCTGATTTATCCTATACTCTGTAAGAGGGACTGTGTGCCCTGCCAAATGCATGAAGAGTTGCAGACACTAACTCATGTTTGTCAGTGGATCTGTGTATTACCAGTGTTTTGCCCTTTTAGGGCTTGGCAAACTACCTTGGAATATGTGGCTATTGCTTCACCCAGACTGTTGTGGTGAATTAATGTGCTCTGGGGGAGGCACTGATATGACCATATGGAGTACATACAAGATTTCAGGGGTGTGTTGAGAATACATGGTCATACATATTAGGGGAAGGACTGTGAAGGACAGAATTTAGGAAGAATGTGGAGGAGAATTATGGTTAAGACCTTTAGTCCATGTCAGAGTCGTACCAGCCCTGCTGTGTTGGACCCTCAACTTGGTGACTGCTCACCTGCAGACCAGAGCTCTGGGCAGGAGTCAAGAAATGAAAGAATTCCTTGGCTCTGACAAGGGGTGGATGGTCAGTTTGAAGGGTAGAAATTAGCTGTGGGATAAGCTATAATTTTGTGTGGGGAATGACAAGGTTTTTATTGATAATAGGGGAAAGTGGATGAGCAGAAGGGTGAAAAAAAATTCCTAGTGATGCAAAGTTAATCAAATGTAGGGATTGAGGGAACCTTAAAGAATGCTAATGGCTCTACCAGGGTGATAATGATTGAAAATCAGCACTGATAGACACAAAACTACATTAATTATTGACAAATTTCACAGTGTTTTCATGGTGGAAGCTTACCAAAACCTCTTTTTATGCTGCAAAATGTCTGACAATAGCAATGCATGTTGTTCATGGGGTACAAGTGATAAGGAACATGTGCTCCATAGTAAATGCTGTTATGACTTTTGCCAACTGACAGCTGTCCCAGTAGAGAACTTGATTATGTTCAAATTTTTCAATTCTCTTTCCTGTCCTACAGTATTGGAGGAAAGTAAAATTGACATTCTCCTTCAGAGATGGCCTCACCTGGTGCGTAAAATGATCTTAGATGCTTTCTGCATCTTAAAATGTGTAAGCACTCTTGAATTCTTCAGGAAGAAAGACCTTCCACAAAGACAAGGTAAACGAGTGATATAGTCCTCCAGATTGTGGCAAAACATCATAATTTTGTTTAATATTCTCAATAGCAATACTATCATAATTATAATATAGTTATTTTAAATACCATGTTGAAATATTGAAAGAACAGGTGTAGTTTTTAGGATTTACCAAGGCCACATATTTCTGTCCAAAAAATGTAAAGTTGACTGCCAGTTCCGCAAAACTATTAAAAGCTTCATACTTTTAAGGATGTAGTGAATTACATGGCTGTACAAGTACTGGAGAAATTCTTATTTATTTTGTTTTTACAGTCAATAGTTGACATAGCATTTGTTTTCCCTTTGTTGATTTTTTTTTTTAACAACCTAATGCAGAGTGCCTAAATGTTGCACTTAATTTATTTTTCTGCTTGAGTGGTGAATGCCAATTTGTCTGGAGGCAACAATTTTGCTTACTATCAGCTAGTATTCCTCTCTCAGCAACAAAGAATATTTTTGAAAGGAAATATGTAGTAACATTAAGAAAAAATTACCACCCTTAGAAAGGAAGTTTTAGACTATAACTTGAAAGTGTCAAAATTGCTGTAATAACTTCTGTATCTATTTGAGAAAATGATGATTGGATCTTAAATTTATGAATGAGATTTTGTTGTTCTTTCAGAACAGAGAGGACATCCTCTAGCATTGTTTTCAGTCTTCAGTACTAAAAGGAAAAGAAATTAATACTTCCTGAGGGTGCTGTTGGTGAGGAATGTAGCTTAAGTGTGGAATGGCCACGTTGGCTGTGCTGGTCAGCCCAATGAACCTGGTGTGGTTCAGCCAGCACAAGAAGCGAGTGCCACTGTGACTGCACATCAGCCCTCTCTATTGCCACACCAAATCCACATCAAGTCTGCTTGCCTGGGTCTGGGCTGGGAATTCAGGTGCTGTGGGGTTGTGAAACAGCACTGCATGGTCTGAGGGAAGGGCTGGAGCAGCTTCAGCTGCCCCTCCTCAGCCCCACTGCTTCAGGTAGTGCTGGACTGTAAAAATATGTTCAGAATTTGCATCAAATTCCCATAAGTCTAAGTTACCCCAGCCTGCTTCAAAACTAACCATTTCAGAGCTGTCAGGCTTTTGTTCCACTTTATGAATGCCCTTGATAAGAAGGTTAGACTGTATGATTGGGTTTTGTTTTTTCTTTGTTGCCTGTGAAGGTGCCCAACTGATAATCTTAGAGAATAAAATCCCCTTTTCAGTCACAAAGCAGATAACTGCCTGTGAAATGACAGTGCAGGTCTCAGTTCTGACCTGTAAGGAGATGAAGGAATATGAAAGACTGTACAATTTTCAGTTCATACTTATTCAGACCTGACTGGCATCCAAGACATTAAGTGCAGCTGGCAACGATGTCACATTACAGACAACCTGCCCTTCCTGAGATGGGCTGAAATTTCTTTGTGTTCAGTGTTTTTGCCACTGACAGAATATCTATGGGATACCCTGAAAGTTTAAAATTTGCACTTGTTTTTTATTTGAACATAGGCTTTTTTTTCCCCATAGAAAGAATAATATTTATTTCATAAAAAGTATTATTTTGGATCTATATAATATTTCTTAATAGTTTGAAATGCATCTTTGTAAGGTCGACTATTTCAAATTAATAATGTCAGGATATAAAGTTATGGAACTTCCAACAAAACTGTATTTTCTAAGGAGGAAAATAGAAACACTTTTGGTTTGTGGGCTATTTTTGCTAAGACTATTTACTTAGAAAACTCTTCAGCAGTTAGGGATGCTCACAGGATCAGTGGTTCTGGTGCTGAGTAGAGAGGCAAATCCAGACTCATGTTAAACAAGGAACTGTTCCTGGCAACTTCTGATCTGAGATAGATCCAAACTGAGAAAATAAAGACAAAATGCTATGGGCTGTGATGTTGGGTGGTATTGTCCACTGAATTGCAAGCTCAGAAATAGAGTACCAACTTTCCTTCCAATTCCCAGTCATTCCTATTTCAATGTTCTGCTCCATCCTGATGACACTTGTTCCTCTAATTTAGGAAGATGCTGATTTCCCTTAAAAGTATAAACAGGTTCTGTACTGTTGTAGACACAGTGTAGCCAATATTTCCCTATATTTATGTGACCCTATGGTTCAGGTTTTCTTACTAAACTCAGATGTTTGATGCAGATTCAACACTTCATTTTCACAGAGTTTGTTGCCACAGAAGGGTAGAAGGGTTTCTTTTAGACAAGTCTTAAACACTGTAATCAGGTAGAAATATTGACTGTCTCTGTGGTTGCAGCAAAAGCCTTGGGTAACAAGCAGCCATGGAACATGAAATAAACTTAACAATCCTATTTAAGCAAAAAAATATCTCTCAGTGAAGGACTCTGTATCACAGGGGTATTTATACCAATCTAGATACAAGTATTACTGTTTAAAACAGTCCTGAAAACAGTTCATTTATTCTATTTCTAAATATCTGCAGTCATTTGAAAGCTTTTTCCTTGCTGTCTGTTGAACTGGTCACTTAGCCAGTTTCAGGAGTGCTCAAGACAGTATTTTCCTGGATCGTGTTTGACAACATGTCCAAAGAATTTTTCAGAGTAACAATACTAAATAAATAGTGCAGAGATTGGCCGTTCTTTCATGCTCAGCTCTGCCTGCATCTCCTTTCCAATCACATCAAAAGGTTGCCTAGGTGTCTTGCTTTGTGCCATTGCCAACAGTAAGCTTGGGACTCGAGAGGTGGGCATGAAGCTCTCACTAGGATGTGCATGGCACTGCATTTGGCAGAGCTGACTGGCTGCAGTGCACAGCGATTCGTGAGCAAAGCCGCCAGGTCACATTATTTGTTTCCTGCAAGCACCAGCCTGACACTTGAGGAGGTGCTCAGAAATCCCTTCAAGTTCAGAAGAAGGAAAGCCAGATTACTTTTTTCCTTGCTTGCATTCTCTCTTTAACCTTACTACAGCATTGATTTGCTCCTTTTCTTAGTAAAAACAGCTAGAGGACCTGACCTCGATTTCCCAGGATTCTGTGTTTGTCAGCAGGGAGCTACCATCAATATAAGAGGGAAAAGCTGTATTTCTCTATCTGTTTGCTTCAAGCTCAGTAGCCAGGCTCCATTGCAACAAGGGCACTGGTCTTTGCTGTGTGTTTGTGTACGGGGTAACAGTGGGGTTCCCATCGAGGGCTGGAGCTCTTG
This sequence comes from Ammospiza caudacuta, assembly GCF_027887145.1. NCBI lineage: Eukaryota > Metazoa > Chordata > Aves > Passeriformes > Passerellidae > Ammospiza > Ammospiza caudacuta. Next base: position 11,500,381 of record NC_080603.1, on the reverse strand, counting down.
GATGTTATTGTAACAGAAATAATGTGAGAAATAATGGCTGTGCTGGTAGGGAGGCCAATCAGAGCTTGGCAGGGAATCTTCCCTCAGCCCAGGTCCCTCTTTAAATGTGCAGGTAAGCTAGCTGAGCAAATTAGCTTGTCCAGCTTCTGGTACACAGGGAATAGAACTGATTTAGCCAGGTTTTGCCTATGAATGTTAGTGTGTGATGGGATGTTTCCTGTGGCCTTCATGAACACTGACTAAGGCTGCTATGTGTGTGGTACAGTCACATTTGAAAGCGAATTAAGAACAAAGTTGAGCTGTAATTGTAGGCACAAAGTTTGTGGTGATTGGGAGTGGGGCTCGCCCAGTCTCATCCCCAATAGTTACAGCGGTGAGCAGCACTGACAGCAATGAACCATGGAGTGCCCAGTGACCAACCTCCAAAGGGAACAGAGGGCACACGGGTGTAATGCATGAACATGAGAGTATAAAAGGTTAGGCTAAAGAACAAGAAGAGATGAGTCTTGAAGCCTTCTGAAGTGGTAAGGTGTTACTCTGTGGGGGCAGAAGCTTTCTGAAATCGTATGACCATACTCTGTATCGTGTCTGTCTTAACTGCAGCTTATGTTGTGACAGTAATGGCTTTACGAGTCTTTCCTAATGAGGTCAATAATGCTGGGGTATTGAATGCTATCCTAGGTGAATTATATGTAGAACAGAGAATGCTGCATGTTTGAGGAAAAAGAGCTTGAATGGAAAAGTATTCTATTGGAAGGCTAATATGCCAGCAGTTGTCTCTGTTGAAAGGCAGAGCAAATAGACACCCCCAGACCTCATAGATGCTTTGAGATTTTCTGTCCTGGCAGAAGGGAAGGGTGTTTGAAGACCTTGGACTCTACTTAGAGACTTCTCAAGAAAATGGTCTCCTGTTGCCTTGTCCTTGCACAGTAGATAGCCAGAAGATCACCCTTTCATGACTTTCCATGCTTGCTTATATGAATGAAAGACTTTGAAGAGTTGAAATTCCCATGTACAGAGGAAAAACAAAAATACTTCTGCATCAAAGTGATACTTAATTTCCTAGAAACAGACATTGTCATCCAGGGGTAGTAGAACAGAAGTGTCTAAAAACAATGTGCAGCTTCATTTTGCACCTCCGAGTTTGGCTGTTTGACTGGTGAGCCCACCATCAGCTCAGAGTTCAAGGGATTTTGATGAGACAGATTCCACCACAGCTTCTGAGGCCCTGGCACTTCTCAGCCTGTGAGAAGCTGAACTAGCAAGAAATTGAGGTTTGAAGAATCAACAAAATTACACTGCTCTTCAAAACTTTTCAGTTTTCACAAACCTCCATTTTTCAAAGGAAGACTGTTCTATTAGAAAACTCACAAGGATGCTTTGGGGAAGGGGAGGAGGGAAAAGAGGTTTATTCTTTTTCTCCTGCCTTCCAAAGCAACAGACCAGAAACATGTTCTCATTATATAAGCAAGAATTGAGTAATGGGGAATTGGATCAAGAAAATTAGTTTAAAAGGGAGTGATGGAGGTTTTTGGTGGGGTGAGCGCTCAGATGTGATTTGTCTCTTCGGTTTTGCTGCCTATTTCTAGGTTGAGATGGAAAGGTCTCAGGGAAAGCTCTGCCTGCACCCAGCTGAACCCCTCCAACAGCCTGTAGGAATCCTAGTGGAAGTGGGCTTAGGATGAAAAATACCAGTGACAATCCTGCTTGTGGTAGTAGATTTATTTGCTGCATGCAAATTTGTGCAATACATTTGGATATAAGGATTTTTTAAAACTGTGTGTAAGTTTTTTTCTTTAATTAATTGAGTGATTTAGAGGCCCAGTGGTTTGCAAGTTACAATTATAACCCGTGCAGTGTAATGCTATGGACTCTAACTAAAATTCAGCAAGCTGGTGTTGACAAGTTGCTACAAATAGGAGAGTCATATGGCCATCATCTGCTTGGTGAGAGCAGCCAGTGTCACCTGAGTCAAAAAGAACCAGCAGCCTCACAAGGTGATTCTCTAAACAAGGTACATATTCAGAATTCTTGGCATGTGCTGAAGCTGAAATTGAATGTGAAATGTTATCATACTTCCATTTCTGTGTGATTAAACTTTCTATAATATTAACCACAGAATTTGTACAATAAGTACAAAATAATCAATGGAATTGAAGCCAGCAACAGACAGCATGATTCATAGCAAAATACTGTCACTACTAAATGCTTACTTGAAGTTTTGGCAGGGTTTTATTATACAGGACAAATGCTCTGTCTCTTGCATGATTTTGCAAGTCTCACAGCTAGCCTTATTTTTCCCTTTAGCTTAAATTTTGAGGAACTTTAGGTTGTTATATCTGCATTGTAACAAAGGAGCTTATAAACTAGGCACAGAACTAGACTTAATCTGCAAAAGCATATGGTTAATATGGGGTTCAGGCATAGTGGGTGTGAAAGAGAAATGAATTTCAGCCAGCATGTGTTTATCAAGCATTGTCATTGCCAGCTATTTGAAATTCATTTTTTGCCATTTGGAAATGTTAACATTGTAATTCTCATGTTTTTCCAGACACAAAGAGCAAACAGACACTTTCTATGCGAATTAGGTTTCTTTGATTAAGAGAAAAACAAACCAAATAAAAAAGTCCCCTTGAAAGAAGGCCCTGGTGGGGTTTTCTTCTGACAGCCTGCACTGCAGTTTGCTCCACTCCACAAATAAAGGTCATCTAGAAATGGAAAGGAGAAGTGCACAATAAAATTATTTTTTTCCCCCATGTTATTGCCTGTCATTGTGCCCTGAAGAACAACAGGCAAAATGCAGAGTGGGTGAGCATGGTGGTTGTTTTTCCCACTAGTTTAGAGGATTAAGCCCAGGATATGCTGCCTGCAGTCTGTTTGCCTTGAGAGAGTTCTTAAAGGACAGCCCTGAGAATGGATTAGCAGCCACAGAGGGTGCCATGCAGTGACTTTGGGGCAGTGAGGTGGCTGATTGGAGGGACTTGTAAATTCAGTGGTGCTGGGGGGATGGCTCCAAGAGGGATAGGGGCTCACCTGGCAGCAGTGGGAGGTGCCAGGCAAGCATGTGCCTTTCCCAAGGGCGACTGCATCTTATCTGGGAAAAAATCAAGTGAGTTTTGTCACGTGTTCTCTTTGTAACACAGACACAGGGTTCTTTTATAATAAAAATATAATATATTTGAATATTCTCTTTATATCTTATTTGTTAAGATTGCATGTTGCAAAAACCTCAGAAGGGTAGTCTAGCTGAAATGGAATTCTGCATATTTGCATAACAAAAAATCATTTTCATATATCAACTGAAAACATATGACACACCTAATTCCTCATCACATATCAAATTAATGCTTTAGTCCTCTAATTATTGTTTGTATTGAAGCTTTTTCTGTAAAGAGCATCATATAATTTTAATTATTATGCAAATTACTAACAGAAACTGCTGGGCTTTGTGCTTTGTTTTTAAATCACAGTTTCTTAAAGTTCAAATTGCAGCCACTAGGGTCCCTTTTGTTTCATGAAGATGAGAGTGCAATTTCCAGTGCTGATGGTATGTTTTGCGATATGGGTCAAACCCAAGGGGGGATTGAGTCAAGTGGGAGGGGACAGAGGTGGGTGGGTAGGCAGTAGGGCAGTTGCCATGGGGATGGAAGCCCCTTGCAGGGTGCTGGAGGGTTAAACAAGTCTCTCCTTTGGCTGGGAAGGCAGGCTGGAAGGAGCTGCTCCCCAGACTGGACGAGCTGCTCTGTACTGTTCATCCAGCACTGTAGTGTTCAAACACTGCAGTGTTTTTTGTCTGAAAAATCAAGATCCACTTGACTTCTTTTCTAATAAAAAGATGAAACTGAGTATCTGGATAGCAACTTAGCCAAAAGTAGAAATGCAAGGGGTATGAGAGTGTCTGACTGCTGTGTGTCCTTTAGTGGCTCTTAAAATATTCCTCCTTCCTTTTATCAAATTCCCATTTCCTTACATGTGAGTTTCAGGTTGCTCCCCCCGCCCCTCCCCCAGAAAAAAAAAAAGAAAAGCAGTGAAAGCAAAACAAAGAGGTCTGTGGAAAAAGTTCACTGGCTTATGTCTGCTTGGTTTTATTTTTAGATCTGTAAAGTATTTCTCAACTTTCTGCCTTGTGTCAATGTCAATGAGTTCTCCTGATGTGCCCCAGCTTCAGAGCCTATTAGACTTGAGATAGAAGTATTAGGAAGAATTTGAGTAGCAATGCTGTGTCTGTGATACTGTATTTCAGTAGTCTGAGGGAGGCAGATCTTGCAAATACATCTCCTATTAGTCTTACAAAACTCTTCTCGTGTGCCAGGCAGATTAATGCTAATACTTTTGCAGTGAGAAGAGTAAATCTCTGAGACCACACATTCAGCTTCTGTCTGCAGGTCCTTATTATGTCTTGCCTTATATTGTCAACTCCAAGGCTTTCACCAGGCCTGCACTGAAGTAATAAGAAAACTGGAAAGGATCCTGGAGGAGAGGAAGTTACATTCCCAGTCAGAGCAGGCTCCTCTCACTTCTTCCTGGGAGCTCAGCAAGGGACTGGGTCTGCTGTGCCTCTAGGGAGGTTGTGACTCAAAAAGTCATTCCTTTGGTTAAAAACCTTCTGTTGACATCCAATTTTTAGTTTATTCAGGGAAAGCTCATGCTGCTTTATTCTCGTGCCAGCATCTTCTATTTTCACACAAAGAGATCTTTCCTCTTCCTGGCATTTATCCCTGTGATGTATTTATAGACACTAATGGGCTTCTATCCATTCTCTGCTTTCATTTGTTAGCAGAAGTAAGTCAGGCTTCACCAATCCCCTTCATTTGAGCAAAATTATAGCCAATACTGGAGTGAAAGCTGTTTAATGTTGTGGATTCTCCCCTCAAGCATTCCCTGCTTTTAATAAAGTGGTTGATGTCTCTGTTACTTTCACAGGTGTCACTGTGGCAGCTTGTTGTCGTCTTACATTCAGATTGCATGTCCCTTTATTTCCCAGTCACTTTTACACTGAAGAACTCCTATTTTATAACATGAGTTGTGGGTTTGTTGGTTTTCTTAATCAGGCTGTTAAGACCTGATGTTTTATGATACCAAATTCATTCTGTTTCTATTACTCCGTTTCTGTCTGGCCTTCCAATCTTCTGTTGCTGATACAGTATTTTCTACTAATCCATCTCCCTTACTCTCTTACATTTAGTTTTTCAGTCCTCACCTTCTTCATCTCAGCTGATGGACTCCTATGTGCTGCTCTCCTGGACTCCAGCTAGTCTAGATACTTTTGGTTTAGAAAACCAGTTATCAAAGAAATCTAGATGAATCCAAGCTAATCTGATATAGTCTGTCATTTGTTGTCCAATCTACTCAGAATTTGGAGATGGAAATAATTCTGAATGTTTCATTTTCTCAATGCTATATATTCACTTGAGGTTTATTTCCATACAACTCCTTATCATTTCTGTACCCTTTAGCCAATCTGTTTTGATTCCTATATTCTTTTCCATTTAAACCAGGCTTTATTTTCTTTTCTGTCTATAGTGAATGATACCTGGGGTATTTTAATTAGTTACCAAACTCTTCTTGTGGCAAACGGAGTGCCTGCACAGTTCAGTGGTTTGCTATGACTTTCAGAACTGTTCTAGAACCTGCAACAGCTTTTTTGAGCCTGTTTTTCCATTACCTTCTTAGAAAGAAGGAGAGAAGACACTCAGCAGTATAAAAAGCAAAATTTAAAGAAAGGCTGCAATGTTCTCCATATCAATCTTTGTCATCATGGCCACAGCAAGTTTTACAGCATGACTAAAGTAAGGAAATATTTTAATGAGACCCTCACAAACAGAGCTTTGTGTGGAATAGCTTTATCATGAGTGATTTGGGATATTTGTGTTTTGCCAGGAATGAATTTGATCCCATGATTTTGAATCTTTAAAATATTAAATCTAAATGTTTATCTAATAGACCTTATCTAAAATGTTTATTATAGACTGGTTATGATACATTACTATTGGCTCAGAAAAGGGTTCAATAGGTGTTACAAAGCAACCATTCATATTCTTACCTTGACAGTCATGGCAGCTCTTGTTTAAAATTCCTGTTTTCATGAGCTTGTCATTTGGCTCTAAAGTGTTCCAGACTGAAGCTTGGCATAAGAACATAGCTACAGATTGCATTTATTCAGTTAATCTGTGGTCCGGGTAGAGGGTTGATTGTTTATATTATTTTTGTTTTTTGGGGTTTTTTAATTTCAGAATTGCTATATAATTTAAAGAAGGGGTTTGAGGGTTTTTTCCCTAATATGAATCAATGATACTGAGTATTTAAAGTGTCAAAGGCATTTCCACTGCCAGCAGGTTTGCTGCATGAAGTGTTACTACATTTTCACGACGTATTACATGCATTACTGTCACAAAATATGGGACCAAAATATTCTGGGCCTGCTTTTGTGTGATGTTAAAGCTAAGTGTGCATGGTTTTTGTGACAAAAAGCTGTTGTGAAGTTGATGAGCACAGGAAGCTGATTGTAGCTGCTCAAGAGCCTTCAGCTGGCAGGGACAGCAAGGACACTTGCACACCAACTTAATTTTAACACTGTGGCTGGGATCAGGGCTTGTATTGCGAAAATTGCATTTCTGTAAACATTTGCAGCCACAAGCCGGTTTCAGCCTCTCCATCTAGTTGCACCACTGCTGAAAAGCAATTAATAATTTCAGTGTGCAGAAAACAATCAAAATTGTTAATAATTTACCTTTTCTTTCTTTTCCATATTTCACCTCATGTTTTGTAACAGAATAAGATTGGAAACAATATCTAGTGTATGGAATATTTTTTACAAATACAAAACACTGGATCATAGATGTTTCAGTTAAAAAAAAAAAAAACTTTACTCCTGATGAAAATGTCCTTTCTTAGCACATACTTTATTCTAGGCATGGTATCAACAAAATATGGTTGTCATGGACAGCCCCAGCCAGGACCCTCAGCTCAGGGGCTGACAGGGTCTGTTCAGCAGTGTGTGCACAGTTCCTGTGGCATCTGTGATGAGCTGCACTTGAGCTGTTTACAAACCAAGCACAGCACAGGGACAGCTGCCTGTCTCCTTCTCTCTTTTGTCCTTGGGTTAGAGCAGTATTAGAGCAAAGGAGATGTTGTTTTTGTCTGTAACCCTAGAGATAATTACAAATCTAAACTATAAATGTTAGTGCTTCACATATTCAAGGAATTATTTATGAATATGGATTAGCCCAGCCAGTGAATACTAACAATGATAAATATCTTGTGTTCTTCAGCATTGTTTATCAACAGGTTTTCCAAAATTCATTGGAGGTTTAACCTTGATTTATACAAACTCTGCAATATGCAGAAGTCACTCTGTAACAAATCACGGGCAAAACAAGTAAGTAAATTAAGTTTAGCAATTAATGTATTCAAGCACAGTAACAAGGTCATCTGAAAGTAATGGACTTTAGCAAGGAGAGTTGCCCGGGTAAGAATTCAGCATCTCTGGGCTACCAACTCTTTGTAGCTAGTTAACAATGATAAGCATCTTCTGAGGTTTTAGTGGCTACAAGCTGTGCAGCAATGTTGGTTTCCAGTCCCATGGAAGCACAACTACCTCACTACAGTGACACACAATACTCAGGTGGGAACTTGGCCAGCCCCTCAGTCAGACTTTGCTCAGCTTTGTGGGACTGGTGTTCTTTTGAGGATATGCTCTGTCTGCTGACCTGCATGACCAAATCCAACCCACACAAGGCAGCAGAGCCTGGGAAGAGCCACCCCTTGCTTTAGCAGTGTAACTTTACCTTGTGCTGCTCTTAGAGCCCTGCCACTCAAGCACAGACCCACTTCTCTTATAAGTTCTGACAAGATCACAGCTGGAGACAGTATGGCTGTAGGCATTATGCATTTTCATGCACTCTGAGTAATCTTTCAGGAGCAAGGCGATTAAAAATTTTGACATATTGAGGGAAAAAAATGAGAAAGTCACATGGACTGCTACTTTAAAATACAAAATAAAACATGAGGAGGAAGCCATGTGGCCTGAAATTTAAAAATACAAAATAATAAATAATAGTAATAGTGAGTGTAGAACATATTGCACACCCTGAGCCTTTGAAACAATTTTATTAAGTATAGTAATAGGGATTCTGTTTGAAGTGTCACAATTATTGTAATTTTTTTTGACAAATTTCTTTGGTTTCATAGCTATCAAAAGTGTCTTCTCAGATTGATTCACATACTACAAAACAGGAGATACTTACAGGTGAGGAGATAGACTGTGTTTGTTATAATAGTGATTAACTCTATCATTAGTATCTTAATAGCTTCCAAGTATAAACACATGCTTAAATCAAAATAAAGGGCATGTCAGGATAAAGAGACAAGTAAAAAGGTATAAGGCACACACTCAGCAACAGAACAAGTAAATGGAGCTGCAGAATACATTATATTTTCCAGTCACAGCTGATTTGTATGGTTATGTTGGTAAGAGACCACGTGCTCATATTGACCTCAAAAGCAGAAATGAAAGGAAACATAAGGCAAAGATCTATGAAGGGACCAGATACCAGTCAGGTTGGGTTTGCATGCCATTTATCGTGTTTGCATGGACCTAGTGAGGCATTCCAAAACATCCTGGACACATGTAAATAAATTCATTTATCACTAAACTATGTAGACATACTGACTCTGGTCCCAGGACTTGACTCTGGGTTTCCTAAAGTACATCTTATTTCTTCAGTGTAGACATGCCTTAAAATTATTTCTTGGCCAGGTCTTCCATTAGCTGTGAGCAGCAAGGTGTTGGGGGAAAGGAGGTTTAGCACTGCTATATCACATACAGTTGGTGGTGTTTACTGTGGTATTATATAAAATACAAGTTTGGGAGGGTGAAGGTTACAGCAAGAGAAGACAAAGTAGGCTATTTTGCTTTAAAATCAAAGGAAAAAGAAATTTCTTACCATGTTGCTATTTCAAGATTGAGATGTGAATTGCGGTTACTGCACATTAAGCATAATGTTATGTGTAGGGTTAGAACTAGGAGAATCTAAATTGGTATATTACAAATTTATGTGTAAGAACAAATGAGGTCATAAATTAGGGACAACTGGCAAAATTCAGCTAATTAGAATTTATGATGGTAGAGAAGATACTTTGTGCTACTAACAAGTATCAGACTACCTTGTGTTAAATGCAGGTTGTATATTTAATTGAGGCCCCTCCTCTGTGCAGGGTTGCAAGTCTGTGTTCCTGTAACTTCAGCTGATTTCTTCTTTTGCTGTCTCAGGTTCTGCTCAGTATGTTGGTCGTTCAATAATACTGTTAAAGGGATAGGTGGGCTTGCAAGCATTTGTTCTCCAGTTCTGGGAACAACCTGTGATGAGAACAGACAGTTCATGCTTCTGGACTTCTCTCTGGTAAACTTTAAGGTGGAGCTGTTATAAATAAGATTTCCTAAGAGGTATTCCAAATGTCTTGACCTCTCTTTTTCTTGCTAGAAGGTACTGATGGTAAAACTCATTCCTTCAGAGCAATCCTGTAAAAGATACAACTCTACAGGAAATGGAAGTTTGAGCCAAATTCTGAATGTCCTGAGTGCTTGGGTACTCCTGCCTCTGTTCTCTGGTGCTAGCCCAGTGACTCAGTGCTTCTCTCAGAAAGTCTTGCCTGTTTCTTACATTCCTTCCATTCAGATCATTTATGTTTGGGCTCCCTGGTTTTGCAGGGAGATACAGCTGTCTTTTCTGCCCAGGGAGGATTGCTGACTAGTATGCAAGGAATTCAGTAATGGGGCTGGTGATTTTTTTTCAGAAGTCTCTTTACTACTGTCACTACTCCACTACTATTCCCTCTGCTCTGAGACTGATGGAACAAACCAGTCACAAAAACCTAAATACTGGAAGAACACTTGGAATGCTTTAGACGAAAGTCAAGGCCTTATCCCTGACATGAAAAATCTAGAAACTCTCTTCCTGTTTTTGGCATTAGAGATCTGATGATAATTTTGTAAGTAGAGCAAAGCCAATAAATCTGGAAAAGTAATCAGCTACAATAGTGTATGTGCACTTTCCAGAAAAAAAAATGTATGCTAGCTCAGCCAAGGACTTTAAGGTACCTTTGTGGAAAATAATTTTCCAAAGGCTTAAATTTTTTCTCCTTTATTGCACCCCTGTAGCTCTCTATTGAAACCTTAGAGCATTGCTAAGTTTTTTTCTTCTATGTGTGCAAAGGCAAATGAAAATTATATCAGCGATAGTCAAAATATCTGAATTATAAATAGAAGATATTTGTTACCTGCAACTCTGGTGGCAACAGGATCTTGTACTCTGTGCCTTTAGTAAAGGCTGAATGATATTCACTGATGTGTCTGCAGATCCAAGTCACTCCTAGTGTTTCTTCCCCTTAGCTTCCTGATCCATTTGTGAGGGACATATTGATGTTAATCCTTGTTAATCCTGACTGGTCTCATGCAAGCTCTGTTCCCCTGCAGTCAGAACATGCAGCCCCCTGCTTGGGCAGTGACTGACTTGAGTCAGAACTGACAGAAAAAGCAGTTTTGGTTTAACTTTGGCAAACTTTGAATCTCCTCCAGATCCATTTTTAAAACAGTTTTTAATAATTTAATTAGTAGAGGCAAACTTTGTAAAAGAATTTCTCCCAAATTAATTGTCCTGTAAATGACTCCTATAAATGTTGGTGTTTTATTTGAAACTGCTCTCATTAGCATAAACAGTGTATTGTCCATCTGTCAAAGGTCACAAAACTCTCAGACAGCACAGGTTGAAGCCTCAGACCCTTCCGGAAAAATTTCCAGTGCCAAACTTACTGGATTTGTGCGCTGAAGTGGCAAAGACATGAATTTTGATGCAGAAATCCTAACACTTGATATCTGCCTCTCATCCAGCAAGGTTGGCATAAGCAGAGGAAGTTCTGGATTGTCTCTAAAAGTCTATGTGTATTATTTGGGAAAGGTTTTGGTACCAGAACTATTTTGAGTGGAAGTTGACTGAATGCTTCATTATTATTACTTATATTACCTATTTTTTCTAACTTTAAAAGGATTGGTGATATATACTGGTACCTGAAGGGAAGGGAAAATGTAAGAAAAGGAAAATTTAGATGTGACTGAATTGGTGTCTGACCAGATTAAAACCCATCATAAATTTGAAAACTTACATGGTATTTTTTTAACCTTGAAGTTATTTTTCATTATTAAGTTAACTTAGTATCACCATTACTGTCTTCCTAGAAATAAAGCACTGCAGTCTTTTGCTTTGGTGCTGGAGGCTAATCCTGAAGCCAGGGACTATAAAGAAGTGGAAATAGTGAAATGTGGTTTTCAAGTTAACTGGCTGCTTTCCAGCTGTATTAAGCTGAAGTGAAAACTGTGTAGGACACCACTGAGTCTCTCAGCAAGAGAATTCTAATGGAGTCTGAGATTGTGAAGTTTCTGTTCAGGCAGAGCAGAGCAACTTTTCAAAGGTTGTCAAGGATGAAACTTAATTGAGTGCTGCAAGAGACCAGGAAATAATCATTCAAACTGCCTGACAACTAAATCCTAGAAATAAAAGGCATTAAAGGCCAGATGTCATGCATATAATCATAAAGTATTGAGAAAATTTGTATGGGGTCTAGACCAAGAAGAAAATCTGGATATTGTAGCATTTTCTGCCTGCATGGTTCTAGTGATCTTGGATGTGAATGGCTCTGGAGTAGGAGCCAGAAAAGGGGAACAAAAAACTTAAATCACCAAATGTCATTTAAAGGACCATGCTTGGACATACAAAAACAAAGAGAACCTACTGTGAGTTTCCAGAGTGACTTTTATATCATGGCAGTAATTATCAGGTAAACAAATTAATTATGCTGGTACTGCAAGTTTTAATGTGCAGAGATACAGGACACTGCTACCATTTTTTACAGAAGCAAATTAAGTTTATCTCTTGTCATTATAAACATATGCTACATTTTTCTTAAAAAAAAATAATTGAATGAAAAAATCAAGTACACAGACTTGTTTCCTAATATCAGATGGGATTTTCTCATCTGTGAAAAATTCAAGAACCACGTTCTTTTTTCCTCACTTACTGCTCCAGCTGATTTCCTTCCACATGTCATCAAATCTATTTATGGATTTCATTAGCCCAGCGTCTCTTTCTTTAACAATGTCAGACTCTTTTCTGAGCTAAATAAAAACAAATGAATATTAATGCTTTCTTCTTTTGTTTGGCTCTGCTAACACAGAGCAACAGCAGATGCAAATTTGTTCACTGTGCTTGTATTCCTTTGGGTGGTAAAGGACCATATTTTTTCATAGAATTTAATAATATTAATTTTAAAACACAGGTTAGGTAAGGTGTGTTTCTTGGTGTACATGTGGAACAGTTCTATGTCTGCAAATATAAGATGATCCTAAACAAAAGCTCTTAACATAATATGCACAAAATTGTGATTCTTCTATACACGAGATGTTAAATCTGCAAGGAATCCTGTTGATAGATAACTGGATGGCAGCCTAGTTCTTTTCCTATACAAGAAACAAAAAGAAAATCCTCAGATAACACTATGTCATGCAATTCCTTAAGGCTTTCTTTTTTTCAAAGCAATATGCAAAATATTGCAATGCATCACAAACATAATTTTGCCTTAGTTAAGGCAGAAAAAAAATCCATCAAACAAGTCAATCACTTCAAGCAAGAAAAGCATCTTGCAGTTGTGTTCTGTTGTTCAGTAATTTTTAATTGATTTTATTTACAAATGAAAGGACCCCCTTGTTAATTTATGTAGCATTTTCGTTATAATATGGTTTCAAATATGAAGATAGGTTTTATCATTTCTCATTTTGTAACAAGAGAAGAGGAAAAAACTTGTTGTGCAGAGGTATTATTTTATCCAGCCTTCCCAGTAGATCTAAACCTGAGTTAGTAGGTCATTTAAAGCACTGGGGAGAAGTGAAAGACAAGGCAGAAAGGAGCATGTTGTAACTCAGTCATGGAAAAAAGGGATCTGTTAAACTTTGTGGTTCATTCTTTTTCATATTTTGATCAGAAGACAAAAACATTGCTCAGCTGAATTGCCCTCCACCTTTCTCCCCAGCCCCAACCCTGAGGACACACCAGGGTGCTCTATTTTCATCTTTGCCATTCTATTTTCATTTATGCCATGCTCCTGTGGAGTCCTCTGCTTCTGCCACCTCCTTTTCCATTCAGCCGCAGTAATTCCTGTCTGGTGTGAGCAGGTACTTCATTCCCATGCGTCCAGCTCAGTGTGATTGTTCACAGCCTGATTTAGTCTTTAATGCTTGTCTTCCCCAAAGTAATGTTTCTTTAGGAAATTGACTTGATAGTGGCAAAAATTCTGCCAACAGGTGTAAAAGCTTATGTTAGGATCAGCTGCAATTATTAACAGTGGTGTAACTTTGGAAAGGTTATACTGAGACTTTTCTGTCTAGCATTGTTTTAAGTATCAGGTGGCATTTGTCACAAGTTTATGCTTCAAGTCAGTATACACTTCAATAAAATTTGTATTTCACTTTGGCTGGGCTTAAATTAATTAATGGCAGCATTAAGCTATAAATATCCATTACCTTAGTAAACAATCAGAGAATTTCAACTTTTTTTTTTGTCTAATGCTCAACATTTAGTCCATTGTTCTACCAGCAGATGGGAACATTTATTAATCTGTTCCAGAATGAAGTGCAGAGGCTTAATTCAAGGTCTGCACAGATCTACTGCAGGTTTTAGTTTTTGCTGAGGGCTTTTTTTGTCTCACATTACATAATTGCTGAATTTAGATTGAATGACAATTTATTCTGTCATCACTAAGTATATGAAGATATCTAAAAGAAAAATTTGATGTGTTTCTTATATTTGTTCTTGAATTCAGCCTGGAGTTTATACTACTGGCTCAAAATAAGAGATTTTTTTATTTTTAATAAGCCCATTTATAGGCTCCACAAAGTGCTTATTGAGTGACATATTTGGCAGATTTTAGATTAGTTTTGTTCAGGAAAGCTGAACATTATTTTACACTATTAGATTACTTTAAAAGCATCCTTCCAAGAGAATATATAGCAAGTTCATTCAGTTAGCCTGATTAAAAACATTTGTGGATGTCATTTAAAACTTGTACATAACAGCCATTTCTTTTTTTACCATTTCTATAGCTGGAACTTCCCTTCTCTTGTGTGTATATGTGCATGCCCATGGCAAACTGCAGGTCTGCAGCAGGGCTGTGGTTTCCCAGCTGGGCTGGAGTCAGAGCTGACCCCTCACGCCCGGGCAGCAGCCTGGGGGTGGCTGCTGGTGCCCCAGAGAGCTCAGTTTCCCAGCCCACGGCCGTGGCTGTGGCTCTTCTGCCTGATCCCTGCTCCCTTCTCTGTCTGCTGATGGGGCCTGGGGGTCCTCTCCCCTGGTGGCTGTCACCATGGGCATTAAGATGTCGTGTCCTGCAGCTCCTGCTGAAGCCAGAGCTGGTTTCAAAAATATCTGTGTGTAAAAGTGGTGGTAGCAGACTATCTGCTATAGCTGCTTCACCAAGAAAACTACAATCAAACAAGCCATAAATATTTTACTTATTTCAAATAAGAAAAGAATTCTTTCCATCAAGTGAGAAACCAATAAAATTCTTCATCCTTACTAACATGCATATTAGCAATAGGATCACAGTGAAAATAGGAAACTGGCCCTTACTACAGAATATGCTTTATAGAAAAGTAACTTGCCTTTAATCTGGGATACAGAAATCTGCACCCAAATGTGTAATCCCTTCCTCTCCATTTCGAGGGAGTTAAGCCTAGCCTTAGGTATGGACCACAGATAAATTTTATTTTTTATTGACTTAGGATAACAAATGGTTCCAGACCTCTGTCTCTCATATTCTTCAATCCTTTCTGTTTCTGCCTGCTCATTTGGAAGTGGTGAATTCCACCAAAGATATATCACTGTATTCCAGGGATGAATTAGCTTTCCTCTCACATAATTTAAGATACAGTAAATCATTCATTTTCCTCAGAGAATTTATGCTTGTTTCCTTTATATTTGATTAAAGACTCAGATCTGAGAAGAAATTCTAAGAACCTTTGTGTAAATACTAATTAAGAATCATGGTTATTCAGCTACAGGGTCTTGCCAGAACTCTGCTTCGCTGCAGACAGGAATCTCAGTGTTAGAATTCTTCCTCTAAAGATTTGAAATGGCCGAGGCTTCTGCAGCACACCTAATTTCTGGAAGGGTATAGCACTTCTGCATTTGTGGGTCTAAAATTAGAAACAGTAGATTTCAGGGAGATATGTAAATTACTACTCCTGGGAGCTTTCCACCTTTTCAAATTATCTGAGTGTTCAAATACAGAATGAATAATCAACTTAGTCACAATTTTTGAAAATTCAAGTTTTGCTGTACATAAATAGTTGTAATAATAATTTTTAAATTTTTTGTACTTTTACTCCTAGGGGTTGGTAATTGTACTCTCAGATTTCAAAAAGATATAAGCTTAGCAAAAACCAATCATCTTTCTCCCTGAAACATCTCTGAGTGCACTGCTGTCCTGCATTCTAATTCTAAAATGATTATGTTAAAAAGGGAAAAGAACACTGGGTAGACACATTTCATTAAATGTCCAATTCTATTCATAGCTGGAGCTGTAGTGGTTCTTCCCTGATCTTTTAATAGAGACACTGGTCTCCCAATAATTATAATTGCTTGTTAAACTAACCTAATAGTGCAGTTTTAGCCTATAAAGAGTTGCTTAAACTTGAGATTCAGGTAGCTCTTTCTAATTCCAGGCACCTATTTTGTAAAGGCTAATTGAATTATAGAGGTTATTCCACTGTCCTCTAAGAGGAAGAATTTATCAGTCACAAAAAATCTTGCAAAGTAGTAATGCAGCAACATCTCTAGCTGAACTGCCATTTTAGTAATTTGCAACAAATGTCTTTTAGAACTGAAATCATGTGATAAACAACAGAAAACCCTTAAAATATCAGTCTTAGAATTGGTTTGGAATATTGTCTATTATCTCTGTGAAAGCTTTTCAGACTATGCTGCCGTATAGTCATTAATTTTATTTCCTAAATGTTTTTCGTATTCCTTCTGCCCATTAATTTCAAAACAGTTCAACAAATTCAATTTTCCAATCACTTTGGCTGACCTGAATCTGTATCATTCATCATTTTCTTAAAAATCTTCTTCAACCCACAGTTCAAGGTGGGTCAAGCACTGACTCTCCTGTGTAGGCTGACTGAAGATCCATAGCCATACTTGTACTGAAATATAGTTAAAGTAAATTCAAAACTGACTTGTTCAAAAAAGACAGAGGCTGCACTGAATCAAAGGAAGGGTAAACTTTTCAACAGCTCACAGTCATTTATCTGGAAAGCTCTACAAAGGCCTTTTGTGCTTGAGCACTTCCCATACCTGAAAAATAAGGGAAAACAGGAGTTTGTTCAGAAGCTGGTGTTGCCACAGGCAATGGTGAAATGAGCAATCTCTTTGAGGGAAGATGTGGTTTGCAGGTGGCAAAGAGGAGCTGGAGCTCTGCCAGTGTTGAGTACCAGTATGGCATTCAAGTCAACCCCATCAACCTCCCAGCCAACTCAAAGTAACATGTGCTGCATGCTAATAAACATCATATGGCTTTTCAGTCTGTGGTGGGAAGGGCCAAACCTGCAATTTTTAAAACTTTTTTTTTTTTGTATTAAGATTATTTAATTAATGGAAGATTCCATGTAAAGGCACAGCATGGACAAAAGAAAAACATTTCAGAATCCCAGCAGTGTCAGAAGTTAACATTTGGGTTGGATGGAGGTGAAGTGGCTCATCAGCTTTTGTCAAGAGGAGATTCAGGATAATGGAAATGTCAGCAGAGGGCCCTGGAATGTTTAGATGCCTTTTCTGCCATGTCTTCTGACAGCTGGCAACAGAATAGTGGAGAAATGCAGGAAAAGGTTAAAATAGCTTGTCAGTAAGATGCTGTCTGTAAGAGGGTGCCTTGGTTTGTGCTGTTTCTTATCATTTCTTATTTCAATGCACAGCAGCCAGAAGATCACATAAAATTCCTAAAATAAGATTAAAAATTATGTGATTTTAGTGTGCTGTTATATCTGTCAGCTTCACTTGGTGATGTCAGTAGAGGAGACATAGAAGGAGATCTATGTCTAGAGAGGTTTGATTGTGTTTGTCAGAGTCTCTTCTCTTTTTGGATTTTAATTGTCTGATTACAATGTGTTGTCTAGTATAAATATTAACTAGGTACTTGGAAAGGTTTAAATATTTGCCAGAGTGTTATCAATGGGGTCTAGTGTCACAAATGAGTGGTTTAGGTTGCTTAAAGCATCATCATCAAAGCTATTAGCAAAAGCGGGTTTAATAGGAATTTGTGGAAATAGAACATAATGAAGTTTGACAGCACAGTTCACTCTATTACTGCATGGATGAAGCATGCAAAGGAAATTCACATGAGAATGTGTTTAGAATGATTTTCAGAGACAGGGAGCACAACAGGGTAAGGATGCAGAGGGGTAGGGACACAAAGGATGAGGATGCAATCAGATGAGGGAGACCCTCACACTGGGTCATGAGGCTGAGAATAGTCCCACTTGCCTTCTATGCTCCTGATGGAGCCCAAGCAAGGCTGAGCCCAAACTCAGCCTCCAACTTGGTCATCAGCTTACATCAAAAGCATTTAAGCCCAGAATCAATGGCTGACCCAATAGGATTTGCTATAAGCACAGCATTAACTCTTGATCTGAGATGGCAGCATTCCTACCCTGCTTGCTATGGAGTATTTCAGTCAATTCTCACCTGCACACACACCAGCACAGTGTGTGTATGTGCAGAGGTACCTGCTGAAATTCCCCTCACATTCAGTGCAATACTTGGGGTGTCTTTGCCTTTCTCAGCAGACAAGGGGTGAGCCTCCATCATGGGGGTCACAGCTCAGGCCCTTTGGCAGATTTTGGGGTGGCCCTTGAGTATTGCAAATGTGCTGGTGAGCTGAGCTGTCCCACTTGGGGACATGCTGCCATAGCCCCCTATACCCCAGGGAGCCCCAAAGGCCTCACTTAGCACCACTGCTTGTGAGGGTGCAGGGTGATTGGCATTAGCTATCAATGTCCATCCTGGCTGTAATCCAATACAGTGATTATTGGAATTTTTCAAAAGTCCAGTAACAATAGTATTGTTGTCCTTGGGCTGTGATTCAGGCAAGTCATGTTCCAAGGCTGCCCAGGGATGACTGCTTATCTCTTGTCCCTTGGTTAGGCAACAGAAGTTCCTGCTGCAGGCACTGCTCCTGATAAGCTCCAGGGGAGTTTAACTGCCATGGTGCCCTTAGCCAAGGACAGGCCTAAGGAGGATTTCTGAGATCATAGAGCAGCCCCAGAGAGAAGGATGGGGGGAATGCACCACCACACCCAGTTAGACTAGAAAGGCACAAAACCAGTATTCAAGATGTAATCACAAGTCTCCTTTACCAATCTCTTTAATTAGATATTTTCTAGCTTTCATAGCTGCAATGTGTAATCCAGGTGTAGCAGGCAATGTACAGGAAATTAAAGTAGAATCTTATTGTTGGAAGGAATATGGCAATGTAGATTGCAAATGGGAGATACAAAAAGCAAGGGAACGATAGTAGGAACATATCAGTCCTTCTGCAGGACATCGTCTGATAGCTGTTAATCAGAGAAGGAAGCCCTGCTCTGGATTCTTAGGCAGCCTAAATTGAATTGTCTAGACTGGGATGAACAGAAGGGATTTATATCGACTGAGATCTTGCCCCACAAGTTTGAAAACTCAGATTCAGTTTTGTAGCATGTAAGAAAGCCTTAATTTTTATTGTTATTTCTCAAAGAATATTCTACTGGCTGGATCTGCAGAAAATTAAGCTTGTCCAAGGTTGTCAACAGCTTGTTAAAAATGTGAAGCGCTTACAGAGACTGTACATTTAGAGGTACACATTTAAGATGCAGTGTGACTATCTAGCACCTAGCCATGGTCTGCAGCTCTGGAAATATATTTTTGTAGAAAATTTTAGCAAAATTCAAGAAACAGAAGCATCTTTGCTTCTTTAGTTACATGGGGGGGGAATATGAATCTTCCAGACTGGAAACCATAACATGTACAGCACAGGAAGAGCACTCAAAATTCAGGCAAGCAGGTTATGACAGGGGAATAGAAACCACACAAAGATGTGATGATAAAGCTCAGGACACAGCCAGGTCATGGTTGCAGCAGTCCAGACTTAAATACCTTTGAACAAGATGTTCAGAAATTACCCATCATATATAACTGAATAAAAAAAAATTCCCACAATTCTACACAGCTCTCTAGGCCTTCCTCTCCAGGAATTGTCCTGGAGGAAGGAGACTATATAAAAGCTAAAGATTTATACTGGCCAATTTTGGAAGGGTTTAGTACTAAATTCTTACAGGCCTTATTTTCCATAGACCCTCTAATGGCAGTAAAAGGAGTCCAGCAGCTGCAGCAGAATTGAATGTTCCTGAACACATGCCTTATGTTTTTCTAGTAACTTTAATACACTGAGGCATGTCAGTCCAGGTAGAAACCTCTGCTTTCTGAAATAAGCCTATTTGGGTCAATGTGTCAAAGAAATTAATTTATTTTCAGTTGCATTTATTTATTTTGAAAACCTGTTACATATGAAAAACATTTGAATTGTTGAAATTGAGGTGTGTGTTTATTTGAATCTGAGATTCTACTGAAATGGAATTTTTTTTTTACTTATTAAAAAATCAAAAATATGAATGCTGAAAACTATTTTAATTCCACTTTTTGGCTGAGGACAAACACAGCTGTATGGAAATTTAGTGTGGTAGTTCCCACAGCAAATGTAGCCCCACCATAGAACACAACAATATTCTTAATTTTCTTCTAAAACTGAAAATCTACCATTGTCTGGGAAAAAAATCTGAATAATTTCACTTGCATAGTGAGTGATATATTTTTGAAGAAACAGCACTATTGAATTTTGAGCTTCAGTAGCCTTTCAGTTCCCATCTGTAATTTCCCATTAAGACAGGATTTTGTACCGATGTATTTCTATAGAACATGACAACAGTTCCTTTTACAGGCACTTATTTTTGTAGTATTTCAAATGTGAAGATCAAAGTGATTAATGGATTCCATTTCACTTTAGAAGTACTAAGAGAATACTTCCTTCGATGACTTCTGTAATCAGGTTTAATTAAAATAGTTTTTTGCACTTCAGAAAATGAGATTCAGATATTTATTTGAATGTAACTATAGTCATTTAATTAAATCATTAGCAATCACAGAGATGACATTATTAGTTCAAGCTCACTTAGCGTGTATTTTAGCTTGAGGCAAAGCCATGGGCTGAAATCAAGACAGGCAAATAATTTTTTCCATTTCATTAACATAAAACCTTATGAACTTAGTGTATTATTACTGTAGTCTGAGTTAGAGCAAGCTCTATCAAATTTCACCAGGACTGGAATCCAATGTGCTGGGCATTAGAGCTTCCTGGCAGAGAGCTCCTGGCAGGCACAGCTTGTAGTTCAAGTGGACAATAGAAATAAAGTGTATAAAGGAGAACTGGCAGCTGCAGCTCCCAAACCTGGTCACAGCATGGCTTCAGATGATCAGGTATTATGCAGGAGCTCATGTGGCCTCCACCAATTCCACTGGAGTTGGGAACTCTCCCTCTTAATTGCAAATCAACAGTTTTACAGCTGTTTGTTGTTCCTCTGCCTGTATTTTGTTAAACTCAGATATTTGGCATTATTACTAATGTGAAAAACTTGGGAGTGAGCCTCTGTTAATACAAAATTGTTGCTTTGTCATCTTCCCTTAATTCTGTGTTCTTATGCCACTGAAATACTCACTGGATTCTTCTGGTATTTCCCTTGGTTTTGGTGCAACAACACATAAAAAAACATGGGGATGAATTGGATGCAAATGTTGTTTCTAATGAGTAGAAACCTTATTTCCATTAAATGAGCAGAAGAGAAAAGAAGAAGATCTTTTAGTGAAAGACACTCTAGAGAGACAAAATTGTCTCCAGTAGGGCTTTTCAGGACTATTGTACAGAGACTGATGCCTCACAGTGTCTCAGTTCAGAGCCCCAGCCCCAACCAAGGCCACGTGTTCCTGCTGGGCACTCAAAATCTGCTAAACAAATGGTTATTAGGGTATAGAAAAGCTCCTAGAGGAGATGCAATTTTTGTATTGCAACAGTCCAGTCCTAATTAGTGTAACAAAATGTGCTGTCTTTGAGGTGGGCAAGCAGACAAAGACATCTGAGAGACAGGGATGGGAGCCAAGAGCCAAATTGCAAAGTATTAGTGGGCTAGTGTGGGAATTATACTAAGAGGGTTTTCCTAAAAGCTGTCAAGACCCATAGGGAGAAGTGGGATGCTTCACTGTGGAGGTCTTGGACATGAGTGTAATATACTGACAGTTTCAGTTCTCTCATTTGCAATTTATGAATAGATGAAAAGAGCAACTAAAAACAAAATAAAAGTGCAATTGCCTTTTTCAGTCTTCATTAGCATTCTTTTCTTGAACAGATGGGCCCTCGCTAGATATTCTTATGTTAAGTTTTGTTCTGTTTTGGGCCATATTATGTTATTAAAATTATTTAATAAACTTAAATTTCTAGAGACAGTGTCTGAATTGTCATGACCTAAAGGCTTAGAGCTGGGAGAAAAACATCTTCCTGTCAGCTTAAAAATCACCTGAAATTTATGTTGTTTCTCAAACCAAGGGCAACTCTGGAAAAATCTTCACTGGTTTACAGACCGCAACTGTTTTGAGATCATCACCCCTATTTCCTTATCACTTTAAAATTCAGGTCAGGTTTTCAAGGTGGTTGCTGAGATCTACAGACATGAAACATGTCTGCAAACTCTACACCCTCTTCACTCTCTTCAGGTGCATTACTGCTGCTTTTTATATTTTGCTGTTTGATTGATTTGTAAGAAGGACAGAAATTCAAGAATTGAGATAAATCAGCAGTAAAATTAAACTCTTTTTTCCCACCATGTTTTCTTTTGTTTGGCCTGATTGTAGCTATTCACATTTTTGAGATGATGAAAATTTGTTCATTTTGTCATACCAGGTCTAACTTTTAAATAAGTAGTTAGAGGTCTGAAAATTTCTGGGAAATCAAACCTACATTTTGGTAAATATTTTCTTTAAGAAAAGGAAATGGGAATGCTAAGACATTAGCCTTAATATTTCATTCTGGAGCTGACAAAAGATTTGATTTTAATATTTGAAATGTCATTTAAATGTGTGATTTAAGTAATATCAGTAGGTAAATGAGGCTCTAAATTTATAAGTAAGACATCTAATTTTGAGTTAAATTAAATATTTTAACTTCCTTTTATTGGACTGCAAAATAATATTGACATCTAAAATGTTTAATATTAAATCAAATTTCTTTCAGAGGTTTTTTTCTTTCAGCTGTCAAGGCAAAAGATAATTTTCTCTCAGAAAGCAGGGAGATGTAACAACCATAGACCTGCTGCTGTTGGCAAGGCAGGATGAGAAATAAAAAATGTGCCAGTACCTGGGTAAGAAGCTCTCTGTGATTGAAAGGCTTCAGCATCTTCTTTTGCTTTGTTTTGCTTAAAGGCATTTCTGATTTATTTCAGTGTTCCAGAGTCCAACCGCTGTAATGTAATATTTAAATCGCTGTTCTACTTCTCCTCAAGCTTGATTTGAAATATGTATTTGTAGGGAGGCCTGAGGCTTGCAAGAGGAAAACAACAATAGGGAATCCAGGTGTCCCTTGGCCATCCAAGGATTGGGGCTTTGGGATCTCTGAACTGTCTGGTTGTTGAGGGAGAACCCCTCACTCCAGAGGAGCTCAGTGCAGTGATTTAGATTACACTGATCCTGCCTGGGACAGAGAAGGGATTTGGTGCCAGACAAAGGAGCATCTGTTGATCTTTTTGAACCTGGAGAGAGCCTGCTGCAGTAAGTGCTACTTCATCCTGTAAGTGCACACAAAGCTGCATATACATGGCAGGAGTGTATGCAATGGTTTCCTTTTTTCTCTACACACAAAGCAATTCACAGGAATGCAGGCAAAGGGAAGAGAGCCTTGTTTGGCTCAGCAAACTTGAGCTCCAGCTGCAGGAACTTGTCCCATGTGTAAGGCAAGACTCTTCTGTATCTCAGGCTGTACTTTACCAGCTCTGAAAGCAGCTACAGAGATATTGCTGTGCTCTGCAGAGCACCTGGCACATTCCAACTGTGGGCATCCTAAGGCAGGTATTGCTATCACTGGGAGCAAACTTCAGAGCAAAAAGAGTGAACTGCTGGAACTCCAAATGATTCTGGGAGCTAAGAGCGAGATGTGGTTCACTGCTTTTCACCCCCTTCTTCCTACCTGGTATTTTAATGGCAAATATCTGGCTTGTGTTTCTGGAACCCTCCTTCTGACCTACACTGTTGTGAATCTGACTCTCTTCTTCCCTTTTCTGCCTGCCAACATGCAGGATTTCCTCTGGAGTTACTGCCCTGTGTCTCTCTGAGAGGTCTGTGGCCAGGACAGGCCCCCTGACAAAGCTGTCTTCCTTCTAACATTAATTTCATGTATTTATAAACATCAATGAATGTAAGTCTCCCAAGGATCTATGTAGGTACTGAGGAGCCTTTGAGGAATTACCATGGCCTCTACTGGCCACAAAATTGTTCTCAGCATGATGCTATGGGAGGGCTGTTTTAATTCTGGATGAGAGGTCTTTTCTGCTGGAAATCTGGTATTGGCTGCCAATAAATAAGACAGAAATCAGGAATTCCCAGACTGTTTCTGCCATGTTACAAATCTGGCAGCTGTATTCTTGGCATTCTTCCTTACCACAAAAAGTGTGTGAACATCTTGTCATATTCACTACACCAGGACTTTGAGACCCATACTGGAATATTCATCAAGGGAAACAATGTAATTTGAAAATATGCAAAATATTGAACAAAGCATTTATTTTTGAAAGAGATGGAATAATTTTTTTAATCTCTTATAGTAATTTTTAAAATATTTTTATTTTTTGCCCTTTGTAATTAAAGACAGTGGGTTTTTTTAGCTTTACATTGTATTCAAATTACCCTGTGGACTGGGGACAATTTTATTCTTAGTTTGAAATGTTGTGTATGGAGCATTCGCAATGAAATCATATTAACAAGTATAGCTTTGTTAAAGACTTATATAAAATAAAAGAGAAGCTAGCTGATCCTTCTCTATCTACCTTAAGTCCAGAAAAATAATGCAGATACTGCTATGGCAACCAGAACTGAGTATTGTACCAAGACTAAATTCATACTGCTCCTCTAGTTTCTTTACCTTGTTTGTGGTTATTGAGTTTCAAGAACATAAATCTTTCAGATGAGAACCTCCTAGCCAAGCTAACTCTTTGGTAAAAAAAAAAAATATTAAATAATGTAAAAATTTTTTGAGGAAGTGAAACTGACTCCTTTAACATGTTCTTTTGAAATGAAGTTTTCTGCCTTGGTTTTCCTGCTCACAACTCTCTCTTTCTTTGTAGTCCTCTTTGGCTCAGTGAATATTTAATTATCTACCCAAAATGAAACAGTTCCAGCAGGAAAGAGGCAGACTCTATAAAGTCTACTGTTAATATTATAGCTTCCTTTTACAAAAAATAAAATGAACTTAAAATTCTGGTAACCAGATGTGCTTTCCCATGACTCACAAAGGTCTGATATTTCCCTCTTGAATGCATTTTCTGTCTCTGCAAGCTTTCACCACTAAAAACCTTTCTCAGAGGAGAGTAGTTTTTGCCCTGTTCCTGTATGGAAATGAACCATTTAATCTGACCTTGAACTTAATTGTGTTCTGCTGCCAAGTACTGCACCATGGACACAAGAGCCTCTATATGATAAAGGAAACTGTGTAAATTCTCAGTCAGCACACTGACACAAATAGAAAGGGATATGAACCTTCCTTTCCTATGTTCCTCCCCACTAGGATAGTATTTCAAGGTGAAAATTCTAACTCTGGAGAGCTTGTATTTTCCAGAGGAAAAATGTCCAATCAGAAACAGAAACTTAGTTCTCGTAGCAGTTAGCACAGAAGGCCTAATGCAAGTGTTTTCTGGGTTTAAAAGAGAGTGGTTCAATATTCCCCTCGAGATATATTTACTGGCTAGGTTACTTTTGTGGGTGGAAACTTTTCCTTACTGGTGCTTTCCAGGTAACCACTATTCTAAACCTCTTTGGACAAGAGCATATACCTTTTTCTATAGAAGCTAATGAAGCTTCCAGAGAAGTATGTTATTTTGGAGGGATTTTATATTCTCTGCTCTGGATGTCCAGGCTCTTTTCCAACTCTTGTTATGCACAATTGAAATAACTCCAAGTAGAGGATAATAATACATCTCCTACTGTCTAAATGTAGCTGCCTTATTTAGAGGGTTTGTTCCTCATGTTCCCCATACTGCCTCAGTATTTAATAAGCACAGAGTGTCCCCTGGCCAGTGCTGTCCTCCGCCAAATCCATAACTAGAAAACAGAAGGTATTAACTTCAGATTCTCAACTTCCTTACCAAGGATCCAGCTTGAGCAAAGGTATTAACTTCAGATTCTCAACTTCCTTACCAAGGATCCAGCTTGAGCAACTGAGGTTGGTCTGTGCAAATACGCTGCAGTTATTGGCCTCCTGTTGCTCCACAGAGCTGCCCCTATTCAGTCCCAGAATATGCAGGAGGGGAATGCACCAGCCCCCTGAGCATTTTGGTGGCCCTCCACAGAGTTCATCTCATCAGTGTCTTCAGTTTGCTGTGCTGGCACCCCAAACAGGCAGCCAGCTGCTGGTACTAAGTGTAGCTCACTGTGGTGTGTGTGCCCTCCATGCTAAAGCACAAATGTGCATTAATATTTTCATTCGGGCATTGGCAGCTGAGGCCTGGATCTGACAGCTGCTTCCTGGGGTGGTTGGAAGAAGGGCAGCCACCAGCTCTACCTTCACTCCTTTGGTGTGCTCTGGTCCCAGAGACAATACTGGCAGTAGACAGCTGTAGTTCATGTGCTCCTTAGAGGAACTTCAATCTTTCTGTACTTGCCCTGCTTTCAGGCAAGTGTCAGTGCTGTGTAAACTCTTGAATAACAGTGTAGGCACTCCGTTTGTGGTGATTGGGATGGGGCTGAGCCTCATCCCCAGTGGGCACAGCTGTGAGAAGCAGGTGAGCAGCACTGACAGCACTGAGCCATGGAGTGCTCAGGGGCACTGACCAACCACCAAAGGGAGCAGAGGGCACACAGGTGCAGGGCATCAACAGGAGGGGATAAAAGGCTGGGCTAAAGAACAAAAAGGGCAGATGCTTGCAGCCTTCAGAAGTGTTGTGATGTTCCTTGTAGGGGCAGAAGCTTGAGGCTTTCTGCTGTGGTAAGGTGTTACTCTGTATGTGCAAATGCTTAAAGCTTTCTGAATATGGTGTTACTCTGTGTATCATGGCCATCTCAATTGCAACGTGTGCTGTGACAGCACAATATGTGGCTTCTCTGGACACCACTTGTTCATCAGGGCAGGGGATGCACCAAGGTTACTATAAATGATGTTAGCCAGGGTGTCCATAGTTTGACAGTACAGAAGCATGAGTCACCAAGTCATATTCCCCAAGTCATATTCCCCTGCAACTGGAATAACTGGCTACTGGCTTCATTGGTAGCACAACAGCACAGAAATGGTGTGTTTAGTGTAGGATATGATGCAGACAAAGGAGAAATTGTGAAAAAGAAGATGTCATTATCAGTACCAGTACAGTTATGTGATGTTTATTTTTTCAGGTAGCATGCTGATTAGCTAAAAATAGAAAGAGAAGTGGAAGTTTTATTACCTGAAAATTACTTCTTTGTATGGAGAAGCATCCTTTGACCAGTTGCACAGGGCCATTTCTGGCAATGGCATTGGTTTCAGTTTGCAAGAAATCTCTGTTACTCATTGAAGTGTGATATTGTGGAAAGGGAGTAACTCTACACCTTTAGAGAAAGGGTAACATTCTATGAATATTTCTGTTGTGGAATACAAATGAAGGTTTACAGCTGGTCATTCAGAAAAGCTTATTAGAGTGAGCTTCATTAGCTCTTTTGTATGATTTTGCTAAAGGCTAAGCAGCATTCTTCGTGTCTTTGTTACATTTTGCGCATGCTTGTACGTAGGCTAAATATAGGAACCTAGAGAGATGGAACTGGTTACAGAAGACACAGCTGTGGAGTTATTATTTACAATCAAATTAGAGAAAAAGAACAATTGAAGGGAACAGAGACCCCACTAATAACTGCTGGGAGCCTTGATTGAATTACTCTTTTTTTCTTATATCCAAATGCATCATCAAGAGACAAACAATTCTGTATGGTGGTTTTATTATTGCAGTACTAGACTGTGTTGTTTTTACTTTGCCAAAATTTACTTTTTGTACAACTACTGTATCATATTAATCTGTTGGTTTGATTTTTCCTATTTTCTTTCTCCCATAAATTGCTGGGTTTCACTGTAGTGTTCTATGGAGAAAATCATCTAATGGCAGCATTTCCCTTCCTGAATCCAAACCAAATTGCAGAGCTGGTACCACAGAAATGAAACTTCCCTCTCCCAAATCAGTGATGTCAATCCATCATGTCACTGGCAGATGATGAGGCTCCAAGACTAACACTGGCATCCTAAGAAAACACAAGTTCTGGCTGCATGGTAATTTAAAGCCCACCTTCTTAAAGTTCAAGTCTGCTCAGCAAAATTCTCCCACATATCTCCCAAGACATCGCTGTGTTGGCTTCAGTCACATTTTGTGACAGCAGCGTCCTGTGATGCTCCTGCCCTTTGAGCACCCTCGTCCCAGGCTGTACTTAACACTCTGCTGCAACCTACTGATGCTCCGAGGAACTACAGATCGGGCAATCCCTCCTCAGCCCCACCCAAGCTGAGGGTTTTCAATAATTTAAACAGTCCATTTTCAGCACTCGTGGCATCATTGTTTGGAGGGGAATGCTCTTCTATTTTGGCGTTTCTATATTGCAAAGTTTCCTGAAATGCAAACTTAAAATGAGTTGCTGGTTCTGAAAATGGCTGTCAAGTTTGATGAGCACAGCAGGATGAACAGATTGTAGAGTCACTAACATGAGGAATTGTTTCCTTCTCACTGCTAAATTCTTTCTAGAACTTCAGTAATTTGTCTGAATTTATGCAGAAGGATTAATGAAGTCAGCTTTGGTAACAGTTAGTAGGCACTCGCTCTGCAGGAGCAACTTGCTCTATTAAGCTACTGAGAATGATATGTAGAGAATATAGCAGAGTTTTTTCTCTGAAGTGCCTCAAATCTAGATGCTGGGATTTTTCCTTGTTCTAGCATGACAATTACTATGTGCCCTATTATTGTTTTGTCTTCATAAGCTGTGCAGAGATAATCTGGAATTCTCAAAGGCACAAAGTAGCTGCTAAGTCCTGATAATTTTAGTAGAAATGGGGAGCCCAGAGGTGACATGAGAGACAAGAAGGTCATTCCTCTGGTTGTACAGCTGAAGTGTTGGTTGCTTAAGTACATGCTGGTGTTAGGAAAAGACTAACGAGCCAGATTTCTGGCCAAGATCTACCACAGATACCTCTACAAAGATGATAGATGGGTGAGGAAATATCCAAATTCTACTTTCAAATTCTACCATCTGATAGGTGGTGATGGGAGATAGAGCCTATGATTCTAAGAAAAATGAACAGAAAGAAGGATGACTAAATAAGTGGAAAAGGTAACTATGGGCACCACAGTAGCTGTACTTTACGGTGTGCTTTGGGATGACCAGAGCAGCAGTGCCCTGCGTCTTTCTTTGCAAACTGTCAAAGAACATGGCTCACAGTCTCCCAGAAGCTGTCCTAGTGTACTTCTTTAAGATTTTTAGCATTTAAAACAGTTCCCAAATTACACACCATCAAAATTATTTCAGAGCATTTCATGCTTTCTATTCCAGTGTACTTGAAGAGGAGCTGAGGGGAAAAATAACTTGTATAAAAAAACCTGGAAAGAAAAGTGTTGCTCTCATGTTCTGATTTCATCAGCCTACTGAGCCACCTTCAGGTTCAAGCCCCACACCTCAAGAGGGAGCTCATAAGTACTCTGCTGGCTTACTTAGTTCTTCAGATTTGACCTAAAAATATTTCTCACTTTAGGGCCACACATCACTAATCTTAATTGTAGCTCTTTTCCCCATGTCTAATTTTCACATGTTAGATCCACTACAGTGCTATTGAGTAATCCCTGCCATTGTGTGAAGAGCTTTGGAACAGCAGAGCCTGATCTGGAGCTGTTTTATGTTCCTACACAGAATAAGTCAGAGAATGAGAATATATTTCTGTAGTTCTTAGACGTCAGAAAAGAAACAAGGGAGAAGCATTTTGCAGTTTAGTCTGAAAGGACAGTTCAGCAGACAGAGGACATGAGCACTTCCTTCCTGTGATCCTTGCCTGCTCTACCTACTCTCTCCTTACCTCTATCTCTTCTGTCAGAGATGAGGGTGTCAGCATTTCATACAGTCCCACCTCAGCAGCTCAAGAGCTGCTGCTGGCACCCTGCTTCCCTGTCACCTGGCATGGCCCAGGCCTTGCTGCCAGCCCAGCAGTGACTCCCCAGAGAGAGCCTCATGTGACAGATTTGCTGCAATGGGTGTTTGGCTCAGCCCACATGCTGACCCCTCTCAGGATACATCACACAACCTTATTCCATTTCTGAGCTGTCTTCAAGGAGCCAAAGCCAGCAGCCTGTAGCTGTCTGGCATTGTGTGAAGTGTAGAAGGCAGATAAATTGTACAGAAACATGGAGGAAGTGGTTCAAGGACCATGTGCTCCAAGGGGAGCACCCATGTAAAAAAAGCTGCAGAATTGCTATGGGTCTGGAAGGCAGCCAAGGGGTGGCAGGACATGCTTGAATTGTCCTGTTCTTCCCACATTACCTTCATGCCCTGCCACCTGCTTCTGTCTGAGCCTGAGCTGTCCTCTGCTAGTTTTGGTCCCAATAACCAAACAAGAGCAAACAATTTATTTCCCTATTTGGACCTCCAGGTGTCTATTCTGCACAGAATGGTCTGGGGGATGAAAACTGCTGAAGGAAAACAGTCTGGGAGCAGAAGTTCATTAGGCTGAGAATGGCTTGGGTAAGGACACCTAGGAGAAAGTTATGAAATGCTGCATTAGTTCTGGGGAGGGGGAACCTCTCCATGATATTCTCTAAAGGAGAGATGATGCTTTAATTTAACACTGGCAGAAGAAGATGGATTATCTGAATACTTGGAGGAAATTGTGTGAGGAGATGAGTTAAAAGCTATTAATCAACAAGGACTGCTAAATTGAAACAAATGCAATCCAATATACTTCAGACTGTCCTGGGCACCAGAACACTTACACAGATTGGGATCACAAGAAAATAATTTATGCTGGGGAAGTTTCAACCCAGGAGAAAATTATAAGCATATGTTTTCGGGCAGCTGTAACCTAGAGCATTGTGGAATATGATTCTTAGTAATTAATATTGCAAAAGCAAGGACACCAGCATCTGAAGTGCTACCTATGGTATATTAGCAAATTACTCTTAGTAATAGGAGTACTCCTAGATAACAGAGGAGTTCCAGCCTTATGCTGGCAAATTAGTTATTGGATCAGAGAGAGTGTCCTGCTGATTAGACAAAGTGGCTGAATAGAAATAGAATAGACAATACATTATATAGATGGAAGATACATTAGAAGAATGTTAAACATATGGAAAGCATTTAAGACTCTGAAGGGGGAAAATGGCTGGATCAAAACTGAAGAAAGAAATGTACTCTGTGAAACACAGGGGTTTTGAAGCTAAAGAAAAACCTTAAAGATTGTTTTTTATGCTTTTGTTCTTCCTTTCTTCACTTCCTTATAAAATGCCTACTCTTATGGGAACGCATAACAGGTCCCAGCCAGGCACAGAGCAGTGCCAGCCCACAGTTGCAGTGTCTCTCCCTCCCCATTTCTGAAGCACTGGGACTTCTCTTTCCATCGCTGTGCCACCCTGCCCCCAGCTCCACTTTCCCAGCCAGTGTGATTTGCATGTTTTGCTAGCACCATTATGCTTTGACTTCTACTTGAGCTGAGTGGGATAGAATTTAAGTTTGGCAGTAAGTAAAACTTTAAGTCTGATAGAAAAGAATGCCTAGAAATGGTTCATGTGAGGCAAAATGTCCTCAAAATGCAGACCTTGTGGGTAGACTGTTGGTAATGGCTTACACCTCCATGAAGAACATGCAGAAAATCTGGCACAGAAGATCATGCAGGCATTTTTCTAGGCCAGGACTCTAGATGGGTATTCTAATCTTTTCCTTTCTGAAAAAGCAGTTGTGGTACTGCAGACCACTATTTCTTCTCTTGAAAACAGCAGCTCAAGCAGTTTAAAATCTCTGTGTGTTTGGGGGCTGCTCTGAGCTGGTGGCTTTCCTAGAGTCTCCTAACCATCAGCTGAACACTGCAGGAATTTAAAACTAGATTTGCTACCCAGCATGAAGCCAGGTGGAATTTGGGTGATTTGGATGCAAAGTTGTGCTCCTGCAAACCCCACCAAACTGCTGCCACATCACCTGAGCAACACAGTTTGGTAATGGGTTTGGTAAATAAGTTGCTCAGAGCACATGGGTGCATAGGAAGAGGCTCAGCTGTGGCTGCTTGTTTCAATACACATTTCCTAAGCAAAAGGTGTTCAGGAATTCCTTGCTCTAAATTGTCCTCTTTAAACCATTTGAATTGGGATTGGTTGTGTAGAAAACAGTGGATTGGAAAAGTTTTTCCCTTTTTTGAGAGATTTCAAAGCCACGTTTCCCATTCCTTTGGCCATGGTGTCAGCAGCAGAAACTGCTCTGTGCCTGGCTGAAGCAATACCTTTGTACAAAACCAGTTCAGCTCTCTGGAAATACACAAAGACAAGAGGCATCAAAAAGAATGAACATGTCCTTGCATTCTGGCATTATGTAAGAATGCTGAAGTTGTGTATGTCAAATAGTACAGCTACTTTTTAAACTGGATTCCTGATCTAGTCCAATGTAATTCACCATTGTTTTTGCAATAAAAATCCATGCCAGGGCTGAAATTCCAAACAAAGTTTCCTGCCTTCAAGTCTTCCCTTGGTGCCTGAAAATACTGCATTCTATATTGACCATTTTGGCAAGCCATTTCTTGCTCCCCTTTTCATGTAAATTTGTGTTAAGAGGAGAGGCCTTTGTTTTTTACCTTGTTAATGTTATTTTCTCACTTAAATACTGGTGTTTCTCCTGCATGACTGTGCATGTGACTTTTGTGTTTATGTCTATGTAGCTTCATTACTTCAGAGAAATTTTGAAAACATCAAATGAAAAGCTGAGAAGGTCATTTGTTATATCCATAGGTTGGGTAACAAGTTTAAATATGATAATAAATAATAAGAGGCTTAAATATAGACTAAATGTAAGTCAGTTCTAATTGTAAACAAGAAAAGACTGGGAGGAAGTTGGCTACTGTACTAATAGCTGGTATTTCATATAAAACTGGACATGTCACAGACATGTGAAGATGATATCAACAGGACTAATTTGCCCAATGATATGCTGAGTGGAATGAGAAATAAAGAATTGCAGAACACTCCAAATTCTAACCAGTCTGAGTTTTTCCTTCTGATTTTAAACAGAAGAGTTGTAAAATTTTAAATGTATGGTACTTCTATTTGAAAAGCTTGCACTGGGAAATGCTCTTAAACTTTTATGTATTTATATACCAAACTTATTTTATTTGTGTACTACTTTAATCTCCAATATTCTTGTTGCCTGAAGGACAGCTCTTGAGTGTTGCTGTCCTATATACACACAAAGACAATGTGTGTGGGAGGGGGTTGTATTTTTACACAGACTTAAAATCCCTGATCTCCAGGAGTCGAGTACAGGAATAGATAAATGTTGCATCACTGGAACATTCTAGATGATTGTTTTAGAGCATAGCATAAAAAAATGTCACTGACTGACTCCATAGTCAGATTTAATACCATTCAAAGTTGAAATACTTGACTGCTACTTCATTAAAAATTCAAAATTTGGAAGACTTTGTCTCTGCTAGTTTCCTGCTTCTGTCTAAACTTGTACCAGTGTCCCAAGTCATCATATTCTGGCTTCTTGAAATCCCCCCCCGCAGTATCTCACTTTGGTAAGTATTAAGTACCAGTGCACAAAAGTAATGCTTAACCCCTTTTAGGATTCACAGTCTGAATCTTTATGACTTACTCATCTGCAGGGCACAGGCTGACACATTCCAGGTCTGCCTGACACATTGGGGCAGGGATCTTGTGGAGAACATCCCACTGCAGTGAAAAGAAATAGCATGCAGGCCTTATCCAGCAGCTCCATGGCTAGGGCACAAATCTGAAATGCTGGAAATCCCAGATCACCTTTCTATTTAGGTGAGTTAATCTGAATCCCTCTCCCAGGATAAAGCCCTAATAAACATCTGTAGGGTCGAGGTATTCGGCCTTCAGCCCAGAGTGTCTGCAGTGTAGAAGGACATCACAGACACTCTACAGCACCTTTCCAGTTTTCCTGAGGATTTTTCAGTCCCTTATCACTGTGTGACCATGTGTCTGTCTCTTAAAAGCATCAGAGTGCTGGAGTTATGCTTGGACATGGCTGCAGGCTGCTCAGAGCACATGGAAAAGCTGGAAATGAATGGCCTCACATCTCTCCATTTCTCTGCTGCAATAAAAAGCTGGAATACTGTTGCCTTTTAGGTGCAGGCAGCAATCAAATAAGGATTGAGAAAGAGAGGGCATGAAAAACTTGAGGCACTGGCAGTTACCCAGAAGAGGAGAGGCATGTATATCTGTGGGGACATTTGCATCTTGTTTATTCTCTGTGCACTCTGTAGCCCAAACTGCCTTAGCAATAGATATGTCAAAGCATTTGCATTCAGGCAGTAAAATTTTCTTCTTTGACAGACCAGCTGACCTTCCAGAGCAGGGTTGTGCTATATCAGATACGTGGCACACTGAGAACACATTCTCACGTGACATTCTCATAAACAGACTAAGGCTGCAGAATCTAGATGAAATCATCATTAGCTGAGTACACAACCAGCTGAAAACTGTCCAAAGGTCAGGTGTCAATTGGTTTTCTAAAACAGAAGGAAATTTCAAAAGAAAGCTGTCCTCAGCTTAATTGTAATATATCTCTTGGCTACTGACATAAGAGTAGAACAGAGATGGTCTATTAACATTTGTAGATTAAGCTGTGCAGGGAAGGGCTGCAGTCCTTTGATGTAGATAGCCAGAATATTCAGGCATTTAATAAATGATCTGAAATTCACCACTTGACATTCAGTCCAGGTCCAAAACATTGCATTTCAGAGAAATTGGGTACTCAAATATGAAACAGGAAGCAAGATGCAGTGAGTGTCTGACACCTCAATGGGAGTATCAAGATGGTGATGTTACTGCGAGGACAGATCTCTCAATGATGAGAAAAATGAGAGGGTTTAGTCCAGGAAGAAAAGAAGGCAAAGGGTGTGTGGAGGAAAGAGACCTAACACCAAGCCTTGAGGATATCTTTGGCCCTGCCTCCAAAAAAAGATGTAAACTCTTATGACCCCTATGCCCTTACATGTCTTTTCTACATAAAGGCTTCCTTACCTAATCTGAGGTAAATTGAGAGAATGTAAAATGGAATAAATAATGACAAGTGAATTGGGCTTTTAGGATTAATGGATTAATAATATTCTTGTTTAATCATCTAATTGTAACTTTCACTATAGGTGGGAAACCATTTAGAAGGACAGAGCTTATCTTCCACCTGTGACTAATCAGCTGGCAGAAACTCAAGTGTCACCCCCTAGGTGAAATCTGGGTAGGGATACAGCTTTAAAAGGGAATTTACACTGTGCATCTATGGGGAGGAAATGACTGTAATATCCCCATTTTTGTTTATGGCATGTGTTATATCTGATTTGCATGCATCATTGCACTTCTGGGTAAATGTAAGGCACTGAGAAGGTGGGCCCAGAAATTTTCAATTGTTAGGGTCCACATAAAACAACATTTAAGGATGCAGTTAGGGACTCCCTGCATGTTAAACTGGGAATTCAGGGAACTATAACTATTAATGTGCCACTAGTCATAAATAAATATTAAATAGTCATAAAAGCAATCTTGACATTAGCCCCTGATGTTTTTGTTATTATTCCTCAAAGGAGCTATTAAGTATTACAGCTCTCCTGGCTGAGCAGGGAAGAAATGTCTAATTCCAAAGTTGAAGAGATGGCTTTAAGGAAGATGAAGCAGCTCAGAAAGCAGAGCAGTAGTCTAATTGTGGTGGACTCAGAGCTGCAGCCAAAGTCACCTGGATAGTTTATCATGCAGGCAGATGCTGAGGCTAGAGACTGATTTTTAGGTCTTGACATCTGCCTACTGAGCCCACTGCTCTAGGAGAGATACGCACACAGTAAATGCCTTTGTGACTCTGCAGTATCAAGTCCCAGGCAGTGCACTAATGCAGCCTGTAATACTTGTATTTTCTGTTGTTTTCAGTTATCTTTTATGTGTGACACGTTTCAAGTTGCATCTTTACTCAGCTTTCTGAAGGTAGTTTTCTTTTAAGAACCATTGCTTATGAAAATAGCACCTGCTTTGAGCTCTACCTGCTGCTTGTAGTGCCAAAGCACTTCCATTTTTCCTGTCCCACCAACTCTCCAAATGTCTGTAGAAGAATTTCTGCTTGTTTGTCTCTGACCCTGAGTCATTCCCAGTATTTTATTGCCTTACAAACTAATGAGAGACAGTGGGTCTGTAGTGGAACCTCATTTGGGTCTGGAGGCTACAGGGACCTGTCACATAACAGTTGCAGTGAGTAAGATCAAAAAAACAGGTGGTTTACTATCATGGCATGTTGAAGGCAAAGGTGGGCCAAGAATATTCTACATGGCTGTTTCCACTGTAGGAGTAACAGGGAGGGAAGGCTTTCTTTTAAACTTCATTTTCTGCACCTGGGGAAATGAGCAGCTCTGTGTTCCACTGCACAGATGGTAACATAAAAGGTATCATATTGAAAAAAGAAGGCGGTAATTGCTGTAAAAATCTTCCCTTACATGCAATATATGCATCTTTCCCCTCTGCTACATTAATTAATCTATGGAAGCTGAATGAGAATATGTGTGTACACTTCAGGAGAAAGTTTTTCCCTCATGTTAAAGATGTACTTCAGTAGTAAGTTACTTGTGGGTCCCTCTTGCTTATGAAGGAGAGTATGTCAGAGTCCAGTAAAATTAGTGGATTTAGTCCCATGAACTTTAATGACATTTGGTCAGTCTCAATAACATGATGTATGGTTACTATCAAGTAAAAGCCAGAATCTGATAACAGCTTCAGAGTACAGTTGCAGGCCAGTTTTTAACACTCTTCTCTAGTTACATTAAGTATATAGAGTTACCCTAAGCAGAGTAACTTATTATTCCATCTTGTTGAATGTGTTTATTTATGAGTACAGAAAGAGAGATGTCTTAGCACCTGTCATTGTTACAGACAGAGGGGCAGAATTATTTTACATTGACCGATGCTGGCAGATTTTCAGTTGGTCTCCATGGGTAGCTCTCTCCATTGGATGTTATGTAGCTATGGTGCCCATCTGTGCTCTTATTTAAGAACAAAACACTTTCTAATAGTTTATTAGTATTTTTGTACTCTCTTCTGTAATAGAACTTCTATTTATAGATTCTATGATACACTCCAAAGATTCAAGAAGTCCATCAGAAACAACTCATTTGATTCTCCAGTGTGGAATATACTATAAAACCTGCTGCTTTCATTTACATCATATGAGTTACAATCTGATCTTGACCTCAAATTGGCCTTGTTTCTGGATAGGGGAAAAGGATTTTTGTTTAAAATACAATTATTTTTAATTTATTAAGTATCTAAATTTAAGTTAAAAGTAAACCTATTGCTATTCTAGTATTGCTGTTTGTAAATATCAAGTGACTGCTCAAGGGCATACAAGCTTTATGTGGTGCAAGCAAATTGGACCCAGTGGCAGCTCTTATAGTCACAGAAACTAGATTAAACTCTGGACTTCCACTCACATAAATTGGTTACAATCAGCTGCTAAGCAGAGTTTATACTTCAGGGATGACATTTGCCCCTCTTTCTCCTGCCAATGCATCCGTGTGAGTTGTTGAGGGTTTTTAATATTTTACCTGTTTATCACTGAATAGGACAGAGATAAGACAACTTGACTATCTTCTTTTTCTTATTCCACAAGTTTCCTTGTAAGTGAAGAAGAAAGCAGCAAATTTTAGCAAAACTAACCTCTGCAGAGTGAATTTCAGAATTCCTGTTTACATTTTTTTTCTGACACATGTTTATGGTATAGCACTTTGTTCAACCGTTGTGACTCAGAAGCGGGATTGGGCCCAAGAGTCTTCTAACTTGGAAAATTCAAGTCTCTGGATGTTTTATAAAGAGCCAGATTACTTCAATCTGAGTGTTTTCCACAACTAAATCAGCTCTGGCAATACTGTTCTTGCAGTGTCCAGACAAGATTTCAGAGGGGCTGTGGGAGACATCTTAAATCTTTCTGCATTCTGGTGGCGAAGAGAGTGAGAAGATTAGGTCTCACTGTGAGTGTTTGTTCATGAAGTGAAACCAAAAATGATTTCAACCACTTTGTGTGAGAGGCAAGAGTGGAAATAGAGAACAAAACTCACCCTAAAGCCACATGATGTGACCACGTTTCCACTTCAAGGAGCAGGCTTGAGTAGCTAGCGTGTGAGAGTTTGTGGTAGGGACAAGATTGCACAGAGCTGCTGCTGTGGCTCCTTTTCCAGCACAGCAATGGAACAAGAGTCTGAGAGGGAGCAGAGGAAAGGCTCTGATTTTCCTGTGACATTTGAGGACAATTCCTCCCCCTGTGCAGGCAGGGTGGTGGGAGGAAGTCAATGATAAGGGCAAAGGCCACTCATTGATGTTCCTGGCTGTATTTAGGGATGTGCAAGCTGGTGGATACATTTCCTGAATAATCTCTTCCACAATCTGACTATAAACTCTAGCATCTAGTCTTTTTTTTTTTCTTTTCTTTTTTCTTTTCTTTTTTCTCAAATGGAGCAAGAGAGAAAAAAGTTGTTTCCTCCCAAAGGAAAGTACTGAATCATGTCCAGCACATTTATCCTTTTCACTCCCATCTGGTCATGCAGAATTTCCAGTCTCCAGCAGCTGCAGCAATACATTGCTAGAGGATCTTGCTGCATCCCAGCAAACCACCAAAAGAAAGGGGCAGTAATAGGTTCAGCCTTTACTTCCTCCTGCTTGAAACTGGACCTGTACTCTATTGAAATTTATATCTACCTTTATAAAAATGACTGAAATATGTAATGGGCTTTTGGCCTTATTTCTGTTTCCTGCTTCATTCTTGGTTATGGTTATGTCTTCCTTTTCCAAAGAGCTGACTGTTTGTGAATATGTAATGCCCAAGAGTTTTGGCAGAAGTAAAGTCAGGTTGGCTGGTTTTGCTGTTTATTGTTTTATACCATTGATCTTATTGTGTATGTGCTCTGCATTTTCATGAAAGAAAAAACATTTGTGCAACATCTGCTTTTAAAAAAGGAAAATATGACAAAGAATCCAGATTTCACCCAAGAGGATTATGCATTAAATTATGGTTGCATTCAATTTTCATGCCAGTTCTTTTCCTTTGGGAATTTTTACCTATGAGGTAGCAGACCAAATGCTTTTTAAAACTTAAATTTAGAGATCACAAGACCTATCCTATTAATCATTTCAAGCAGTAGAAAAATCAAGCAGACTATGTATTTAGAAAAGAAAAAAGAGGATCCTGGAATGCAATCCTCAATGCCAAGTACACTTTGTATAGAGTATCATGGAAAAACAGCATTTAAAAATGGAAAGGTCAGGATCTTGACCTGGTTGACTTCCACAAATGGTAAAATATGCTTACTGTGAAAGAAGAGTATGTGCTATGGAGGTATGGGACATGAAAGTGAGAATTAAAAGCATGAGCACAATTAATCTTGCCTTTAGTATCATCTATAAGTGCAGTGAAAAATGTGCAGGTGGAGCACTTACTAGAAGTTTCAAGCTGCTCTGAATATTCCTAAATTAAGACTGTGATCACAATTACCTTAAGCTTCTGCTATTTTATATTTAAATTTTCTGCCAATTTTTTAAACTAAAGAGGTGGTTCTAATGATGCACACTTGTCAAGTGCTACATGGAACAGAGAATTTCTACTTTAAAAGGGAAAAGGCTGCTTGAGCTGCAGTTTAATTTGGGTGATTATATGCACTTTCACCAATGCAAAACATGACAGAAATCTGTTTTTTGTGACAATGGACCTCAGTCTATTTACAAGTGTGCTGGTGTCACAATTAAATCATGCATGACATTGCATCCATCATACCAAATGGAGCCTCTCAGCAATGTATGTTTAATGTAATTGATAATGGAGTCATATTTTGAAATTGAGAACATATCAATCTTCCAGTGATTGAGATTAACTTGAAATTGATTTGACATGATTTTCTATGTTAGAATTTTATGAGAATTTCCAAAATGAGTCTGATGACTCGACAGAGAGAGGATGTGAAGAATGAGCCTTAGAAGGGCTGCAGTGCTCAGTGCTGCCATGCTTGAGAATTCATAACAGCTTTGGAGAGAAAGGTTTAAACACCAAACTTGTTATTTTCTGCACACTTAAGAAAAGCACTCTGTATTTAACGATGTCTGTAGTCCTGTGAGTGCCTGAGCACTTACAGGATGAGTGTCTCATGAATCACTGAGTAATGCTTCTGTGCCATAAAGATGCTTAAATCCATGTGTGAATCTTCTCCTAAGAGGCTAATACAGCTGTCACAAATTCAAGGGTTTGCATTTGCACAGCTGAAAAGAACTTTTTTTTTGTATGCTCCAGCTAGGTTTTTCTAATGCTAGTTTGAATGCAGTGTTTGAATGCTTTATAAACAAGACTGCTCTTACACTTTTACCATTATAAAGGGGAAAGTATTGAAACTGTTTATTGGGAGAATGATTAATGTGAATTAAACAGCTGACCAGAAAATGGAATATAATATTTAGATGGAAATTTTTTTTGAAACTCCAGCTCTGAATGAGACTTTTCTTACAAATATTTACATATAGACATAAATAGCCTTGTTACTCATTTGGACCTTGTGAACTAAACATCTGAACCCCTTTATACCACACTCATGGTGAGGTTATAGTTTTTCTCCTCTGGAGAAAAGTCAGATAGAGAAGATAAATCCTGCAGAATAGGAATCTACACAAGTGTCCAGATTATTGCTTTAAGCATTAGGTCGTGCCCTCTCAGGTTTAAAACCATATCACATAAAAACGGACAGTAAATTTTATGCCTATTCATCATGCAAATACATATTACTCTAAAGAAACTGGTTTGGATGAATAAATGCTTCTTGTAGTATTAAATTTAAGGGTGTTGGGATGGGAGAGGAGCTTATCTCTAGAGTTCAAAGCATGAATGAAATCAGATGCACAAGACATACTGGATTTTCTGGCTGCTTATGTGATTGCATGCCCTGGT
Source organism: Ammospiza caudacuta (assembly GCF_027887145.1). NCBI lineage: Eukaryota > Metazoa > Chordata > Aves > Passeriformes > Passerellidae > Ammospiza > Ammospiza caudacuta. Next base: position 11,459,822 of record NC_080603.1, on the reverse strand, counting down.
CAGAGATAATATTAAATATGTATATATCTTTGTTTTCATTTAAATTGTGTACTTGGGTACTTTGGAGGCCTTTAAATCTGGAGGGATTTTTTTAACCCTGCAGTGTTCTATTCTTCTTAACTTCTTGCATTTAACTCTCTGGAGGGACTACAATTATGTCTGCCCTGGCATTGTAACAAGATATTCTGTTGATATTCTGACTTGATATTCTGTAATTAAGGAAAGACATTCTGACCTTGCTGAACGTGTAAAATAATGACACAGCCTGTCTTCTACACGCAGTGTGTTTTCCAGTAAGAAGAATTCATTAAAAGAATAAGGGCACTGTTTGCCCAGTGTTTGAGATTTAACTTAACTACCAACTTGATCCTGATTCATTAAAGGCATACAAGTGTTAATTAATTAATAAAAACACTTCCACATTGATCTGTCAGTTGCAGCTCCTCAGTGATGAGCCTACATCCTCACAAATCTAGCAGAAATAGTTAAATTTATATGCATTCACAGAGTAGGTCATAGCATGAAGCTTGAAATATTTAGAGCCATGCCCTGACCCTCTTACTTGCCTTGCTAAAATAGCCCTACTGATGCCAATGATTCTACTCAGGCAGCTACACCCAACCTGGTGCCTTAGAGAAAGGGTGAGTGAAGGGCTGGGAACTTATTTCTCTTAATATCCTTTATGCTATAAGCCTGTTTTTACAGAGTGTAACGTTTGCAGCAGAGTGGGCCTATATGTGTAGATATTAAAGGCATGTGCAGGAGTATTACTTTTGCAGTTTTTAATTTGAGCATTGAAGGAAGCATTTTGTGTTTGCAGGTTTTCATTTCCTTCTGTTGCTGTCTCGTGTTATGACACATTAAACTTCAAGTAGATCTATCACCTCCAATTTGTGGAGTTCATCCACTGTGAGATGAAGCAATGCAGATGCATTGAGGTATCAGCTGTGGAGGGACAAAGCTCTCCTCAGTGCTGTGCCTGGGCAGGCTGAGCTGTGTTCCAGAGCAGCCACAGTCATCCTGGGAAGGGCAGTGCCTGTGAGCAGGTTGGATGTCACGTTCTGCAGGTGGCAGAACAATTAAAGGTTGTACAATGATGTTATTTGTAACAAATCAGATGGGAAGTGAATAGTGCAGACTAAAAAGTTTCTAAGTTACTGGACCAATGTAAAAGACGCTTGCATTTAGAATCATGTTAAAGGAGTCAACCTTCTTGTGCTATGAGTAGTGGTGGAGATTCCCAAAGTCCATGCAGCAAACATCTGCATCAGCATGGATGACATCTGCATCAGCATGTAGTGACAACTTAAAACTGTACTAGAAGCTAAGGAAGCTCTCATGGACAGGAAGATTCTTTACATTGCAGGCAGTAAAAAAGTTCAAAGCCCATGAGAAAATGAAGCTACACTGTACAGTATGTTTTGGGATTTTTGCAGCTCAGATGATAAAAACCCACAGCAGTTAGTTTCACTTTGCAGTTAGTGCTGATAACAAGGCAGAAATGCATTTGTGGCAGAAGAAGCACAGGGAGGGGAAGGTGTTATCTCAATGAAAAAAAGTGTTTTTTCTTGAATGTTTGCTTGCACTAACTTAATTGTATAAGAAATACATAAGAAATGCCTTTTTCACTAATCAAATTAATGACCATTTGAGGGACAAAGAAAACTTCAGTAAAATGTTTAAATAAACACACTGCTGAGTGACCTGTTGGCATGAATTAGAATCCCCAGATAACAAAGTTGGATGTCTGTTTTAGAAATCTAATGCATATTGGGTAAGTTTTGCCAGTACAGATATATAAAATGACAGATTTCTGTGATTTTCTTCAAAAGGCAGCTCTAGAAATGTTACATTACCAAACATGCTAAAGAAGCAAACCTAAACAGTGTCACTTTCGTTTCCCTGGGGGAAATGGTCACTGAGGGAAAGGGAGTCAATTCTTTGATGCATTTGTGAGAAAGTAGAACTTTTGTCTATTCAAGCTCACACACAGTTGTGAAATAAAATAGTTTTCATGGTCTTGCTAAGCAGAGACATGACTCACATGGCCTTGCTATTTAATGTGACTTCAAATTGAAGGGGTTTGCTTCTGATTACCAGTGGTATTGAAATAAAAGTTTTCCAAACATTCTTGAAATTTGGAAAAAAAAGTGTTCCAGATCCAAAGCCAACTTTGAGTGTGAAACCCAGTCCAAACAGTTACTGCCAGCCATTTTATGCTGTGCTGAAATTTCTCTCCATCAGTGATGCTATATCATCCATCTCTCAGGGGCAACCTTAAGTAGTTGTATAGGAATAGGCTTCAAACTCATGTTTTAGGAATGACTTGTTTCTGTAAATAAAAATCTCTAGTCCTAGATCAATTGAATATCCAAAGTTACTCTGCTGTTGCTGCTATTTTACTAATGCTAAATACATGTTTATCAAGGCAACAGCTTTTTAAAGGTGGAGAATTAACAGCTTACAGCATATACACCTTTTTAGCAGAACCACACTATAGGATACACAAAATCAAATGGAAAGCCTCTTAGAGAGTGCAGTGGCCTTGTGTAACAATTGATTGAAATCTGAAAAGCAAAGGACTTCTGAAATACAGAAGAACTGTGAAGCACACCCAGAGAGTTACTCTTGCATAAGAGATTTTGGTTAACAACCACATGCATGTAAAATCCTGGCCACTTGCGCTTTGCACTGTGTGTGACAATTTGAGAGGCTCAGCTTGTCTTTGACAGAGGTCCTTTCCTAGACTATCCCTGAATGTTTACTTAGGAGGATGGTAACAAAAAATGTGTTCTGTTTAATCCAACTGCCTTTTTTTGCTCATTATTTGAGTATCTGTGGATATTTCTTGCTTCCCTGCAGGCTTGAAAATGTTTGTGGTGTAGAAACAGCTGGCTCTTTTACTTCTTGATGTCTACTAATAGATTTCAGCAGCCAAATGCTCACTGACAAATATCTGCATATTCACTCAACCCCAGCTTGCTCATGTGCAGTTGTGAAGGGAGAAGTACTGTGGAGCACAGGCCTGACCACAGAGCAGAGCACATCTGAGCAGGAGCAACAGCACTGTGCCCAAGACAGGGATGGCTGGACATTTCTGGTCTGCTTTTTGGTGATGATTTTCTTAAAACCGTTTCCATGCACATACTGAATGGAAGAAACCATTAGTTTTCTTTGTCCTTTCTCACATATGCAATGTGTGTTTTCTTTGCTGTCTGCAATAAATTGCAGTCAAATTTATCCTAAATTACATCCTTGTGTTGAGGCAGAATGCTTCCCTAGTCCCTGAGGCTACTTATTTTTCTTTTTTGTTTCTTTGCAACATCAGGCTGCATTCCTAAAATGAGCCTTATATGGATTGTTTGCAAAATGAATGGAGTCTCCTTTTTCATCTCACAGTCAAATTTCTCAAGAAATCTTTTCCAATCCAGTAGTGTTTTCTTACTGAGCTTTAGCTTCAAACAAATGTCATCTCCAAGATATTACAATGTAGCACCTGTTGCCTGGTAAAAATGGCTAGCCTAGAAAACTTAATTGTTTTAAGCCAATTCTGGAGCACACTTCAGATAATTCACTTTATGGGGAAACATTTTCTTTGCAGAGCAATACTTAAACTCTGTTATCATTGCTGCCTTTGGTATTTTCAGTAAGCTTGGAGGAGAGAATTGAGAGCCATGAGAAGGCTGCAGTGAATTCCAACCACACTGCAACCTACTGTGTCTTACAGACAACTACCTCAAAACACACACTGTGCTTCTGGGAAAGGATGTAATCCAGGAGTTCTTGCAACACTTATTTCCCTAATACAAAGTCTAACTAAATGTTAACTGACTCTGTTGGGTTTTGTGTTTTAGCATCTTTGCAGCTTCAGCTGTTGCACTTGCATGTGTATAGCAGTGTTGCTGTTCAGGGATTGCACCTGAAGCTCCTCAGGTTTTATTTCAATCTTTTTTTACAGGGGTTGCCATGGACTCAGGTGTGTTATCTCTCATGGTTACCTCCTTTCCCATGCCTACCTGTTTAACTGGAGAAAGAAAACTCTGCATTACAGAGGAGAATGTAAGTATAATTGTGCAAAGAAATTAAGATACAGCGCTCACAGCAATCCTTTATTCTCCACACTGCAGCTTTAGTGTAAAGGCACAAAGCTGTGTTCCTGCTAACAGAAAGTAAGATCATTGTGCTGGGGGCTGGGAGGGCTGTGACTATTGTGTAACTTCTGTGGGCTTAAATGGCTAAACTTAATTGTGGATCGGCTGAGTTTTCCATGGTGAAGAGAGAGGGATGCCATTCCAGCTGGCAGAAGGACTGGGAGACATCCAGCCTTGCTCTGTGCAGGGTGTCCGTGCTGCTTGGAGGATGCTTTCTAAGAGCTCACTGGACGGTGGTGACGACCAGAGCAGATTTCTCATGAAACCTGAATACCGCTTTCAGGGCTTCATCCCCTGAACCGCAGTTCCCACCTTAGCAAGTGGTTAACACCAAGAGCAGCTCTTCCTGTGCCAAGCCCACCCGCAGCCTTAGCGGCAGAGCATCCTTTGGTGGCCCCACGCACGGAGAGCGGTGTGGCCGCGCCGGCCCTGCCCGGGCTCCCTCCCTGAGCCCCGGTACCCGCAGGGTGCGCAGCCGTCGGGAGCAGCGGGGGCCGTGCCCGGTGCGCTCTGGGGCCGTGCCCGGTGCGCTCCGGTGCCGGCGCTGCCCCGGCGCGCACATGGCCAGCGCGGGCGGCGGGGCCGCGACGCTGCCCCGGGGAGGGTCGGCGGGCGGCCCCCGCCCCGCACACCTCCCCCGCGCGGGGGGAGCGGGAGGGAAACCCCCAGTTCCGCTTCCTGACGGCGCCGCGGCCCGGGCGGGGAGCGGCGGCCGGAGCGCGGGGCTGCCGGCGCCCATGGCCGGCGAGCGGACGCGGCGCTTCACGCGGAGCCTGCTGCGGCCGGGGCAGGCGGCGGAGCTGCGGCACAGCGCGGCCGCCGCGGCCGCCAGCGGGCGGCTGCAGCTGCGGGTGAGTGCGGCGGGGCACCGGGCACCGGCCCAGGTGCGAGGCGCGCTCGGGTCCCGGGAGGGCGCGGCGGCGGCAGCGCCGGGAGCCCCGGCCCGCCCGGCCCCGAGCGGAGCAGCCAACGGGCAGCGCTGGCCCGCCCGAGCCGCTCCGCTCCGCGCCTGCCCGCGCCGCGGCCGGCGGCTGACAGCCCTCGCTGACAGCCCCTCGCTGACAGCCCTCGCTGACAGCCCGGCATCCTCCCTTCGCTTGGCCGGTTGTCGGTCCCTCCGGCCGCGCTTCGCGGTGACGGGAGAGCCGGGAGCGCCGGCCGGAGCGGGACAGGCGCGGTGCTGGGGCCGGGACAGGCGCGGGTCCCGCTGTGTGACAGTCACGTGAGTGCCGGTCCGCACTGCCCGGTGCCACCATCGCTGCCGAGGAGCGCTCGCTGCCGGTGATTTCCACTGGAAACCCCGCGCGAGACGCCTCAAATGCCACGGAAAATAGACCCCTGTTGTTCCTACTTGCGTTCGCTTTTAAAATGCACCGCATGAGGCTTCGGGCCCCGTGTCTCTCCATCAATGGAGCGTTCTCCTCCGTTACATAGTTGTACCCAAGTCCTTAGCTGGTAGGCATAGATGGCAAATTGCTAGGGTTCGCGAGCCTTTTCAAATCTCTAGGTATTTATGAGTCATTTATTAGCCATTTTGATACTAAGATTGCTTTGGACTGAAAGCTATGAGGTATGAGACTTCTGTGACTCTTTAGATGATTAAGCATATAATTTCTGTGAATCATTTAATTCAGATAAATATTTTCTTTTTCTAGTTTTTCAGGCAAGACAGCTCATAAAGTAGAGGGAAAGTTTTAAGTGAAAGGTCATCAGTCATCAGTTTACCCTACAGCAGTGCGTAGCTGTAATACATCCTCTCTGCATAAAACAGAAAGCAATTCTGCAAGTGTGTTCCCATAAAGTTCATGGGCATTTTCCATCATCTGAGGGGTCTTGCCCAGTACAAATGGACAGCTGTGCTAAAGCAACTGCTGGGCTTAGAGACAGCAGCCAGTTCACAGTTCCTAGTTACCCCTACATCAAATGTGAGTTGTTTTCTTTACATCACTAGATTTGAAGTGCTTTTACAGTCAGCTTTGAAGGTCTTCATAAAGTATTCCAAAACTCCTGATTTTTGAAAACTTAGAAGAAGTTACATGTCTCTCCTGACTTTCCACAAATGTTGTGCATGCTATCAGCCTTTGTCAATTCCCAAAGCATCCCTACAACTGCACCACCAACAGATTTACATGGTCCCACCTGCTGGGCACAGAGATCAGAATTTGGCTCATTGTCAAACAGGAAGCACTACACTGATGGAGTTTTGGTGGAAGCCCTCAAGGAACCATCATGATTGGTTTGGGCTCTGACCAAACGCTGTGCTGAGTAGTTGTCCCCTAAGAGGCCATGTTTCAGTTCAGCTAAACTATTGTATTGTCTCATTGCATCTTGGAGTATTATAAATGGAGTTCTGCGATGTATTTTACTCTGCTATGCCTTTGCTGCAAGAATGCAAACAAAACAGAATGAAATTGATGAAGCAAATCTGAAATTGACGGTCTGTTTCCTTAAAGGACAGTAGTGTTTTTAATGTGTTGCTAACAAATCTTTTGCTGTCTTAACATAGCATTTAATTACTCCTCGTGTATTTTATTCAATCTGTCTCTTAAACATTGAGACTTCAGTTCTAGGGTAACAAAAATCATCTGCGACTTCTGTGAGTCTTCTGTGAGACTTCCTGTTGACTGATGAAATACACTGCTGCTGGATTTCATCAGGGTTTTTGATGTAATATCTGAGGCAAATACAGTCAGATCTGAAAAGATGGTCTTTGAAAGATACTGAAGTTAAGATTTGAAGATTCCAAACCAAATTCTGGTTTCAGTTATACCACTCAGTGGGATCACTTAGGGACTTCCAGATGTGTTTTATTCACCAGCAGGCACAATGGTTCTGAAGTCTGAGTTGCTTGCTGTGTTGAATATGTAAGGCTCTGGGGAACTTAATGGAATTACCATCTTTTTACCATTCTTTTTTGGGTTGCCAGTAATGTTGCCTCTGAAAGGCAAAGTTTTATAAAAAACCTTACACTGAGGTCTCATGAGAGAGTACAAAGCTGCTCCCTTCAGGGTTAAATCTTCTCTACCTACATCAGCAAGACTGAGCAGAATTAACCATTGCATCTTGGTAGATGTGTCAGGTGGCAATTTTGGGGCTGCCAGGTGGAGCTGTGGTGTTCTGTCCTGGGCAGTGGTTGCTGCTTCTGGGTCTGTAACACAGAATGCCAGGGTGGCAGGTCTGCTGAGGTGTGCCTTGCACTCAGGGATGTTGGGATGGCACAGCCATTGCAGTAAAGCTGTGTTGCTTTTGTAAAAAATTCCACAGAACCTGAAATTTCTGGCTGAATTTCAACTGACATTTTGTACCAGAAGTGAATATTCCCACAGGAAAGAAAAACTGGGTGTCTTCAGTGAGGTCTGTTGGTTCTCAGCACATCTTGCTCTGAATGTATCAGCACCTTATATTCCAGTTATACAAAATCTGGCTTGTGTTGGAGTGTCCTGGAAGTTGGCTCAGCTGCTGTCTCTGCAAATAACTGGCAGCCACAAAGGAGGAAAAGCATAAACGTGTAATGTGTAAAGAATTATGTGTAAAGAGCAAAGAACTGAGCCTTCTAGTACTGCTTTTGTGTATGTCCTGTATTGAGTTGCAGCTGGACTTCTGCTGGTAACGTTTGGACAGCACCTGCAGCCCTTGGTTCAGTAGGAGCATAGGGATCAAATGTCTCAACTGTCTTAGACAAAAGTAAAGTGTTGTGTCTTACAGCTCTTTACTGTTTTCTTAGAGATTGCTTCTTCTTTTGTGTCCTTCACCTTTACTTTTGCTCATTTATTAATTTAATAGTTGCTAGTGTTCAGCACACAAATCTATTTGTAAAAAAAAAGAAGGTGCCATTATAACCAGGAAAAATGAGCTGGCAGAAGTAAGGATGTTTGTCATTTGGTGTTGTATAAGAGAGGAACTTCTTCAGTGCCCTGAAAGATACAAAGTGGAAACAGAGATTGAAGGTGGAATATATGCGTGTATCTCGCTGGTAGGGGATAGTAACTGCAGTGTTTTGGCAGAAGTAACACATTCTACATTAATTACCCAACTCTTCAGCAGGTGGGAGGAGTGCTGCTATCAGGTGTTAATGGTGTATGGCTGCACTTCAGCATGTTTCCATTGCCTCCTTAAGCTTTCAAGTAGTAATGGCAATTCACCAAACTAGCTGGTGAAATAGATCAGCATCATCTAGAAGGTAAATAATTTATTGTATTTTGAAACTTTGATGTGAAATTCTTTGTCTCTTCTAATAGGAAACACTTGTTTGAAAGTTGCTTTATGAACACTTGCTACCACTGCCCGGGAGAGCTGAATAGCTGTGCATAAGAAAGGGAAATTAATATGTCTGTTGCTTCATTTGTGTCTGTCACTGCAGCAGCATTCTACTGGAGGTTTTTAAAATGGGGATGGGCCAGTCAGTTCTCCTAGAAATCAGCTTGCTAACTGCTCAGCTAGTACTGAACTGCCTGTTATACTATTATTTCCAGATCTCAATTAATTTGGCTAAGTACTGCTGGCTGCACTCCTCGTCCTTTACATAAAGTGTTGTGACATTGCTTTTATAAAAGAGCTGTGGCAGGTCTTGCTCCTCGTTTCTCTCCCATCGTTAAACAAGTTAATAGCAGTCTGGAATTGGGCTGTTGCTCCACGTGTGTTTTTTTTGGCACAGGTTTCTTTCCATCCCACTGCAGCCAAGCACAGAGTTGTGGTGTCCAGTCCCTCAGTACTGGCTCTCTCTCATGTGGAAGTCTGGATTACCTGGCTCTCTCTTCTGCACAATATGGGTTTCTCCTTTTTACCTTACCTGGAACCACCATAATTCCTCCCTGAAAGAATGGATCCCCTTAGTTTCCCATGTGTATTTCATGTAGTATGTACTTTACAAACAATAAATAACATCTCTGTTTATGTTGTGGTTGTATATTTCTAGTTTTGTCTGGGTAATGAACTGGTTTGTGACTCCAGTGCTGTGTTTTACCCTCTCAAGAAGAGTGACGTGTGTACTTTCCAGCCTCACAGAGGGCACCCACTGCCCTCGTACCTGGATAGTGATACCAGAGCTTGGACTGTGCCAACTCTGTATGGCCTCTTCTCATTATGTGATCGGGCTTGCATGTTGTGAATGAAATATCTCTGAAAAACCCATCTGTGGAGAAGGTACAGTGCTACCTGATCTACTTCACAGACAGAAACTGCACTGTGAAAGACTCCTTTCTCCTGAGGATGTTCTAATGTCTTCTGTTAGTCCAGGGTGAGCCCAAGTAATGCATTTATAAATGCAGTGAGTCTGTTGTGGTGTTGTACCCAAAATAGACTCTGTGTGCTTGTACACAGGTGCACAGGCACTGGCTTCACACACCTGCCACTAGATTTTTTGTCTATTTCCCTGAGAAAAAACTCAAACTGGTGCAGTAATCTTAAGGGCATGTGCATACAGAGAAAGCCTCATCCTGGTCTAGTGGTTGGGAGAGTTTGTTCATGACACCAGGGTAAGGGAGTCTCGCCTGCAGGTCTCGAGCTGGAGTTCTGTTCTGGCAGGCCTTGGTATTTGAGATGAGTTAGAGTTTGCTCAGGGCAGACAACCTGACAGGCATGTTTTGAATGTTAACAACCTTGGGCAATGTTGAAATACTAAATAACTTGTTTATATTTGTAATTTACCTGTGAACCATGTTCACGAATCTACACTCAAAATCTTACCTTTCATTTATAGCCCATGTGACATCCCTTGCTTGCTCAAGCACAAAACCCACATTATTTGCAAGTAGTCCCCTTTATTAACTATTTTTGTTGCTTTGGAGTGTCTGACAAGCAATTCTGTAGATGTTTTTCAGCTGGGGTATCCCAAGAACACTTGGTCTGGCCTGGGCAAGGCTCTGATTGCTTTCAGCTGGCTGCTGGAGCTCAGATGTGAGGGCAAATCAAGCAAAGGGTACAGGCAAGAATGCACTACTTGCACATTCTCCAGCTGCAAGGCTCCCTCCTCTGCAGGCAGACAAAAGGGGCAAAGTCTGCTTCTGAGCAATTCTGGGAACTTCATCTGGCACTGGGGACAAAATTGGTGCAGAAATGAAAAGGAGATAAGGGAACAGAGCCTCAGAGAGGGTGGAGACAGAGAAGGGAAGAAAATGGTTTAGAAAGAAGAAAAGCATTGGAGAAAATGGGGGAAAAAAGAAAAGACTTTGTGGGCAAGGAGAGGCTGAAGAAGACGATAAAACGAAGGAAAGAAACGAAGAGAGCTGCAAGGAAGTTCCATCAGGTTGGTGAATAACCTGTGCAGATAAGCCATTAATGTGCACCCCATGGCAGTTATTTAGGAGGTAGGGAGACCCAGGCACTTGGATTTAAATGCAGGGTTTTTACTCTTGTCTTGTGTCTGTCACTTGACTAACACTTCATTTTAAATTCATGGAAAGTGGACTTGCTTGAATTTTGAGTGACTCAGAATGGTCTCAGTTTATAGAAGTTGCATTAACTTTTTTCCTTTTGCCTGCAAGGTTAATTAAGGGGTCTTGAGAGGGGGAGGATGAGCATCAATAGCAAAGAGAAGCTGGAAAATTAAGCCTTGTCTTGGCTTTGGAGGAGGATGGGTACACACAGAGAGATAGTTTAATATTGTTGTGGTTTCTGAAAGGCAGTTCTGCAGTGCATATGTCACTTCCAGAAGTCAAAACATGTTTGTAACTTTTCTAGCATAAGGTCAAAGGCCTATGAAGTATGACACAGATGTGATTATTACACAAAGACTTGCTTGTCATGTGTATAATGTTTCCAGTTTAGGATTCCCTGCATTTCACAGAACTCAGTAATAATTTTCTGAATCTGAATTATACTCACTGTTTTATAACAACTGTATATTGTCATTTTAGCAAAAGCCAACTTTATCCCTGTTTTTGTTGATAAGAAAAACAAAACACCAGCAGCTAACTGCCCAAGTTCATGCAATATGTCATGGAATGATTGTCTCCAAGTTTATCCCCTCACAGGCTGTGCTGCCCCACATGGATGAATAATTTGCTTGGCTTCGTAGTTCCCCTAATTTCTCACATGCGCAAATATTTCCCTCTCTTGAAAAATGTAAGAAAACTAAAGGCTGCCTGTCCTTTGCATGGTTGCTTAGTGTAAATGACTTCAGCTCACGTTGTCACTTTCTGGGCAGAACACAAACAGACAAATAGCAGGGTGCTGAGCTGCATTACTGTTAGGTGGTGATGTGGTGATGTGTGTCAGTGAAGCCTTCCAGAACTGGGAAGGCTTTTTCTACTTCTTTTCTATTTTTTTTTTTCTATTTTTTTTAATTTCCCAAGTCTCCTTACCCTTCCTCCATTTTTTAGTTTGGGTGCTCAAGGCAGTAGTCTATTATTTTTTCTCCTTCATGTCAGTGATGCATAATCACAACCTAAATTGCATTGCTTAAATACATTTTTTGTAGATTACTTGTCATTTCTGGTACTAGCTTTTCCTTCATGATGCAGACAGGAAGAGGTCAATGTTGCATTTTTGTTCTTAAATTTTACACAGGAAGAGAGTTTTTTTGGAGCACTGGGGATAGGTGGTGCTGCCCAGCCTCTCCTTCCCAGTGTTACATTGGGAGCCAACATCCAGCCTCTCTACTTGGGTACTCTAAAGTTACTTTTCGGCTGGAACCCAAATACTGCATGTTTTGGAACACAGTGTAATGTTTTGAGATGACATAATGTAGATGTTCTTTAAGCTTGTATAAAAGTACATCAGATGGGGAAATCTGGATGTTTGTGACGTGTGTGGGTTCACACCGTGCAGACAGCAGTGGGAACTGCAGCTACTGTCATTGGGATCCCAGGAAAATATGGGGAGAGGGAGATGGTACCTCCCTGCAAGGAGAGTCTTCTGCTGCCCTGTGGTTTTATCTACAGACCCAAAGGAAAAAAAAAGGAAATCTCAAAAGTCGAAAGATACACTGTATTACATTTTAAATTCCTAATGCAGTCATTAATAAATAACAATTAACTTGCTGCTGGACTTTGTTCCCTTATTGCTGTTGAGCAGTTGTATGATATTCATTGTGCTGAAGCTTAGTGTGCTGTCAGCATTGCAGTGATTTTTTAATTGCAGTGTAGTTTTTCCTTCATGGAGTGTGGAAGAAGTGGAGTGCAGTTCTGTCACTGAATCTGAAAGGGGCTGTTCAGGTGGGAGAATAATGCTGGCTGACTTAAAGCAAACATGATCCTAGGTTACTCTGACATGTTGACCTAAATTAAATGATGTAGATATAATGCAATTTAATGAATGCAATTGAATTGGATATGATAGAGGGGGAAAAAGGTTTCCTTTTTTAATGTGTTGCTGTTTATCACAAGAGTAATGCTGAAATATTATCTCTGAAAGTGGAGTGACTAGGAATGTTTAAAATAGCAAAAAATTCATGGTTTGAATAAAATGTATTTTTAAAGTGTGAGAATATTCTCCTGTAATCTGAGTGTTTGCCAGGCCCTGGGACAGAAAAAGTGCATGGCACAGGGACATGAGGAGAGGGAGGGGGAAGACTTCTGTGGTATCCTCTGGCCACAGTGGTGTGTAACAAAGCCTTAAACTACTTTTTCTGCCTCTTTCTTCTGCTGTGAGGTGCTTGTTGCAGCTTCCTCCTTGCCCACTCTCTACTCCCTGCGTTCTTTCCCTCTTACTCCTTTGCAAGCCCTGGCAGCCCTGGGGGGAGTCTGAGCCAAAAAGTCAACAGAATGGAGGCAGGAAAGGCTGCCCATACCCAGACACTGTGCAAAATGCATGTTCAGTTTGAGGGAGGGAAGGATGCCAGTCCTCCACATCCCCTTCTCTCCCCTTTGGAAGCAAGCACAGCACTCCTTTCCATGCTATGAGTAGGTGCAGGAGAAAGGATTCAGAGCTTGTTGAGTCTTTGGGTGAAAGTGGTGGGCGGCAGTCAGCCTGGGGGCTGTTGATTGGGCTGTGCTTGTTTAGATAATCAGTCATCTTTGGAGCCTGTCTTGTGGAAGAGCTTTCTCCATTGCTGTGCAAGTACCATGGCACAGGCCAGGCTTGATGTCTTTTGTTAGGAATGCCTCTGTTGCATTTCACAGGCCATAAATAACTTGTGGTATTTGTAGCAATCTCAGTCTCTCTTTGAAGATACAAGTGCACAGCCCTTTTCCTGCCTTCTCTTTTTTTTCTTCTTTTTTTGTTACTTAGCCTCAAGTGGTCTCAAGTCTGAAAAGTGGTTCAGGGGCCTAAATCTGGCCATCCTTGGGCTAGAACTGTTTTATGGCTTTGAACTTTGAGCTATATGGAATGAAATACATAAAAGTTTGTTCTACTGAACAACAGTGCATTGACAGGGAGAGGCCTTGGGAAAACAAGTCCTGGGTCATACCTCTGGTTCTGTGTGCAGAGAGAAAGGGAGTGATGAGTAAGTATTAAAACCTGTAATGAGCAAACTTTGATATTCTAGAATATCATGTGGTGTGTGAATACCTTTTGTATTCACATATTTGCAATGCATAGTAAAATATGTGCTGAGCCATCATGTTTCTGTTGTCAGTATATAGGCACATGTTTCCCCCTCCAATTCATGGGTGGCAGGTGGACTTCCAGCAGTGGCTAGAGAGCAATTACAGAAGCTGTGCAGACATTAAATATCCTGCACGGCTCTGCACTGAAAGCAAGTTACTGAAAAGCATCTGCCTGTTCCAAATCTGCCTCTCACTTCAGGCAACAGTTGCCTTTTCCATGAGGAACAGTTGTCTTTCTCTTTGAGCTGTGTGATTGCACAGTGCCTCTGTTCTGCTGGCACCCTTTCATTGAACAGCTAAAATCTCAAGCGCTGATGGAAACGAAGTTGTACAACATTAAGTAGGGTTGAATTATACTGGTCTCTTTAGTGCTGCATGAATTAACCTCATTGCTTCCCCTGAATCAATGAAAACTGTTTTGGAAGTTTTGTAAGAGAACCTACAAAAGAGAAATCTAGGAGATCCATGAACAGAAATTTGGCTTTCCTGGTAAAATAATTTGTCATTTAACAGTAATGTTAGGAAATCTCTAATATAAACAAAAACATTGTAGTCAAGGTAGATGGTTACTTTTCTTCAGGTGTCTTTCAGAAGACACTCGCTCCTTTTTATATTATAAATGCTTACACAGTTGTTTCCATGTTTCTGTGTACTTTCTAAAATAAATGGAGCTCATGTAACACACCAACTCCAAGTGGTTTAACTCCAGTTGTCTTGGAAATGGAAGAAGAGGGAATGGTAGTTTTGGAGGAGCTTTATGTAGCCATGATAGTTCCAGCTGGCTGGAGATGTTGGCAATTAAATGCTTTTTGCCTTCTATATATTCTTTCCTCAGGGTGAGGAGAAAACTGTTTTCAGAGGGGTTCCAGGTGAATGTACCAGTTACTTGTGTTGCAATAAGGATGTGGTATTACAGTGAGACACAATGTCTTACATGCCTTAATGTGAAGTTTTTCTCCTTTTTTCCCCCCATAATTTTTCTTACAATGAGAACCCTTCAAAACCATGAGCCATCGCCTGTATGTTGCAGTTAAATATTATCTTTCTCTCATTTCTCCATTCTCACATCTGCCCACTCCCTGCTTTGCTGCCCTCACCCCTTCCAGTCCTGGGGCTTGTTGTGCTTTGTGTCCCTCTCCCACTTGTCTCAGAGGCTCTGTTAAAGCCTCTCTGTGCAGGGAACAGTGTGTCAGTTGTGTCAGGCACCCTATCTCTGCCTGCCATCCATGCCACATCTAAACCCACTTCTTCCAGGAATGTTCCTTGCCAGTTCTGCGAGTGGGTGATCTCTGTGCTCCTCCCCTCCTGAGCACTGCCCCGTGCTGCTCTGCCCAGCCCTGCCTCTCCCCAGGACTGGCAATGGAAAGCCTTTGGCTGTGGTCATAGGCCTCTTCTCTGCCTTTGGTGTGAGGTTTTGCATTGAACACAGGGGTTTGTGTTGATAGGTGCTGTTTGAGTGGCTGTTCACCAGATAAAATATAGTTCAAATAATACTGAGGGACTCTTCTTGAAAGAACTTTTCCTGTGTCTGTTTCCTTAAAGGAAGCTTTGGTTCCCTGTTCAGTGTAGTGTGAAAGACAAGTCCATGTTGTGATGTGTGAGTATATCAATGGATTTGTACTTATTTTAAAATAGACTCAGGTAAATAGGGCTAAAATCAGTTTCCTTGGAATAATGTGGAATGTCTGGTTTGGGGAGTTTTAAGACAAGAACTTTGCATTTAAATTCCATGGTGGTGGCTACTGAGCTGTGCTAAAATAAGGTGTAAGGGCTGCTCTCCTTGGTCTTTGGGTTTCTGTTTTCTACTACTGTTTCCCAGTGTGTATTTCAGAAGATCCTTGTTCCTCATCCTAAAGGATCTGTCAGGGATTCAGATAAGAAATTTGAGTTTCTTTATTTTAGGGGAAGATTTTGTGTGATCAAGAATGGGAGTCAGCAAGTGACTTGTAATTAGTGTGAAATTTCTCTGATGCACAATGAAGGGTTGCTGCTCAGTGTGTAACTGGGTCTGTCATCATCCCAGCAGCAAGTCCTGAACCCACCTGGCATGGTTTGCAATGCAGCTGGTTGTTGTTAACATCTATGAGGTAAAAAAGATAATGCAAGAGAGGTGTCTGACTTTTTTTGCCAGTGTCAGAGCTCCAGATATGCCCCAGAGCCAGTATGCCAAACACATCCTGCTAGCATTAGCTCACACGGGCAATTTAACAAATACCTTTTGCTGTCATTTGGGTGCAAAAAGAAATGAAAATTGAGTCATGACTAAGGAATAATACATTCTAGTTGCTATTATCATGGGCTCCGATTAGCAGATTTTTGAGCTTTTTCATGTCTGTCTGTGAGATAACAGGAATAAAAGCCAGCAAAGTGCAGTGCTAACGGTGTGACTGCTTTTAGACAGTTTGGCAGGAAATGCTGTTTCCTGTTCTTTTGATGTTCTGTTGACTTTCTCATAAATATTAACCCATCTGGGGCTTCAAGATTTGTTGTTATGGTGGCATAGACTTTGTCAGTGACAGGCAAATTAAAATGTAGTTGTTCCTTTAAGTAGATTGAACAGGTTCTGGTTAAAAAATGCAGAAATATGCTGTAGTTCTTTTGACTGCAGTGTGACATCTTCAGATTTCTGTCTGCATAGTCAAGTTGGAAAGTGGGATTAGATTTGCCTTTAAAATATAGACTCATACTGGTGTGGCTTGCTCTTCTGGATCAGATTAGAGCTTCTAGAAGTCCTGTGTTATAGGCAGATGCCAGGTTCTGTAGGCACACAGTTTGTGGTGATTGGGATGGGGCTGTGTGAGCCCATCCCCAATGAGCTACAGCTGTGAGCAGCAGGTGAATCCTATTGGAGCTAATGAGCCATGGAGTGCCCAGGGGCACTGACCAACCACCAAAGGGAGCAGAGGGCACACAGGGGCAGGGCATGAACCATGAGGGGCACACAGGTGCAGTGCATCAACAGTGAGGGGATAAAAGGCTGGGCTGAAGAACAAGAAGGGCAGTTGCTTGCAGCTTTCTGAAGTGACATGGTGTTACTCTGTGTGGGCAGATGCCTGAAGCCTTCTGATCAGGTAACGTGTTGGTCTGGATTGGTTGAAGTTTTCTGAAATTTTATGGTGATACTCTGTGTATTGTGGCTGTCCCCGCTGTGACACCTGCTGTGCAAAGGTTCCTCAGCACTCTGAGTAATAATTGTAGTGCCATTTGATGTGCTTTGCAGATCACCAGATAAATTTGTATTTGGAATAGGATGATAGATCCACCTTCTCCATTACTTTCTTGAGAGGAATTGTGTCCTTGTCTTCTGAGACCCCAAGCAAGTGCTGTCCACAGGGGTGTCAAGGTCCCTTCCAAGCCAAACTCTTGTGTGACAGAGCTGAACCTCTCCTAACCTTTCACCCTGCCTGTTCCTCTTGGCTGGCACAGTCATGTGAGCCCTGGTTCAGCAGGATGTCTTGGTTAGGGCAGTGCCTCCTATCAGGGTGCACCAACCATCTTTTGGGGCTGGCTTTTAACCTTGGGGTTTTTTCAAATCAGATGCTGATAAATGAGATTTGAGAGGCAGAGGGTGCTGCTTCCCAGAGAGCTGAGCTCTGCAGGCACGTTTGTGCTGGGTGAGGACATCTCTAGGTGTCTCCCTGGAAATGCAGCAGCTTCCATTGCCAGTGTTTGTGCATGCCAGTGGCACTGTGCCCCAGCAGTCTCCTCAGTAAATTGCCAGCCTGATCCTTTGTGAAGAGCAGTCATGTTGGATTTAGTGTTACTGCATCAGGAGTGAAGCACTGATACTGAGAGTGAGTAATTGTAACTAAATCTTCCCTTATGCCTGGCAGTGTGTGTTTGGTATTTAGCTGTAACTGTGCCTAATTTGCTCAGCTGCTTGACAAAAGCATAAATGACATCCAGGTGAGAGTTCTTCTGTTGGCTGCAACTCTGTGTTACCATGAAATAATTGTAACATTACATAGAAAGTGATAAATGATTACTAACTTTAATTAGAGCACTAATTATATATTGGAGTGAATTTCAGCAGAAATGAAAAATTGCTATCTCTGTACTTAAATTTCCATCTGAATTGTAAGAGAAAGTTGAGAATGTTTTCCCTTGGTGTGAGAAAGGGGTGTGTTTAAAGGGAATGTGCATGTACCATCATATTTTCACTTGGATATCACATGTTCTAATGAAAGCTTTGGCAGCACAGACAACCAGACTTCTTAAAAAACAGCCATAAACAATCTTTTGGATTTAAGTTCCCATGTTTACTCTGTAACATTTAAATAATTTACTTATGCATTTGCACTTTTTCTACTGGAACTACTTAAGAACAGAACCCTGTTGAATACCCAGCTGTCAGCAGAAGAATGAGGGGGTGGCCTAGGAAGTTGGTAATCTATTTAAAAATCTAATTGCATGTTGCACACAGGGAAATGCTTGATGCCCTGAAGTAAATCAATAGCTTTGTGAGTGTAAATAGTTGTCATTTCTTGAAAAACACTCTCTGGCTGATCTTTATTTCCTGCTTGATTGAGAAGTCCTGAAAGACTAAAAAGAGAAGAGGTCAACATTTGGATACCTAAAATTACTAGGGTCCTTTGGAAGTTCATTTGAGATGTGTCATTATAATCTAGAGACTGACATTGCTCCTGTTATATACTAGGTAATTTTTTTAAGTAATGTTCAAAAGTGGTTCTGTAAGAACAGGATATTTTCATAAGTATCAGTTAATTTTACAAAAGTCAATAGCACAGGCTATTAGGACTTCAATAATAAGAACAAATTACTTGTAACCAGACATTTCAGTCAGTGAGAATGAAAGCTCTTTGCACATATGTGTATTTAGCTCATAGTTTCTACTCATATTTTAATCTCCCTTGGAGTTCAGCATTAGTCTTTCAAAACACACATGTTACTAATCAAAATATTATTCTTCTAAGGATTTCTTCCTGAAATACCAACCAGAAGACATATGTTTATAGAGACTGTGTTAGAACTTAACAAATACAGGCCAAACAACTTATAATTGGCCTGGTTTTGCTTATTTTGTATTTTGTTGAATCAACAGCCTTGTAGATGTGAATGTTAATGGATGCCAGAAATGTAATGTTCGTTATTTTAGATTTTGTATGATTTTATTATCTTCTGGAGGTCAAATAAAAGAAAGGGAGTGAAATCCTGACAGGAGACATGAAATGAAAACCACATGTTGTACAGAAGAGCTGTCCAGGGGACAATGTCACTCATTACTGCTACAATAACTGTTACTTGGTTTGATATAGTGAGCACATTGTTGTGCTGTGACAAAAGCTCAGCAATATTATTTCTAAACAGGGCAGGATGCTTTTGGATTGGTTTGGTGTGTTTTGTTTTGCCTTTTGGGGTGCTTTTCCTTTTCCATGGCGATAAGGGCAAAACCATGGTGGTTTCAGGCACTTCCTTGGGTGTGGTGTGAGGGGCTGTGTTTGAGCTGCTCCTTTCTGACAGGGTGACAAGGTCCCAGTGTGGGTCTGAGGGACCCAGTCTCTGTTCCATGCTCTTGTCTGGGTGGTCTCACTGTTCCATTGTGCAGCCTGGGCTTGCTGGCTGGTGCAAAGCGGGAGCAATGTGAGCCTCCCTGAGCTTCTAGATGTTCTAAAAGGAAAGGGTTTGGGGCTAATCAGCCCCCACATTGCTATCAAGAGGATAACTTCTCTTACAGTGTTGGCACTGTATGCACACAAATCCCTTTTCTTGTCTGGTGAGGGCTGATGTTTATGCCAGCAGGATGCTCTGTAGAAATTAATAATTTGCCCTGTGTGCTTTAGCCCAAGAAGTGTCATGGTTAGGTGATACTTGACATGGTCAAACAGGGAAAAGGTGCTTGGCTGGCTGCCCCTGGACCTGTCAGATTTGGGCAGGGTTTTCTGAGTAATATGTAAACAAACAAAAAATCAAGACAGCACTGTAATATTTATAGCCTTAAAAGCTTTCAGAGAGTCCTAACTCTTAGCTTCTTTCTTTTGGATTCTTGGCCCTGATAATAAAAAAGGAATCTGAAGCCGCATTATGATACTGCTAGTGGAAACAATCCATGTTCTTCTTGTGGGATCTTTTCTGACAGACACAAGGATACATCTGCAGCTGCTGTATTTGGGGGAGTGGGGTGATGGGGGAGCAGCACCTGAGACAACACAGTTTTGTCACCTGAGACAATCCCATATGTACAGATTTTACTTTGCATTTCTTTTTAACTTTGTCCACATTTTGTGCCTTATTTTCCCTTTTGCAGCTGTAGAAGCTTATGCTCGGAAATTGAACGAGATTGTTCCTTTTGGTTCCTTGCTTCTGGCTGAACTCTTTGTATATGCCTCAAAGTGAAATTGCCTTGAAATAATAAGCAGGGATTGTACAGCTGACTTAGAGTTGAAAGAAGCCTGATTGGGAGCCTCTTTTGTTAATTTCTGGGTTAGTTTAGAAACAGAGCCTTGTGTGAAAAGAAATTGTATGGCCTGAATGGCCAGTTCATCACTGCTAGCTTTTGGTTTAAGGCTTCAGCTTAGATGGCCTTGATTGTGTTTGAGGCTGTCCCAAAGAAGGCACAAATTCAGGCTCTGGTTTGTTGGGCTGAATAAGCCGTGTTCTTACACATTCATGAAATAATAGTTTGGAAAGAACTGGAGGTTGTCAGGTCCAGCTCCCTTCCACAGAGGTAAGGTTACTCAGGACTTTGTCCATTCTCCAAGGATGTCCTGTTCCTGTGTTTCGCCACCCTTTGTGGTTAAAAGTTTCTTTTATTGTATTTAATGTGTTCTGGTCATTGTCTCATCCCCTACTGCTATGTCTCTGTGGAAAGCTTCTCTCTACCCTATAGGAATGTAGACTGGCAAGGTTTTCCATCAACCTTCATGTCTTCTGGTTGGACAAAGATATTTTCCTCATCATTTCCTGCAGCCTCAGTCTATCTTGGTGATTTGCAAAGAACTCACTCCTCTGTGTCAGTGGGCTTGTGCTGGGTGTCTGAGAGCTGGACACAGCAGCCACATTAATTTCCTGGGTACATTGGCAGCTCTGTTCTGCAGCTGGTTCATTCTTGGAGGTGGCCAGGCCCATTCATGTGCTTTCAGTGATGTCTCAGCAGGGTGTTCATGTCACTGTTTTTAAAGACAGTAGTGGGAGTGCTCCTTTTGCTAGAGTTACCTGGCATGATATCCAGAACTATACTTAACTCTGCTGTGCTGGTGTCATATTGGTAGTTGATCATTTTGGTATTGGCCTCTGCTTCCAGCTCTTCTGCCTTTGCTTTCAGCTGCTGATTGCCCAGCTTGCAGTAGAAATTCTAAGCTTTGAGGAATTTGATACTTTGTATTAAAAAAATTCTTAAATTAGTCTGGAATGCTTTAGGCAACACAACTCCTGACCCCTTGGGACAGCCCATTGTTTTGGTGAGGGACTTTGGAAAGGGCTTTCTTGGCTTGAAAATCCAGCAGCCTTCTGTGAAGAGCGTGTGCAGAGCCAGGTGGGAATTGCTGCTGACCTCCATCACGTGCAGAGGCTTGACTCAGAGGCAGAAGGTGCTGAATACTTCTTTTGTAATGTCAGTCTGGCAGCTGAGAGAGGAGGAGCATCAAAAGTGGGAGCCAAGAGGTGAGTGACTGTATGTCTCTGGCCTGACTTCATCTGCAGTGGAAAAAATGGTGGGGTTTGGGTTCTTTTTAATTTTTCATGCAGACAAATAAAGAAACATTCTTAGCTCCCATTCTGAATGCTGAAGAATGGGAAACTGTGCTGGAAGGTTGTAAATGAGGTGAAGATGCCATTCAGCCTGCTAAGTTCCATACTTCATTTCTCAAAAATTTTTTACCATGTGTGCATTTGTATTTGCAATATGATCCTGCTTCTCTAGCTTATCTGGTGTGGCCTGAATTTAGACCTGTCCTCTGTAGTCTGTGGCATTTCTGTATGAAGCCTGGCCTGTTCATTTAATACCTGATTCCCTCTTTCTTCATTGTAAACCATTAGTTTATCGTTGTTGAACAATATGAAAAGCATTAAAAAAAAGAATTCATTTGTTATTTACATTCTTACCTTAAATGTTGAGGCACGTCCTTTTTTTCCTACTCGAGTTGATTGAAAACAAAAGGAGTGTACAAGTAGATTGGAGTGTGCCAATAAAGACCTTCTTTTGCAGGCTCTCTTGTGACCCAAAAAGAATTATCTTTTCAAAGAGATAGATGCTGAAAGTGCTCTGGTTATGGAGCAGTTCTGGGTTTTGTTATTGTTGTTAGCTGGGTTATAAAATACACAGATGTCATTGGCTTGGATTGGAGGCAAATTAGAATAAGAAATGCATTTTCTACCAAGATATCACTGTCTAAAACTCTGCTCTAGTCCAGAGTTGAGTGGTCTTTTTGAAAGTAATTCCAGTCTCTCTCTATCTGTGTTTGGTCTGTATTTCTAGCCTGTATTTGAGCAGAAGTACTAGGTTTGAATTATGACAAGCTGTGGCTGTTACAGTAATAGAGAACAGGTTGCAGATCCTGAAGATGAGATGTCAGCAACAAAGGTTTCTGTGGCTCTTGTCCAAAGTTGTGAATGTGGGTGAGAGGTTTTGCAGTGTTTTTTTTAGGCCTTTGATCATATTTTAGAGAAGAAGTGTTGGTTTATTAAAGGACAGTGCTGTTCAGGCCATTCAGCATGGAGAACATTGCTGTACAAAGGACACCTCATCCAAACCCACATCTTGTTCCTAAAACCTCATTAGTGGCTGCTGACATCTGTCTCCCTGTGCCCTGGGGGGTGTTCCTGCCTTGTCTCCCCATTGCTTGGTTCTCTTTCCAGTGTTTCCATAAGTGGCAGGGCTGGTGCCAGGGCAGCAAATGGAAAATGCATTTGCTCTTCTGTGGGAAGAGCATCTTCCCATGTGGCTGGGTGTGTCTTTTTCTTTAAAATTGATTTGTGAAACATCTAAGGAAAAGGCTTTGGAATTTATGCATGTCATGGATATCTTGGGCTGTGACAGGTAAGAGATGAGTAGCACTCTGTTTAGCTGTAAGGAATGTCACAAAACCAACATGATACAGTGAAAACAGGCACTGTGACTTTTTAGGTTTTTTTCCTCCATGCCAGTTTTGGTTCTCAAATGCTCTCCCATTGGGCTAGTGACATGGAGGTCACCTGGAAACAGGATCAGCTGTTGATAATGCAGTTTGAGGGACTGTGTGGAAGTTAAATGTGTATTTTTCTGAAAGATGAAAGTCGTTTGCTACCAGTTCTTTTTGGGAACCAGTGGGGTAGTGGCTGCTTTATGTTGTGATTTATCTTTAAAATCTTTGCTTTGCAAGTCTGAGCTCAGCCAGGATTATAACTTCTGGTGAAAACTCTTCACAGAGTTTAACTGTGTGCCAAAGAAAATGAGTTTTGGTAGCTCAAACTAATTCCCAACCAGTTTTATGGGATAATAAAAGTTCTTTTTAAAAACAAACAAACATTTGCTTTGTAGGTTAAGTAGTTATTTTTCCTGGTTTGCAGTCAAATATTTCTGTTCCTGTTACATGCTTAAGGAAACCACAACAATGCTCTTAGCTGCATTTTAGAGTGTTCCCTGCTAGATCCAGAAGCCGCTGAAGTTGAAATAAGGAGGTTTTCATCACTGCCTATGGGCTGCAGTTCTCCATTTTACTAGATCTAAGAATAATCCCACTGATCTCACAGAGGCTGTAATTGTGGAAAACTACCTGTCAAAGTGGGGAATTTCTTGAAAATTAGTAGGGTTCTTCACCTGAGTTGAAAATAATAATGTAAAAACTACTTGTGTGCAGAATACAGATTTATTTTGCTTTTTGTGTGAAGAGAATATTCTGAGAAACGTTTTTGGAGGTTGAAGCTGCAGAGGTGTGGGATTGTAGACCTGCCTGTTGGAAGTCCTTACATGACTGTTTTATCACTTTGTTTTCTTTTTTGTCAAGTGGTTGCAATTTGTTGGTGCAATCAGCTGAAAGATCTAATGGGGGAAACCTGTGTTTGGGCCATGTACAGTGTGGTAGTAATTAAAGAGTCTGTGTAGCACTTTGCACCAGACTTCAACATGAAAGGACAAAGGAATATTGAGAAGAGAAATGCAGCACTAGCACAGGCAGTCATGGGAAGCCTGTGCTTACCTGACTTTTTTTCCTTTCCTGCCATGTCTGTAGCAATTGTTTCCGCTGTGAGCAGGTGGAGTGGGGAAGCAGCAGTTGTGAGCTGGTCTTTCGTGTGCTCCTCCCTAGAGGGTGCCAGACACCCGCGTTCTGCAGGCTGTGCTCGCAGCCCGGTGACACCGGCCCGGTGCCACTGCTGGCGTTCTGCAGGCTGTGCTCACAGCCCGGTGGCACTGCTGACGCTCTGCAGCCCGGTGACACCGGCCCGGTGGCACTGCTGGCATTCTGCAGCCCGGTGACACCGGCCTGGTGGCACTGCTGGCGTTCTGCAGGCTGTGCTCACAGCCTGGTGACACCGGCCCGGTGGCACTGCTGGAATTCTTCAGGCTGTACTCACAGCCCGGTGACACCGGCCCGGTGCCACTGCTGGCATTCTGCAGGCTGTGCTCGCAGCCCGGTGGCACTGCTGACGCTCTGCAGCCCGGTGACACCGGCCCGGTGGCACTGCTGACGCTCTGCAGCCCGGTGACACCGGCCCGGTGGCACTGCTGGCGTTCTGCAGCCCGGTGGCACTGCTGGCGTTCTGCAGCCCGGTGGCACTGCTGGCGTTCTGCAGCCCGGTGGCACTGCTGGCATTCTGCAGCCCGGTGGCACTGCTGGCATTCTGCAGCCCGGTGACACCGGCCCGGTGGCACTGCTGGCTCCTCCCACCCGCAGCAGGGCGAGCATCGCTGGCTCTGGAAGGTGCAATGAGCTCAAGTGACTGAATGGTTCAAGCAGCTCTCACACAGCCTCAACCGTGTGCTCTCGTTCCTGGGTTTCTGTTTGCTGTAACTGGTGTGCTATGAATCGTTTGTGTTGGTCAAGAATAACTTTGTGAGAAGGAAACAGTTCCAAGATGAAACAGCTGTAAATGGTTCAGGAGTAATGCTGACCAGTTTCTGCAGCAAGTACCTGCTTTCCTGCGTCACTGGGAGCAGCTGGTGGAAACTAAAGTATTACAGAGACTGTGTTTTCTGACTCTTAGTCACCCACTCTGCTGTTTGAGACCTCAGTTTCTGATATTTAACCATTTTTGCAGCAACACTTCAAGATACAATGCATGAATGTTTTGAAATGAGTGCAAGTGGGATGTAATGAGTGGAAGGCACAGATGCTATTTATGGCTTGTAGCACCTGTGACTGCATAAGCTTTCTTTGAAGTAAATGTGGGATTCCCATGTGTGCTTTAAAGCACTTTATTTTTTTTCTCCTCCCTCAAAACATATAGCAGCAGTGGTTCAGCCTAGCCCTGCACAACCTCCTCTTGGCCTCTGGGTGAAAGGTTTGGGACATAATTTTTGGAAAGAGAAGACAGGGCTGTTCCTTGAGGTGTGTTGGAAATGCTGCCTCTGTGGCAGTGAAAGATGCCACTCTAACACAGCATCCTCCACATTACTTTAAGGCTGTAGTCATAAGAAAAAAATGCATGGAAAGACTTGAGATTATATTAAGGTATATGTATTTATAGCTTTTCCTTATGTATAAAATGTGCAAGGAAAAGAGGCCCATTAATGAGGGTTTGTCTCATTAATGGACCTGCGTTAATGTCTCATTAAGCTGCCTGCCATGAAGACCATCCATTGGAGTACTGCATGTGTCTGAGCTGGGTCTCCATGCTCATTCCTTGGGGGCCAGTTAGGGTTCCTCTGTTTGTTTTGGAGTAACAGAGCATAAGGATCTTTCAGACTTGAGTGTGTTTTTTCCCCTCTGTTTTATTTGCAAGTGCCTTTAAGCCTTTATGAAAATAGATACTGGAGACAAAGACCTTTGCTAAGAAAATGTGTATCTGCTCTTTTTGTTTTGAAAGGGTGGGTGATAAGTATGTAAGTGCTGAGAAATGAAACATGAGCTTACCAAAATGTGAGTGATCCTCATTTGCATCAAGGCAGGGACTGTGATTTTGTTGTCATGTCTTGCTTCAAATATTTATCTGCTACTTGTATGGACTAACTGAAGAGAAGTTTCACTATAAACTGTGGGTCTATGTGTGGAGCTGTGGGTGACAGGCACTGGCCACTTGTGTTGTTTGTGTGCTGCTGGGGAGCTGCTCATCATCTGCACCAGGATATGATGTATGTGGAATGGTAACTTGTAATGGTGGCATGAGCCTCATCATTTGTAACAGTGAGTTCTTATTGCTTGTACTTCTATGCTGCCTTTAGTTCCCGCTACTGGTTTGAGGCTTCTGTGGGCCAGACTAAACAGATTGCTGTAAGCAGTTCCAGGGGTGTTCCTCTTCATTTTGAGGGCTCCTGGGCTCAACCTGCCACTGCTGCTTTAGGATTATCACACTACAAGAGCTTCTGTGGAGCTTCTCAGTATGTGTCATGCAAAAATAGAGGCAGGCTTGTTTCCCATATTAAAAAAACCCCAACAAAATGGTGCCTGTCTTGCTGGCAGCTGAGAGGTCTCATGGCAAAGGGGGCTCTAACCTGCAGCCATCCTCCTTGTTGAGAAGAACACAGCCTCCTTTGGGGGTGGAAGAAGGATCACTGTTGAATTTGACAAGTCATCATCTCACTAAAGGATCTTCTCCAACACTTGCCTTTCTGCCTGATTCTTTAAACCCTCAGCTGAAGACCAAAATACCAATAGTTTGTATCCTGTTTATTGTGATCACAGGAATTCAAATACCACAAAGAGCAAGGAAAATTAATGGAATAAAGTACACTGTGGGAAGGAAAACAGCTTTTAATGTGGTGTGCTAATGAGGTATGAAATAGGTGTGTAAGAAAATGTTTGGTGGCATCTTTAGAAAATCTTGCAGCCTGCAGAAACAGAAACACAGGAATACTGTGGAAGAGAAATAACCTCCAGTGCTTGGAGGAGAAGGCATTTACTGTCTGCTACAGACTTAGTGCAAGAGAGAATTTCCTTTTTGCAGAGCTGGGATCTCTTTCATGTGGAAGCTGAGGCTGGAATAGCTGTAAGCTCAAGGATACAGATGCCTTTGAACTCTGCTTTCTTATCATGGACTTTATAAGACATGGCAAGTGTGACCCACTTCTGCTCCTGCACAGCCTGGCTGCTGCACACACCCAGCCCCGGGAGCTGCTGAGGACTGGGTCACTGAAGTCCTCTGGGTTAAAACAATTGTCTTGCCTGTCTATTTTTTCTTCTCCTTTTCTTCACTGAGTTGTCTCCTTCCCAGGCTGTCCCCACAAACCATGATGCTGTTATGTGTCTATGTGGCATAGCTAAAAGGAGTGGTGGGTGAGAGTGGGCACTGGGAGGTTTCCAGTGTGCATATTCCTTAGCCCAGCATTGCTGCCAGAGCCTTCATAATGGGGAATTAAGGACTTGCTTGCACTAAGGAGTATTTTGCTTCCCAGGGGGTTCCAGTGAATTTTGTTTCTGGATTAAAGTGCTAATTAACACAAAATAGCACTGAATGCTTCACTGTAAGAGTAACTAACACTGATAACTGGTGTATAAACATAGTCTATGCTAATGAGATCCCTACCTTTGCAAAACAAAGCTGTTGGTACTCTGTATGTGTCCAGGCATTTTTAGTGGCTGGGAGGTTTCCTTTCCAATGATAGCTTATGCCTCTGTGAGATTTTCTTAAAACAGAAGAGATTTTTTTTTAGCTCCTCAGTGGTTTCTTTTCCCCTGTACATTAGCTGTTTTTCAGTTCTTGAATTTTGATCAAGAGCTGGAGGCTACTTTTAGCTGGCTTTGTCTTGTTAGTTTACTTGCTTTCAGGCTAAGTGTCATTTTTCTCTCCAAAGAGCCAAAATGCCAAGATTGTGTCATTTCTGCTTGTATCTAATAATAGCTTAATCCACAAATAATTGTAATGAAGTTACTAAGGCTACTGGCAGAGAATAGTGTGAAGACCCCTGGAATGGATGGGATTCCTCCCTGAGAACAAAGGGAAGCTTTGGGTTGAGCCCTAGGGTGCTGTTCCAGGCACACGTGCATGCACATGTGTGACTGTGTTGGGCTGCACTATGGAAACCAAATTTCAAAAAATGCTGCCAACTCTCCCAGCTGAGCACTGGTGAGAGAAGGAGGATGCTGTACAGACAGGAGATGTGTTAGCAGCCCCCAAGGCAGCAGAGCAGTTGCCATAACAGCCAGCAGCAGATGTTACCCAGGACTGGATCGCTGCTGCTGGAATTGGAGTAGGAACAGAGATGTCCCAGCTGCCAAGTGCATCCTTGGTGTGGCCAAGGTGTCAGTGCAGCTCTGGAGCAGGCAGGGGGCTGATGAAAACACAGACAATAGCAGCAGCAGCAGGATGGCTGGTTTGGTGCAGGAACTACTCAGCTGTGCCACTGTGCCCTTGTAATCCCATTAGGAAGTCAGACTAGCAAGCATGGTGGGAGCCCCCTCTGCAGGGTTTGCTTCTGGGGGGCAGGACATCACACCAGCCTGTGTGGAGGGTGTGCCCAGGAGCATCCAAGGGGAGGAAGAGCCAAGTGGGTGCATTGGCAGGGCTGGGGGTCAGGTTGTGCAGTGCCTGCCAGCGCTGCTGACTGTTTTCCACATGCACTTAAAGCTGTTTGCTCTAAAGAAGTAAAGGCAAGAAATAATGGTGATGAGTTTGTTGCTGTTCAAGGACAGAGCTAAAGGATTTACATTTTCTGGGAAATGCTTTAGTTAGAATTGTGATGTCTTTTGCCAGATTGCTGAGCAATTGAACTCTACTTAAGCCCAGAAAAGGTACTTCCATAAAAAGTTTTCAGTGTAGTTCCTGGCTCTGATTGTGAAAGAAGGTATTATTTACAAATATCTCATTAAGAGACGTTATAAAGTTGATTATGTCCCCGTGGGAATTGATGACAAAACTTTTCATGGCCTTCATTAGGAACTAAAACCTTTTGATGCAAGGTAAATACGGTTTTGGGTGCACATATAATAAAGTTATACATATTAGCTTAAAAGCAGCTGCTCTGGAAACGCTATTGGAAATTTTTAGTTTTCCTAATGTGTAGGAGAAATCCATTTTCTGTAGGTATTTTTAGTGCTAACTTCCTCTCCTGTGCTATTATCTTACACACTCTGCCATTAGTGCTTGCTGTGTTTCCAGGTCAGCCATGTGATTGCCGAGCATCCCTGCCTGCTTCTGAATGAAAAAGGAGCCAGAGAGGCAAGTTAGTGCTGGCTGCCAGCATCAGCTTCCCCCAGCCTGATAACACACAGAAACCCTCTCTCCTCACCCTCTGGGAGGGTCAGCCCTGTGTGGTTCAGAGTGAGACCCTGCCCCTGTGTAGGTGTAGAGATGTTTCTCTGTGAAGGCAGGAGGTTGTGTGTAGGAGCACAGAACAGCCCCACTGTTGAGAGGCATTTCAGAGCTGCTGCTCTGCCTTGAGCCACGGTTGTTTCAGCGTGAGCTGGATGAAGCACACACATTTCTGCCTTTTTGCCACTTGTTACATTTACAACTCAAATGAACTTGCTGTGCTTCAGAAAATTGCAAGAAGTGGTGAAAAATTGTAGGCAAATCCGTCTGTGATTTTTTTCTTTTTGTGTGTGTGTGTGGTAAAAAACCCCTTAGGCAAAGTGTTTTAAAGCCAGCAGTGCTGATAATGAGAGTTAATAACTTTGCAGATATTGGCTTTTTTGCTACGTATGACTTTTTTAAAAAGGTATTTAAACTGATCCAGGCGGTTGCTGTGGATGCCTCTGTGTGTGTTTAATGAACAGCTGGCTCTTTTGAACTGGGAATTTTAATACTTTCAGTTCCATGAAACTGGAGTCGGAGCAGGCGGATGATTGTACAAGAGAGGGAGTGCATTTTCTCATGCGAATTCAGGAGCAGGGAGGGAGAGGAAAGCATCGTAATATTGCGTGTGTTTCTGTTTCAGTGGATCAAATCTTTCCTCTGTCTGCATCCAAGCTATTTGGTTGTGATCAGATGATCAGAGCTCAAGGAAGCGATTGGAGAGCGAGCTGGCTGCAGCTGCACTGTAGGCTGTTTTCAGGGACAAGGAGCCACTGTTTTTCAAACATAGCATAAACATAGAAGTTATTTTGTAGGCTTCAGGATGCAGATATGGGTTGTGCTGCCAGCATTGTTCTGCTCCAAGCCTTTCGTTCTGTGGTACAGAGGAACTGTCCACATATCTGCAGGCGCCGGCGACGAGAGGAGTTGTCACATGAAATTCTGCCGTTGGACAGTGATGATGAAATGAGCAGACCCAGGACTCTCATCATAATGGTATGGTACACTTTAACCAAGAGAGAGGTGACAGAATTATTATTGCAGATGTGATGTGATTATTTTTTTCCTTTCAATATATATTTGCAGAGAGAGAGCATTGACAGGCAGTTTGTCACTTGGGTTAGTTTGCTGCTGGATTTGCTGTATTTATAATGCTGCTTTATAGGTGAAGCTGTAAGCTGCACATAGGCTCTGTGTAAAGTAAATGTTCTTCTATTTAATTGTTGGTGGGTTTTGTTTGTGAGATAAGCAGCACTGGAGCCAGTAGCATGGTTATGCTTTATTTCAGACTTGGAATTCCAAACAGCAGACAGCTTAGGAAATGTTTGCTAAGTCTGTTCATCATAAAAACAAAAACAAACCCAAAAGCCAAACAAAACAGAAAAAAACAATCTTTACTTGCACCCAGGATGCAGTTGGAATTCATATGAAGTTATATGCAAATAAACTCCCATATATCTTTGCTTCAGACAGTTTGCAGCAGCACAATGTTTGCTGGATCACTGCTTCCTGGGTTACTGAGTTGTCTCTGTTCTTTAATGAAGGAGGGCTTGAAAGGCTGTCCGTCTCTGAGAGTCATTTTCTTCCTGAATTAAATTTTTATTTTGTCATGGGAATATAATAAGCATTATAGGTTTATTAGAAATAATCAGGGTTGTTCCTGATTATAAATCACTGTTTCAGAATGAGGAATACACTTACTGCCTAGTTACTGCTCTTCCTTGCCTAATACACATATGGTGAGCATTTCCAGAACCCTGGAGTGGTTTGCATCTGAGGTGGCAATAATTTGTTACTCTGTGGCTATCACTTGATAAAAATACTACCAAGACACTCAAAATAATATTTTTGACATTTTTTCAGGACACTCATTTATATCATTTAAGTGGTAGAGATTTGATAAAGTTCAAAGTGCATTCCCATGGTACTCTGATCCCACACAGGGCTGTAACTTAGTGGTGGAGGGTAACATTAGAGAATTTAATAGCTGTCCTGAGCAGCTGTTTTGAGCAGAGCATTGCTGCCCACGGAGAGGTGTGTGGTGCAGTCATGGCAACGATAGTAGCAAGGACCCAATCTCAGCAGTGCTTTATGTATCAGCTGAGGGTATTCTCCAGTGCAGGGAGGAGTTGCATGGTCATGAGGAGGAAGGAAATGGATTTCATCATTGTCAGTCTGATGTTAAAGCTTCCTTTGCTCTAAAAGTATCTATGTCTATAAAACAAACTCTTTTTTTCACTTAATGGTGAAATAAATTACCTCAACAGCATTTAAATGAACAAATGGGTCCTTTCTGGTAGTAATTTCAAGCATGATGAAGTGAGAAATGTCTGGAAGCACACCCGAGTAGGGATCATCTGTGTAACTTGCTTCAGTCCGTGGAAGAAAAGGGTAGTCTGGGGTGTTGTGGCAGCAAACACTGTGCCAGCCCTGCCAAACCCAGAAATACGCAGCAGCAGCTTGGGTTGTGTTCCTTTGTGTGGTAAATCCTGTGAGATCAGGACTCCAAGAGCCAAGGTCTCTGGGCTGTCAGGGAGGTGACGCTTTGCCCTGCAGTGTGGAGGGAGCTGTGGGAGGGGAGACATTCTGGTAAAGGTGATGTGTTACTTGGTGTGGGATGTGGGCTCTGGGATTCCCTCAAACTCATTCCCCAGCTGTGCTAACAGGGGCTTAGGTTTTCTCTGTCAGTGGTTAATGCATTGGTGCTTGTCCTGCCAGAAGGCTGCCCTTCCCCAGGAGCTTTGTGGGACCATTTTCTCCCTCTCATTCCCTTTGAGAAGAGGAGGAGGACTCAAAAAAGTCAACATTTGCCCAGCAGCTTTCTTCCCAAGTGCCTGCCTGCACCTACTCCTGTCCTCAGGCTGGGGTAGGTGCAGGCAGGCACTTGGGAAGAAAGCCTCTGGGCAAAGGTTGACTTTAGACACATCTTTCTTTTCAGGATATGTATTATCATCAAGCTTTTGTTTTGAAGCAGTTAATTACGTAAATATCTAAATGAATTTGCCATTAAACCTTGCAGTTAGGCTTAGGGGTGATGTGGAGATCTGGCAAACTGAGAAAAAAGTGCTGCTTCAGAGCACTTTGTGGCAGAATGGATGGTCCTGTTTCCATCTGAATTCATGTTACTTGAAAGAGCAGCATGATAAAGAGAGCTGGAGGCTACTGGGCCTTAATACAGCACGTTATGGTCCCAACAAATTAGTTTTTCCCCTGGGTCTGTTGTAGATCATTGAGGATTATGTCTGGATAATAGAGTGGAGGCAGCTATGTAGATGAGCAGAAGAGTGTTTGGTTCCCAGTGCCATTATAAACGTTGTGCAGATGCCAGGAGCTAAACTGATCCAAATGAGATTCCCAAGTGCTCAGTCTGAGGGCAGTGAGTAACTGGAGTGCCAAAGAAGGGAGGTGAGGAAATCTCAAATGCAGAATACCAGAGGTACACTGATGGGCCTGGGTGTGATCATTTGGCTCCTGCCAGCTGAAGATTTGGCACTGTGTCTCTGCCTGCCTTCAGATGAAATGGTCTTACCTCTGTAGCTTGTGTGCCACTGCCTCTATGAGCCTTTGGTAATGATTTCAGGAGACAAACAATGCCTTCTGATTGAACAGCTGTTTGAAGTCACCAGGCTCCGTGATCTCTTCTTGCAAGTTTGCCTGTCCTGTGTGTAGCAAAAGTAACATTTTGGTGTTGCCTTGATACAGAAAACAACCCTGAATCAGAGAGAACAGCATTCTACCCTAAAATACTTCAAGTGAATAAACAGCTCTAGCAATGTGCCCCATTTTACTTTGTTAGTCACTAAAGAAGATGGTCCTGGTAGGCTATTCTTCTAGGAATTGTTTTTGCCAGTGGCACTCTAAACAGGAGATTCTGTGGGTGCACTCTATGAGGAAAGAAGGGAAGAAGTCCCAAGCAGAGCCTCCAGCTATTGCTTTATGGCTACCTAGTAATCACTGTGTGAAGCCTTTAGGCATCACAGCAGGCATTTCTAACATTCTGGTCCTTGCAGAATGTGAGGATTGATGTCTTTATTCAGAGAATTTTTTTTCTTCTGTTTATTAGTTTAAAAATCTGATTTTACCCTTAGGCAAGACAGATAAATCATTAGATCATTAGTTTTAGATCTTGACTGGATCCACAGAGCTGGGAGAGATGTTGGGAAAAAAAAACTGTAAATTCTCTGTCAATTACTATGGTGTGTCATCTTCTCTTGGATGAAATCCTGGAATGTGCCAGAGACATGGAAAATAAGTGTCCAAACAACCTCTAATATGGTGTACAAGTTCAATCAGTTTGTTCAGTGACAGTGATTTAATTGACCCTTTTTTTCTGTACCTTTAAGAGCATGTCTGCAAGAATTGGCTTTCAAAATAAGACTGAGATGATGAGGTTTGAGGTATTAAAAACCTTTCTAGAGTGAATGCAAATGGCTGTACATGCTGTTTCCACAACAAAAAGGAGAAGAGGAAGATGCCTGAAGGAAGAAAATGAAGTACATGGGTTATGTAGAGCTGTTTGGTGTTTTAAGGGGGCCACTAACATTCAAGATGATGGTTTGCATTTGGAACTTGTGACTTGAAGTTGAGCTTTATCTAGTAGGTCATTCTTTGGGTTTATTCATGCAATTATTACAAACTGTGCCAACTGAGGTTTGTGTGATAAGAGCAAAGTGTATTTGAGGATATGATCCTGCTTTCCCCCACCCCCAGCTCTCCTGCCCTTGGTAATAAGCTACGTAAAAATTATTTTGCATTTTGAATAAAATAGTGTAACTTGAGCTGACTTATTAGCTTGAACACAGAAATATCCACTTCATTAATGCTGCCTAAGCTGCTTCTCAGGTCACTTAGTTTGTAAATGAATTTTTACTCTTCTAAAAGCAGTAGAGAGAACAGAAACATGGCTTTGAGAATTTTCTGTCATCTAGTATTGAAGTTTACCTGCGGAACTGTGTTCCTTAAGTTTTGTTGTACAGTCTGTGTTCATTTTCTACTTTCAGTTGAAATAATTTTGTGCACTCATCTCATTTGTATGCATTTCTCTCCCGAAGGCCTGTACAATAGAAGTGCTATCAATGGCTGGCAACTCTAGGAATTGCAGGATCTCTGACTCATAACTTACTGGTTTTGAGTGGGGGAATGTGTCTGTGTATACTCAAATGGTGGGGAATTACAGTGCCTTTTGGAGGCTCAACCCTGGGAACAGAATGGTGTTCTTGCAATGTCTTGGAGGAGGGATTGTCTTTGCAAAGCAAGATTTGCAAAGTGAAAAAAAAATACTCAAAATTTTCATGACTTCTTAGCTCATGTCAGTAGCTTCAATGTGTAATACACTTTTAAGCAACAATAAGCATATGGAGCTTTATTTGACCTTAACTTCCACTTCAGCACTTGACCTCAGCAGGAACAGAAACAGGCCCATGTTTGAGTAAATGAGTAACATTAGAGTGTAAAGAGGAGAAGTAGTAAGTGATGCACAAAATGCAGTTCTGCTTCAGAGTCATTCTGGCCACTGTTGTTGTTACCTTTGCAGCTTCTCTGTGTGCTGTGCCCAGTGCCCCTCAGAGCTGTGAGTGACTGCAGTGACTGCCAGCCCTTCCTTCCCTGGGCACCAGGGACAGTGTCCCTTGCTGCTCCTCAGCAGCATGTTGGGTTTGTTTTGGTGTTTACCCATTCAGACAGCAGCAGAGGCTCTGGGTAGAGTCTCTTATATACAGAGGGGAAAAAATGTGGGTCAGTTTTCATTCTTCAGTGTTGCAGTGCCATGTAGTGTATGCATATGGTTCAAAAAAATCTGGTGTTAAAAGTGGCCCTTTAACACTGAGCAAATCTTCTCCATCTGACTTTGGTACTCTGAGCAATGTTTTATATTGCTTTCACTTCTTATTAGTGTTGCAGCAATGTGTATGGTATGACAGTGTGTGAAATGTAATTATTGTGAATGTGTTAACCAAATTTTTTATGACAGCTTATGAAGAGTGTGGGCTCAAAGCAACAAAGTGATGAAAACATTCTCCTATATATGAGGAATTTGTTCTCTCTTTTTCTAGGGAAAAAGAGAGAAGCAAGCTATTTATTTTTAAGCAATGCCTACCTGAAAGAGTAGGATATAAATTCAAGAGGCACAGAAAGTCTGTAATTCTCAGTCCTTGGGAGTGCTTTGGGAAGGTGATTTATGCATTTCACAAAAATCCCAATTTAGGATGTGTGTTCAAAATACTACTTGAGAGAGAAGAAAATTGACCTATAGAAAGGCAGGGGAACTTGATTAAAGTCAAGAATACAAAGAAAGAAACAAACCTGACCAAGAAAAGCAGGAAAAAGATAAGGCAGGTTTTTCAGGCTTTGGCCACCTGCAGGCACAGTGCTGAGGCACAGGCACATGACAGAGCTGTGCACACACAAGTTTGGTTTGTCACCGTTTTGTCAATTATGCTCTGCAGTTCACTTGGCTCCAGCTCTCATGGGCTTCAGCAAATGCAAGCTTTCTGTATTTCCCTTCATCCTTTTGCTCTGTGGATTGTCTGTCACACAGAGGAAGGTAGGGGAGTTAAGAAGATCCCAGTGTTCTGGGTAGTCTGGGATTTTGGAGCAGGGACAGTGGCAGTGTGGTGGCAGCAGGGACAGTGGCAGTGTGGTGGCAGCAGGGACAGTGGCAGTGTGGTGGCAGCAGGGACAGTGACAGGGACAGTGGCAGCGTGGTGGCAGCACCCCTCACATCTGCCCGTGCACTCGCTGTCCCTGGCCCAGGCTCTGGCAGCCTGGGTCTCTCTGGCTGAATTAGGGCAGTTGCAGCTGCTTCCAGACAAGCACAAAGGAACAGTATATTAAGCTCATGCTTTCAGAAAGTGATATTAGTGCCAGCCCTCAGCCCTTGCCTCTCCCTGGCCTTAACTCGCTGCTGGCTGCAGCCCTGAGAGCTGGGCTGGGCTTTCTTTTTCCTGCTGTTGTCAATACAGAATCCTCAGTGTAGCACTGAGCTGGATTTAAATGCATATGGCTGAGTCCAGAGTCCATTTCAGGCCTTTGGCCACAAATATGGGGTATTGATTTAGCTTGGAAGCAGTTATGCCCTGTAAGAGGTGTGCTGAGTGCAGGAGGGAGCCATAAAGACACCAGGGCCCTCAGAGAGCACTGGCCAGCCAAAAGTACTGCCAAAGGAAAAGCCGATGGCAGGGAGGGCTGTGGAGGCAAAGACAGTATGTGAGAGGGGAAGAGTTAAGTGATGAGAGAGCAGCCAAGAGGGAAATGTCTTCTCATCTGGAATTAAATAGGCACACTGCTGTTAAACTTTGGTCAGATACTTGATTTTGGAGGGCTACCCACCATTGCTGTGTTGATATATCATATTCTGATGCTGCTTTTAGCCTCCCACCTTGTTTTCTTCAAAAGCCTTGGTTTTACTTCAGAGTGAGTCGTCTCTTCCTTACTGATATTAAATTCTTCTCCCTTGCTCTTCTTCCATCTCCCCCTTCCCAAAGTGTAAAATCATCTTCTGCTTTGACTTCACTATGAATATGCTCCATTCCCCTCCCCTGCCTGGACTGGAAATCTGCATGGAGTGCAAGAGACCTGTTCCTGATATTTCTACTTCCATGAGATTTCTTCCTTATAGCACCAATCTTAGTACACTTATTCTAAACCTAGTTTAAATAAACCAGAATGCCAATTTATCACATTTCAGACAAAAGCATTATGCAGAGTTTCACTGCTCTTGAGAGACAGAGCTATATCTCTGAACCTTTATCTCCATGCTTCATACTCTTGCATCCATCAGAACTATTTGGTTTTGGTGTATATGGAGAGTCTTTGTTGCTCTGTAACCTCTGGGCAGCAAAGAAAGGTTGTGTGGTAACAGGAATCACTTCTCTTCATAGCAGCTGCTCAACCCTTGCACCATCAGCTGTCAGAAAGCTGAATGGATGAGTAGATGCTGTGAATGCACCTGCAGCATAAAATTAAGTGTGGTCAACTGTGTGCTGCACAACCTGGTATGGGTAGCTTTGTTCTTGGTTTTTTCTGTGCATCTCAGGGGGATTCCCACCTGATTTCAAAAAACCTCTCAGGAGATTCTGACTTGTAGATTACATTTCCTGAGCCACACCGGGTTTTGATGAAAGGCAGCAGTGCTTCATGACCATCAGCTGCCTGCTGTCATTGTGGGGTGAGTACAGACCATCTCCAGCTTGCACCATCTACTGTAGTGCAAGGGGAACTGGACAAACACAGGCAAATGGTTTTGATGTTCCCTTGACCAAAGAGAGGTTTGTAAAGGCAAAACATAGGATTTAATTTCTAGGTTTACACAGCATTTCAGCCTGTATGAGGATGTCCGCTAGTACTGGCAGCTCTACTTTGAGTAAAACAAAAATTAAATTACCTGCTGAAGTAGTCAACTGAACTCTTGTTCCCTGCAGTAATTTTGTTCAGGAACGTAGGAGCAGGTTTGTTGTCTTCAGAGCATTTGGAGCTAAGGAAAATGGACTGTCAAGGAAATATGGGAACCATTCCTGGTCTTTCAGCTTTAAATCACTTCCTTGAATAATTAATGCTTCCAGCTTGAATTAGTGATTGGAGTGAGGAATACCACAATAGCGACAGGGTTAGGATTCAGCATCAAAAAGCAAGTCACATGAATACTTCAGGATGTTTTGGGTGGCAAGGGTTTGACATCATCTCAAGGCACTATTCCAAGTCCAGTCCAGCTGAAACTGGCTCAGACCATGGGCCATGATCTCCTGTGCCAAGGTGTGGTAGCTGTACATGTGTGCACACATTTACAGTCAGACAGAAACTGATTACTTCATTTTTCTGGGGCTGAATTATTTCTCTTATTTTAAACTCTGTAATTAAATATATTCTATAAAATGTACTTTCATTATCCTGTTAATGTGGTGCCTCTTCAGAACAAAATGTTATTTTCTGTCCAAACAGAAAGAAACGATGTGCAATATCTTACTTTACAATTGCTGTCTGTTAATAATTATTGCCAATTTGTGGTTAGCTTAAAAAATAATAGATTCTCTGTGTGTGGTTCTCGATGAAAAATAGCCATTGTGATGTTTGTTGGACTTTCTGCCTCAGGGATCACTCTGAGTACAGTGTATGGAGCCAGTTGAATTGAATACTTCGAGTCTTTGGTGTTTGTTTTTCCTCACTTCTCATCTGTCAACTGCTGTGCTCATTTTCTTTTCATTAGTATTGATACTTGCATGCAGATGAGTCAGCCAGATTCAGTTCTCAGTTAAATGTGTGCAAATCCAGCAGAATAAGGTTTTGACTTACAGCAGTAAACCAGATCAGAAGTTTAATTCTGTGCTGCTTGCATGTTCCTCTCTCCAAAAACAGAAATCATGAAGTTAGAGTGGAAAATGTGTGTGGCCTGGCTGGATCAGTCAGTGGTTGGCTCTGAAATGGGGATGCTGGGAGTTGAACATCATGCCACCAATCACTCCTCACTTTCTTTGGCGTTTCAAGTAAGGGTTTGGTGTTATCACCTTGATGTTTTCCACAGGTTGTGACTTCTGTGCTAAAATTAGCTTGTGCAGAATATAAGCCTTAGCAGTAAAGAGATTAATTACTGAAATGTGGATTCCTGGAACCAGATGCTCCCCCATCATCTGAGATGTTTCTGCCATTAGTAAATTATGTGCAAACATTCGTTGCAGCCATCACTATAGGAGATCTGATCTTAATGAGATTACAGGGAAGTTCTTGAGAGAAATTGCTCTTGGAATTGGGCCTACTCTTTCTCATTTTTGGATCCTTCTCTTTTATGGCTTGAAGTTAAAGAATAAAAACTGCTCACACAGCTGATCTTTCTTTTCAGCGCCTTAGCCCTTTCCCTGTCTTTATTCTCCCATGAGCTTGAGGAGAGCTTTTCTCACCTCCCTAGAGCTCCCCAGAAAATGCATCCAGCTGCCTGTTTGGTCTCTCCACCTGGCAGGTGGTGCTTGAGCCTGGCTTTGCTCATCCCAGCTGTGACTCTGGTTGGCTTTTGCAGTGCTCCAGTTCCTCCAGCTATTGTCCACTGTTAGCTCTTTGGTTTTAAAGAAGGGCACAGCCCTTGAGGTGCAGTGATCTAAGCAGTTACCTAATATTTTGTTTGTTGCCAAGAATGTCCAGTTCCTTTGGCCTTTCAACCTTGCAGCTGGCTCTCCTTTTATCTTTAACTGGGCTGTTAGGAAAGAAACCAAGTCCTTTATTTGCTGTCTGCTCCCAGGTGTTGGACATGTGCTCCCTAGGACATCCTCCAGGTGAATGTGAGCATCACATGTGACAAAGGCAAAGGGAAAGCAATCCTAACCTTGAATCTGGTGCACCCAGCAGGAAACATTCACTGTGGCTTTGCACTTTCCAGTATTTCAGTTACACAATGTATTTAGCAGTTCATGATGCAGCTGATTCTTCGTGATGACCATTTGCCCCTTGCAGCACCTGATTTTATTTGTGGTGACAGTGCAGCAAAGGTGTCACCTGGGGAGGGACTCGTGACTGGAGTGTTTGTGCATCTGTCACCTGCTTTTGTTCAGAAACCCTCTGACCAAGCAGCTCTGACAGACAGCATGCTCATTCCTCAATCTCATCTGCAAATGCAAAATGTTTTAGCAGAATGTATGGAAGTATACAGAATACTCATAAACACAGTTTGAGCTAAAGAACTATTTGGAAATAATAGAAATGTTTACTAACATGTGCTTAATTCTGCTTTTTATATAAAATATTAAAGTGAATCCAAGCCTGGAATTAAACCAATATGTTTTAGCCTGTCCTCTCTCAATCTAAATGAAACTGTGTCAGTGAATAAAATGTAATTCTGAAACATTTCACTGTATTAAAAAAGCCAATTCTTGAAGAATGCACCAAAGCAGACCTGCCCAGATGAAATGTTTGAGATGAGCTAACATAAAAGTTTGTACCAGCTCCCACTGAGAAGTTTCTTTACACAGTATTTTTAAGCTGCCAAAAGCTTTTGTATGTGCTAAGTGCTTGCCAATTTTTCCTTTTTAAAAGAACTCAAAGGCAATTTTAAGTTACATGAGCCTGAAAAAAAAATCTGAATTGGTGGCTAAACATTGTGTTTTGTAAAATGCATTCAGAAGACAACTGTATTTCTTGGAAATATTTTCAAAAAATGTTTTGTTCCTACAGTCAGGACGTGTCTGCAGTGTTTCAGGCAGAACAAGGAGCTGAGTGAGGAGGAATTGCAGCAAACTCTGCTTTATTTCCCATCCACATCCTTTTCTGGCACTTGTTTACGCCTGGCTGTAGTGTGGATTTGTAGGAAATCAGAAGTTAACCTTTTAGTTTCTGATTTTCTGACCAATTCTTTTGTTTCCAGCTCAAGGGGTGCTTAATAGAAACAAGAGTCATGATGCTCAAGCAATTTCCCAGTGAAAGGGAATTTTTTGGACTTTCCAGAATTTCCATATTAAAAACCCCCCAGAATTTCCAAACTAAAAAAAGACTTTTTGGTACAGAGTCAGTTGTCAGTGGCCAGTTCAGGGTTGATATCAGGCCAAAGTGAAGGTGCAAACAATTGTGTCTGTGTGTTGGATACAAAGAGCACGATATGGGAGCGGGGAGAAACACAAAGGGAAGAATACTGGTTTATTCCATTGGAGAAAATCATCCAGAAAGGGTGAAGGAAGGGAAATCACTATGATTCAGCTCTCTGCCTTGCAGGGACTGGGACCTGGAAGCTTAGAGCAGCTTTACTGTCTTAAAAACGACATCATTTTGGAACTGTTTCCCAGTTCATTGAGAAATTGCAAATAAATTTTGTTCTTTGGTCTATCCTTGGATAGAGGAGTTCTATAGAAACTTCTTGGGAGGCCTTTAATACCTCACAGAATTCAGACAGACTTACAGGAACTGGAATATTACAGAGAAGGGTGAGGAGAATCTGCAAAATTAGTCCATGACTATATTTGTACATAAGGAGTAGACTTGGACTGGCCTGAGAAATAATTGTCAGGGGGTTGATGAAAGTCATACAAATCAAGAGTGGTCAGAGACATGTAAGCTTTGCTTGCAGTTTTTTCTCAGAAAAGTGAGAGAAGATGGACTAGGGATCATCAAATTAAACTTACTGGCCACATGTTTTAGGGAAAAAATGTACAGAATTAACATTAAAACTGAACTTCCTTGCCACAAAATGTGTAGGCTTGAAGGATGACTGCAAACATTTGTGAGAGAAGTCTTTGAGAACTAGGAAATATGCTGGTGCTGTGGCAGGCTGGGAATCTGCATGAGTGCAGATTGAAAGGGTATTCAGGAGAAATTCTGTCCCAGTGACCAAGTTCTGTACTTCTACCTAAGCACCTGCAGACACAGGTGCAGAAATGTGGTTTACATCCTAACCATGCTTACAAAAACTGAAATTTGGAGTGGAATAACTGAAGGAGTACAGTTTTGATGGATTACATTATATCTCTTTTTTTGATCAGGGTTGGGTTACATGTAATTTTAATGACTTTACATGGGCTCACTCAGGGGCACAAAGCACTGCTATTGGGTATTTCTCTTCTGGTTTTTGCCTTCTTATTTTGGTAATACTGAAGATTGTGTATTTTTTTATGTCTTAATTAGGATAAGCTGTTTTTAATTAAGAAATTAAACACAAAGGTCTGGAAAGGTGAAACAATTCTCTGGGTTTACAGAAAGTTGTGTCAGAGTGAGAAATACCATATCAGATGTTGGCACAATTTTATGATGTTTTATTTTCTGCGTTCCAGGAAAAAAAAAGAGAAGGGCAATGTCAAAAGGACACAAATTGTATTTCTCTCTTTTCCACACACCAGATTTAATTAATGTAAATATGACTTGCAGAGTTTTATACTTCACACCTTTTTTTTCTAAAATGAGAAAATAATCTTGCTTATTTGCTTTTGAAATTTGTGTGCTTTTAGTCCCTTCCAAAATGCCATTATTAACTCTCAATTATAGGATCCAGATGATGAATTATTTCATGCAGTTGTTTTCTCAATTGCTTAAGATACCCACAGGCACTAGAATAGGGCATACAGGATTTGTGACATTGATTGTAAGTTACAAATATATTATAACAGACACAATAATGATTGTAGAATCAGCTTACACATGTATGGAAGACTGTTTTAGTGTTAAAAAAAAAGAAAAGGAGAGGATTCTAGGATATTTTATATCAATATTATAGCATTGTAGATGTTGGTTGTGACCTTGAGTAAATGAGTTGCCCAACCTCCTTTTGCTTCATTTATTCCTGCTGGAAAATTGGGTGAAAATGTGGGTTCTGTTTATAAACCAGATGTGTTGATCTGAGGTTTCTCTTAGTAAAGAAAAAGAAAAAATCATTTTTGCAGCGTAGCATAGACCTGAATAAAAAGGATTAAAATTACATTCAGAAAAGCAAGCAACAGGAGCCAAAGTCACAGCTGCATTTTTGTGTCTGGAGATAAGATAAAGTCAGATCATTAAGTTATTTAATCACCTTTCAGGTCCCTTCATCGCTATGTGTGTTGCTATCAAGGGCTGATTCCAGTCCAAGTAGATGGGGTAATGTTTATTGGAAAGTTCCCGATGGATAAAGTTAAAGCAGAAATTAAAGTAATTGCACATTTTGCTTTTTTACACATCAGCAGGGCAACATTTGTAATGGGAAGTTTATTCTTGCAG
Source organism: Ammospiza caudacuta (assembly GCF_027887145.1). Lineage (NCBI taxonomy): Eukaryota > Metazoa > Chordata > Aves > Passeriformes > Passerellidae > Ammospiza > Ammospiza caudacuta. The sequence continues at coordinate 11,417,203 of NC_080603.1, read as the reverse complement.
TCTGCTTGCTGGTGTAAGAAGCAGCAGAGTAGGTGCAGCCCAGTTTGTGCCCAGGCTGTGCTCTCATGGGGCTGCAGTGCCCTGGGGAGCCTGGCACTGGCACAGGGCACCAGCTGGCAGCACCATGGCACAGGACCAGTGCCCTGCTCCCTGTGCTCCCTTGGGCTTTGTGCCCAGAGGGCTGATGGGGCAGGAGAGGAGCGGCAGCAAACATGAGAGCTGAGGTGGTGGTGTTTGTAAATGAAACCATCGTTAGGTTATCCAGGGCCCTTTTCATTTTCATTCAGCTTTGTGGCAGAAGAATGCATTATATTTGTGCCACATGCAGGTGGGTTTCCAGCTTGGGAAGCTGGAATGATGCTGCTGTCTCATCAGTGTTCCTATGGGGTGAGCTGACAGCAATGTTGTGGGGCAGGATGGGGTGTGCAGGGGCAGCAGTGCTCTCAGGCTGTGGTACAGAGAGGGACTGCCTCTGCTCAGCTAAGCCTGCTTCCCTGACAGGAGGACAGCAGGATGTTCTTTAGGAGGTGTAAATTCAGCAAAGGGAGGTAGCAAGTGGCTTCTGGGGTGTGGAAGTTAGCAGCCAGCCCGTGTTGAGGTTGAGATGGTGAAATGACTATCTGCTGCTGTGTGGGTGATCAGGCTGGGAGCTGCCAAAGTGCTCTCCCAAGGCCTTCTGCTCACCCCATCAGGGACCCCTTTGGCCCTGGGTGATTCTCTGGCAAGGCACAGACAACCTGTGCATGGCTCCTGCCCCCACCAGCTGAGCTGCAGGGGCTGTTTCAGCCTTGCATCCAGGGCAGAGAGACACAGCAGCCTCTGCCAAGGTGGTGTGTGTGAGTGCACTGATGATAGCTGGGGCACAAAGAGAAGGTGAAGGCACAGAGGGAGGAATTGCTGAGATCAGCACCCTGATCTGCCTGGGAGGAACAGAGATGGATTGACGCAGGTAGAGGCTCTGACATCAGGGAGTGCTCTCTGGAAAGATCTGTTAGCAGAGCTCTGACAGATAGAAGGGCTGCTTTTCGTGGATATTTATGCAGGGGCACCGTTACCCTGCCTTGGAGAGCTCACCTTGTGTGCTGATGTCGTTTTAACTGTGATGGATTCCCAGCCCTTTGCCTGGTCAGAGTGAGCTGTATGGATGTGTGGGCAAAATGCTGCTCTAAAGGATTTGTGGAGTGTTTGCATGCAAGGCTTGATGTATCAGCTTAAGCTGTTAAACCACGGGTGGAGTCATATTTCTTAAAAAAAAAGGTGATTCAATTTCAGTTGATTCAATACCAGAATGGCTTTGCAAAAGGTTGCTGTAGATGTAGTTTTTCTAACTCAGTTGTTTTTACCTTTCTGTTTACATTGTTTTGGTTTCATATTTTTCCTTTTTTTTAAAAAAAAAGGACACGTTTATATGTGTTTGGATCAATAGTGAGCATTTAATTCCAAAATACAACCTCTTGTTTGATTTGGGAGTTTTTTGATGGGGGAGAAGGAGAGGAGAGAATGTTCAGTCTCTGACAAAGGGATTGGGATGGAGGTCACTGGTGCTTTCTGTGGTCTTTGTTAGGTGCTAGTAAAAAGCAGCTGTCTGTCCCTGCCCCCAGTGCAGTGAGCTGCTTTACCTGTCCAGCATGAAGCTTTTTGCAGGGCAGTTTTTGGGGGCAGTCACACACCACTGCAGAGCCTGGACCATGCAGGTAAGGTGAACGTGGTGTCCAGTCCCTGTCACCTCAGCTTTAGTCTCACAGTCCCATTAGGAGGTTTTTGACAGTCATATCTGAAAAAAACACATCCAGTGTGTGGCCACTGAGTGCAATCAATGTCCTAGAGAGCATTTTGATCCCAGAAGGACAGTGTGCAATATCTGATCCTGCTGGCTTTGCCCAAACCCAAACTGGCTTCTGGCAGCATTGCCCTGTTGAGGGAGTCACAGACTGTGGTGGGGACTTGCTGGGGATTAACACTGAACTCATGAAAAGCAGCATCAGCCTGTATTCCTGCTCTGCCTGGTGCTGTGGAATATTAACTGTGTAAATCTCCTCATTGTTGGCCTCAGAAGATGAGTACATCAGCTAGGTCTCCAAGTTTTGAATAAAATTACATGAAAATATTAAAATTTAAAAAGAAAAATATATAGAGCTCTTTGTGACCCTCTCCAGGAGCCATGATTTTCTTCTTCTCCCCAGTACCTGAGCTATTAGCTGCCTGTTCCCCATGTGCCAACCTGTAACATGGTCACAGAGTGCAGGATTGTTTCTGGTCCTACCCTAGGGGCTGGGTGTTGGGCAGGGCTGACATCCTCTGGTTTTTCTTCTGTGAGTTTATTGTAGTGGTTCTTCCAGGAACTCTGAGGTGCTACAAGTGCCACAAGCTTTTCAAGGGAGGTAGGGAGGGTCTTACCTCCACTCTGCCAAGCTGTGAAACATCAGGTGTGTCAGAAGATGCCTGTGTCCTGGTCTGGGCTGCACAGAATTCCTCAATGGCAGTGTCACTGTCATCGCAGGGGTCTTGGTTTATAAATGAAACAAGTTTTTTAATTAAAAGGTTGTGATTAATTTCAGAATTTAACCTTAGCATAGGCATACTATGCAGTTGATGCAGCTTGTTCAAGCAAAAGGAGCTTTCTGACTTGTTAATTAAACTTTTTCTCAAATCGGTTAAACAAAAGGGTTGAGTCAGGATTATGCAGTCATTGATCTATACACTGGCATAAGTCAAGATTGTGTTTTTGACTTGCACTCTGTTCAGGTCAGCATTGCTCCCAAACAGAAGTCCTGAGCTGAAGGGAAGCATTCATTCCCTGAAATTTGCAATGAATTTGATGTTTGCTTGAGGTTTTTTTTTCTTCTCTAAATCTGGGTGGAAAAAATGTCACTGTGAGAAACAAAAGTATCAGTCCTTGACCCTGCTTGGTTGGAGTTGCTAGACTGTATTACTTTAGAAGGAGAGTATGGTGAATTATTTGCTACACAGCAAATATTCAATCTGTTTTGGGGTGTCTCTTATGTTAGTTGAAGGTACACACTTTAGGAACTGAAATTTTGTATCTTGCTATGATTCCTAGCAAAGCACTATTGACATGCATTTTCCAATGATCACATGATGTACTGTAGCAGTGAATTTGTTTTGTTCAATGCTATTTTTTATATGTTGTTGTATATCACAATTCAAACCAAAGCAAATGCAGCATGAAAATTAATAGACCTAAAAGGGAAATAAGAAACTCTAGAAGAAAGGGAGGAAAAGGGAATTAAAGTTACTGTAGAACTTGTGACCCCCATTGGAAAATTAAACACTAATGGTTCTGCAGCAAAAAGAATGCATAGTTTTTTTCCTTAACTGGAGCAGAGATTTCAAATATCATTATTCTTCCCATCTGGATATTTATACATTTCTGGAAACTGCTGGGAGCACATGAACATGTCCCACAAAGCAGAGCAGAAGGCAATTAAACACTTAATAGACTACTTTACATAATGGATTGTTTTTTAAAGGGCTTCAGCATCCTTATTTTGACTCTAGTACTTGGGTACAGCAGTTGACAAATGTGAACCAAGGCTTGTGGTTTCCCTGGGGCCAAAAACCTTGCGGTATGGATAGTACTTCTCACCTTATACATTATGGTTCTGAATTTAAAAGCAGCACAGGAGGTTTGTTCATATTAACATAACTTAACCAATTCTATAATAATCTTAAATTATCTGGCATCTTTAACTGAAGAGGTAAAGAAGCGTTGAGGAAGAGTTAGGAAATCTTTTACAGTCACACTGATGCTAATGTTTGCTTTGTACTTTGCTACAAGACAAAGCATTATTAGACATTTGAATGGTTCTGTTATTGCCCATTACAAGAGGTATTTGCATCCAAAATAGATCTAAGAAAGTGGAGTCTTTATTTGCAGTTGTTTACTATTATTTTGGTTCATATCTCTGTGTGAATGCTGTAGCTTATTTGTTATTTCAGTGCTTCAACTTTTTAATGCTTTGTTGTTGAGAAAATGCAGTGATTTTAGTATTGTTCCTGAAAACCTATCAGCCAGAGATATGGTAATAAATGAAGATTAATAAGAATATTAGGAATGAAAATCTTTTGGACAAAAGACTCAGTGGAGTAAACTGGATGAGGACCAGCTGGAAGCTTGAACCTAAGTTCATCTTTTGTATTATTTTGGAGTAATTCAAGTTCATTAAAGTTTCAGGAAGTGCTGGTGACCCTTATCTCAGTGGAAAGGGCATCCTGGACAGGCTCCTCTGTGCTGGGGGAGGCAGGAAGCTGAGGAGAGCCTTGCCAGGGAAAGGAAGGATGGACTCTGCTTGTTCTGTGTGACAGCTGAGTTAAGGACTGGATAAGCAAAGGAGCCTCAGAGGAGCTGATACCTGCCCAAAGTGAAGGCAGCAGACCTGATGATTCCAGCATTAAATTTAACTTCTGGAAGGAGCTCTGGTCTTGGCAGCTGCAGTCCCTGTGTTATGTGAGAGGCACCAGGGACTCCAGCAGAGATAGCGTGGTAGTCTGAGAGAAAACAAGGGTGATTCCAGCTTGGTTAATGCTGTGCTTCTATATTGGTAGCTACTTGAAATGTCTGCATACCTTGGCAAAGGGTTTCTGTTGTCTTTGTTGCTTCCTAAGGCCAGCCAGATGCCTTTCACCACTAAGTAGGAGCGCAGTGAAGTCTGTTTTAGGGCATCACACAGCAGGCTGGTAGCACTCAGCTTAAAGGAGGTGAACTTCTCAAAGGCAAAGCTGAATGACAAAGATAGTGCTGAGATGGGGGGTTAATTCAGGGGTAGCACCATGTTTTAACTTTGGAAGAGAAAAGCAAGTGATCAGACGGATGTGGTTTTGTGGTGTTCGGGTCAGACGTGCTGGGCTCAGTGTCTCTGCTCTCCCAGAATGGAAACCTAGCATATGGAACAGTCCTTGGAACTCCTGCAGAGGTTTGTTACTTTGGATCAAATGTTGCTAACCTTGAAAAATGTGTCAAAGAGGTCCTAGATTTTGTAGAACTCAGAATTACTTGTTGGAAAGGAGAAAAAATGGTGCTCAGTGTCAAGTTGCAGATCTCAAAGAGAGTAATTAATTAATTCAAACAAGTTGTGAGAATTTTGATTTTTGTCCAATTGGCAGAAAATACGGAATGAGAAAGTAGAAAAGCTATTCCTTTGTCCTAGCTATGCACACAGATACTCAATAAGAATAAAAACCCTAATGCATGCCTCATGAGGGCTGTGTGCATAGGGGAGTGCAGCATTGCTGCTGCAGCAGGATGAATCCTCAGCTGGAACAAAGAAGAAAAGGATCTGTGTGTGTGCCTGCGCATGTGTGGGCACTGAGGGAGTTTGTTCAGTTTTAAAAGATCTTTGTGCCCTGTCAGCCTTCAGACAGCTGAGCACTGGGTGAGTCTCCTACCTTAATTACGATTTTGTGACTGGCCATGTCTCTGCTCCTGTTGCCAGTGCAGATCTGAGGCACTGAGTGAGGGTTTCTGCATTGCCAAGGCGCTGCTGGGATTGCCCCTGTAGGGGGCAGTGGGCAAGGGGAGCTGCTGGCGTTTCCCAAGTGTGGGGCATTTGGGGAGCAGGCTCAGTCTGGCAGCTTTACTTCTCCTGAGGTGGGAGCCAGGTGCAAAGCAAGAAAGTTCTTAGCTGGCAGGTTACAAGCATGTCTAAAACCTGCTTTTTACAAGCAAAAAATGTATTTTGGACATCAGCATATGAATTTCTGTTTTCTCCTTTTTTAACTGTCTGCAAATTTAGGAATTTGCAGAGTTCTTCCTCTTATTGGTGTTTCATGGTATTTTGAAAGGGGAACTGCTACCTTGGTCCAAAAGCAGCAATGGCCCTGGCAGCACAAACCTGTCACTGCCTGCTCTGTGGGCCAAGTTGGCTGCTGAGGGGCTCTCTAGGAGATGGCTGTGCTGTGAATGCCTTTTTTATCTTGCAGACACACACACACATGAAGTAAAAGTGCAGCTGTTTTGGCTTTTGAATCGGGGAGGGTGGTGAGGAAAAAGGATGTGATGGTGTTTGAGACAAAGATAGATGTTCACTTGCAGGGCTTTTTCTACAACTTCCTATTTCGATTTGCATTAGAGGTGGGGACTGGGTGCATTTATGGTTTAATGAGACGCTCTTGCCTTAATAGCAGATTGTTGTTCACAGGGAGAAATGAGTTATTGCTGGTTTTCTTCTTCTTTCTGTTCAGTTACTGTGGCTACAGCATGTAACTTTTAGACCTACTTCTGCCTTGAACAGCATGTGCAGCTTCCAGTTGTTGTGCTGAGGCTGCTGAAGGAAGGAGGTTGTAGGAGCACAGTTTTTAAACAGATATTTGTTGGCTGCTCAATTCCTACGGATGCAATGAGCTTTCGGGGGAGATTCAGAAGGGAGGCCAGTGAGCTGCGGAGGAAGAGAAGGACCACTAGGAGAGTGAACCAAGGAGAAATTCAAAGATTAAGCTGTGTGAGTATGCACCCTTCTTCCACCTCTTCTGAGAAATGGCTAGGAAATTGCAGCTCAGTCTTAGGACTACACTTTGGGAAGCGTAGGATTTATTGCTTGTTGTTTATGTAGGAGGCACCAAGCCTCATTCAGTCTGTGGTTAGGGACTGGGCACTGGAGACTGAGACTGAAGCACAGCGAGTTCAGGAGTTTATAGAACTCAAGCACATTAGGGAGACTTTTATAGCCTCACATTGCTGGTCAGAAACATTCTGAGAGCAGCAGTGTTTCACAATCTCTCTGGCACCTATAGCGAGTGCCTGGAAGTTCCATGAAAATTCATAGTGCTGCTTCTGGAGTGGAAAGTTCCTCTGTGCTGTTTCAGAGTTCGTGATCTGTGATGGGCACCTCTCAAGGCCAGGAAGGGGAGGAAGACAGTGCAGGGAGCCACTGGAGAAAGCTCCAGAACCCTTGGTGGAAAGCTGGGGTGAGGTTCTCCCCCGTGGGCTGCACAGCAGCATTGCCACTGATGGCTTTGGGGCAGGACTGAGCCTCCTGAAGCTGCTCTGTGGGGCACGGGGAGGCTCACGTTAACTGCGCTGTGCCTCAGCTTTCCTGGCTGAAATTGAAACTGCAAGCAGCAAGAGGTAAAATGCTTAGAGCCTGCTGTTGGCGAGTCTTAGGCAAGTACTGGTTTTCAGTGTATTCTCTTCAAAGTCTACTTTAGCTCATAAAACATTTAATGGCTTCTCCAAGAAGAGACACTGAATCCTTTTCCTCAAGGCAAGGGGTGTTTGGTTTTCTCCCATAGTTTTGTTCATCCAATTATGCTGTTTGCCTGTGCATGCAGAGGGCTCTTTTGAGGTTTTTCAGCATGTTCAGTGTAACAGAATCAGTGATAACACAACCAAGAAGAGTATTCTCATTTTCTTTTTTAAATAGGAAGGAAAAGAACTTTGCAGTTGTAACACTTGGTCGCCAGTTAAGATGGTTTGTGGTTCATCTAGTCATGTTTGGGTTTTGCTTGTGACTAGCTGCCTTTTTGGATGGGTACTTTACATGGAAGTGGCTGTTTTTGACAAGACTACTTTATGGTGTAGTTTCTGCTGCCCTGAGCTATTGGCATGCAGTCAAAGAAGTTACATATTTGAGCTTCATGGTCTAGGGTCCCAGGAATCAGCTGCTGGTGCTGCTGAAGGCATCTGACCCTGGCAGTTCACAGGGCTTTGGTAGGAGGTAGGCACTGCTTACTTGACTTATCCTCTTAAATCCTGGTGAGGAGGGATTTTTGTCATTTTTGTACAAATCCTGACTGTACTTTATTAGTGCTCACCAGAAGTGGTTGCAGCCCTACAGGAAAGGAGACCTGAGAAAAAAGTCCAAATGGTAACAGTAAGCCAGCAGCCTGCCTGCAGATAAAGAGGAGTTTATTTGTTCCCTCTTGCGTGCATCCTCAGATAACAGAAACTGAGCATTCAATTTAGTGGTGCTAAATACAAATATCAACTATGCATTGTAGTTTGACCTAAAACATAGAGAGCACTGGTAACCCTGGGCCTGTTGCCTGTAATTGGAAATAGGAAACAAGCCTGTTCCATCAGAAACTTGTGGGTCATGCTGCACTTCCCCTGACATGGATGGCTCCTTTATGTCAGCTACCCAGCTCAGCTCTGCAGGGGAATCTGTGCTGATTTCTGTTCTTGTCAAACATAAGATAGATTAAGATGGGTCACTGTGTCATATTACTCTGTAGATGTATTTCTCTGTAGTTTGTTTAGCCCTCAGGAAATGCAGGCACACTTGACTTTACTTTTGTGCCTTGCAATCTGTGTCTTTCTGCCCAATATTTCATAATTGGAGCATGTTAAATCTTTGGCCTACAGGCACCTTTTGCTATCAACCAGCAGCCAATTTCTCCTTCGTGCATCAGCCCTGTGCACCTCCACAGAGATTTCAAAGTGATGTCAGCTCCCACTGCAGCTGTAAAGGATTTTGTTAATGGGGCCTTACTCAAAGAGTGCATTTATTCAGATACTACTCTTAGACCTGTGATTTCTGTAGGTGGACTCGGATTATTGGCTGGAAGCTCCTTTATTTGTAAGACTAATTATTATCTGATTAGCTTTAATTGTTAGTAGGGTGATGATTGAGTTCTGTGTGGTTGACCAGATTTTGCTCTCATTTTACATCCCGTGTAAATGCGTTGATAGCCAGATAATTGACTGGGAGGGGAGTTGATGTCAAGGAAACAGTTACAAATCTTAACGTCATTGTGAGAGCTGAGTTTATAGTGGTCATGTACACGTGATGTTAATTTTACAGATAAAGCCTCAGTGGAAATACTTAAAATAATTTACTCAGATATATAGCAGGAGAAATACCTATTACTTGTGAAGAAATAAGTAGCCACAGTGCAAGTAGAGAAAGAGGTATATTCACTGAGTAAAATAAAGCAGAACACCATACATGAGATTTGCCCCATGGGACAGTGACTTATTACCAAGTACTCTAAAAGTTAAATGATATCTTTGAAAAGTTTATTTACAGCTAATGCAAACATTTTAGTTAGTTGTTTTTTCTTCAGGAGCTTCTGAAGTGGTTGAGCCCTTTTCAAAAGAGTTGTTTGCTTAGTCAACAAGTCTAGGTCTTCATACATCTAAATTTTAGGTTTTAATGGAAAATGAACAATGGACGCCTTTGCACTGCGTTGCAGCTTCATCAGACATACAACAGTGATCAAAGTCTTCAGCATCAGAGCGTGATCTAATGAACACACATTAGAGCTTTCCCTTCAGTCCTTGAAAAGCAAACTCTTCTAAGTATTCTAAAACCAAAGTCTGCTAGAAAGAAATCTTAAGTTTCAAAGTAAATAAAACTGTTTAAAAGACAGTCCCATGCTGTGCATGGTGTTATGTAAAATCTACCCCATTTTAGCAGCAGGTTTGTGCTGGATGAACCTGGCGTAGGAATGCCTGGCACATCCTTCTTTTTGTAATTCCCTGAACCTGTACACTGATAACCATGGGTAGAGCCCTCTGTCTCCCTAATTCATTCAGTTTGCACAGACAGAGGGGACCAGTTTGCCTGGTGCTCTATCCACTTCTATTATTGCTGTGTAGATGCTATAGGTGTCAGAGCTGGGCTTCTGCCTCTGCTAAGAGTGCTGCTTAAGGGCAAAAAATTAGGAGTATCTTTTCTTTAAATGTAGATTTTCCTGAGCCTACAAAGACTCTCTATGTGAAGTTATACATATACGTGTGTGTGTGTGTGTGCACATGCTCCAACAGACTCGGAAGTGCTGTTTACATAAACTTTATACTGAAAGCTGACAAATTTTGGTTAAATCCACTGTGTGCAGCTTGTAGGCAGGTTTTGTTAATGTTTCTGCTTGAGGCCATGGCTCTGCCTGCCTGAGACTGTGCTGGAGGAAGCAGATATGAGGCAAAGCCTATTCCCAGAAGAGCTGAACCAGACTCACTTCAGCATCCCCTTTGTGGTGCACAGGGCAGGACAGTGCCCTTTTCCTTCCCTGGGCTGCAGTAATCACTAAGGAGGCAAGAGCCTGAGCAGAACACTCCAGCTCTGTGGGCAGCTCCTCTCTGCTCCCCGCAGCTCCCATCCCTTCTGCCCAGTCCCCTTCCACCACATCCTACCTGTCACTTCAGATGCCTGCATGAAGAGCAGTGAATTGCATCTTTAGCTTTTGCTTGCTTTCTTCATGAATAGATTCTGTGTGGAAGATTCAAAGAAAGCCTTTTGTTGCTAAAACTGCACTTTTTTTTTTCCAGGTTTAAGTCAGGTAAAGGGAGAGAAAGTGGCCGAGTGTTGCTAGGTTAGAGGTCTATGTAAATTATTAAAAAAAAACCTTACCATGCTTTACAAAACTTTCTTGTTTTTCCCCTGAGGTGACCTATGGACAAATATTTAGTCTAGGCTTCAGAAGTCCTCACTATTTAGAAGCTGTTATTCTTGACATTTTGAGAAGCCAACCAGTTAAATCCAAATTTAAAACTTAGCACTTTCTTGCCAGTGGCTGATTTTAGTAGTTTCATGATTAAATGAAAATTTTTAACCTCCTGCCTAAGAGTTTCAAGATATATTCCATAAGGAGAAAGAATGAGTAAGTTGTTGCTGTGTTACCCTGAATGTTCTTTGCAGATTGTACTGATAATTTTATCAACTGTCTAAAAGGCCAGGTGCTAGTCCATGAATATGGACATTCCAGAGTCTCAAGGCTGCAGTCCCAGGTGCACAATCATGGCTGGGGGGCAGAATTCAGGAAATGCATGTGGCTAAGTCAGACAGTACAAAGCATCTCCTCTCACCCCCCAGCTGATGCTTTGCTGGACCACCAGTCCTGTGTGTCTTCCACAGTTTAACCAGAAGGGAGTGAGCTTTGTGAGGGCTGGAGCTTTCAAAATTCATAATGAAAGGAAGGATAAGTTCTGTCTTGAGAAACAAGAGGTGCTAGGAGGACTGGGTCACACCCAGCTGCCTGAGAACAGCTCTCTGTGGTTGGTTTGAGCAGCCTCAGCCCGGCCGCTCATTGCTCGCTGTGCTGGGGCAGCTCCGTGCGCCACCAAAGGCTCCAAGGGCTCCAGCTGCACCATCAGGTGACAGGAAAGTTTTGAGTTAGCTCATCCACATGAGAGGTGTTTCTGTTTTTTAGGACATGCTGAATTCTCTGACAATAATTTTTAAAGCTGGAACATAATGCAAAGTAGGCTTACAGAGATTGTGATCCATAAAACAATGTAGTGTAAGCAATTAGGGTTTGTCCTATCCCAGCTGCATTTCTCATTTAGTGAAGCAGGTCACTTACTGGTATCAATCAGAATTCTCTTTTAATAAAGAGGCTTTAAAGATTGAAAATTACTTTTCACTTCTGTTATACTCAGAAGGGTCTTCAACAGGTTTCCTTTCTTTTGCTCTGCTTGAGCTGATGGGTACTATAGCATTTTGGCAAGTAATTTCTGAAGCACTAGGAATTGGGGGTTGGATTCTTCATAATTCTTTGTGATTTTCTCTGTAGCAGAATCGTGTGGGAACTGGAAAACCCTTTAATGAAATTTATTGGCACGTTGGCTTCAGTGCTGACACTGAAGAGTATATTAGTGGTGCTGTACAGCCCTGACTGGATTCTTTCCAAGTGCAATTCTCCAACGTTTACTCAAAGTCATGACAAATTAAACACTTTGGACCTGACAAGTGAATGTATTTTAAAGTGGGAGGAGAGTGTGTCAAAGAAAATTTTCTTTGTACCACTAATTTTAATAAATTTGTTGACTGTGGATCACATACTGAGCCAAAGGAAGCCTTTGTAATGTGGCCAGAGAGTTTCTTGACTGTAAATAGATGCAGAACAGGCTAAGCAGTCATAAAGAAGAGTAGATCTGAATCTAAAGGAGAGACCTGCCTTCTGGTTCTGGCTGTGCTTTCCCATCCATACCCCAGACACCTTTTGCAGACCTTGAATTGCCTGCCCTGTGCTTGAAATGCAAAACTTATTTTCCTTAAAAGAAATCTGTTAGGTGATGCAGAGTGTGTTGGGAGGGCAGGCCTGTGGGGTGAAGCATTTTGAGTGGGTGATTGCTGTCACTCCCAGCTCAGCTGCTTGAGGCTGTTGGAGACCCCTTAATCCCAGAGTGGCTGTGCTGTCTGTGCCCCTGGGTGCAAGGGCTGCTGTGGGACTCCCTGCCAGGAGTACGTGGGCTCTTGGGCTGCTCACCCATGCTCTGGTGGGGAAAAGGTGCACCCCATGGAGATATCCTTCCCTTGGAATTCACCCCAGGCACCAAACTGCTCTGCTGCCCTGTGAATAGGGACATATATTGGTCCTACAGAAATGCAAAAGTTCTGGCGACTCTTTGAAACCCAAATTGTTTTATGGCCTCAGTTTCAGCTCCTTGAGTGCTCAGGTAGCAAATCTCAGAACTGCTGGGCATGCTGGATCTCTGGCATATCTGAGACAGGGTTAAATTCAGCCTTTATGCTGCATTTTCTCCAAAAGTCATGGAGCTCTGGCTGTTCTTTGGCTTCTGTTTCGACAGACTTGGCAAAGAAATATTGAATTGAAGTTGGCCTGCCCTGGTGGAATACAATTAGCTACATATATTAACCATATGAAAACATAGAAAGACGTGTTATATCAGAGACACAGTGTTTAACTGGGGAAAGGAAAAGAAGAACAAAGGAGTGTGAGAAGCACTTCAGGTTGGTGTCATCCTAGAAAGCAGTTTAATTTGCTCTTGTGAATTTTGGTGAGATTGGGTTTGGTTCATAATATCATTAAGTCTAAAAAATGAAGGAAGATGATGCTTTTGTTTTAGTAAGTGGCCTTTTCTCGTCTAAGTGCCCATTTCAGTATTTCAAATGTATATTAGAATAAATTGTCATTTTTGACAAGCCATAACTTGGATGAAATAGAAAATCTGAGTCTTGCTTGATCTTTACCAATCTGGCCATCATAGCAGTTTTGATTCTTTTTTTGAACATGGATCCTCCTGTCACAAAGATAAGGTTAGAGTAACTGAAGTCCCGGTAACTGAATTTCATCAACTTAATTTCTTTCTGTTTATTGGTTTCCTTTTTTTTTCTTTTTCCTGTTGCATAGAAGAGAAGGGATTAATTTAAACATCTCTATTAAATTCAATAAATTCTAGATATTCATGATTTGGTGTTGGAATAATATGACATTAAAGCACAGAAATCAAAGCAGTTAGTCTAGCATATTTTTAGAATGGGGAAGTTCTTGGGATGACTGTTCAGAGACTGTTGGTCTCTGTTACATCGTTTCCTCCTTCAGTGTTCACAGAAATACAGCTTTAGGAGGATGAGATATAATTATGAAGAAAAGATGGCTGCTAACATCAGTGCACAATGTCTGTGCATCTGGAGGCAAGTCAAGTACCATATTTGATTCTGTAATATCATTTATGTGGATATTTTGGATAATTACTACAGGGAAATATAATCCTTTCTTACCTAGACTAGAAGATGATGGCAATGAAGCCATATATCACTGGTGGAATCTGGCTGGTTTCACCCCTGTGAAACTATATTGTCCTCTTATGGTGTTGGCTCTGATTTAACATCTCTCCAGTGTTCCAAAAGAGTGTGGAAAAGCTGGCTCAGCAACATGCAAAGCTGCACTACACTGTCAGGGTGTGAAGTAAATGGCACTGCTGAGATGTTGTAGCAGGTGAGGAGTCAGAGAGTGCCTTTTTACTAGATGTATTCACAACCATTTCAGCACAACTAAATTCATTACTCACTTGAGATGGAGAATATAAAAAGCATTACAGAAATCCAAGCCAGCATAATTCGATTTTGGCACGGATTGCCAGGTTGGCCTGTTTCCAAAAAGAACAGACAAGTTAAATTGATAAGAGGCAGTGCTGTGGTTATTAAATTAGCTTTAAATCAGCCCCACTCATTTACAGATCTCTGCTAGTGCTTGCAGGGAGGAATTTGCTAATCCCAGCATCACTGCTTCTGTCTGCTTGGGAGGGAAAAGCCGAGCAGCCCCCCCAGACCCGCAGAGATAAGCTGCTAACTACCCAGCTGCCACTTCCCATCACAACTGCAGTGCCAGCACTGCACTGCTGAGCCTTGCCAAGTCCAAAATACTGGCTCTGCAAAGCATGGAGTCAGTGTCCACACAGCAGAGTCTTCTGGCCTGTGAGAACACGCAGAATTGATGGAGAGAGGCATCATGTTTATTGTACAATCATGCTTGATGCTGGCAGGGAATGGACTAAATTATCTCTGCAGCCTGTGTATTGACAAGGATGGGCTATTACTTGCATCTATGATTTATGGGAGCTGGCATAATACAGTATTGCATTTACACAGGATTCTGCTGTACTGACATGGAAGGAAGCAATTTTTATGGCATCAGTAGGAAAACATCAGCATAAACATTGAAGTGCTTCAGTGAAAAGTTTTGCTGTAGGTTTGATAATGTCATATCTACTTGTATTTAGTTCAGATGTGTAATGTTTCTCCAAAGACTTCTCTGTTAACATCTGTTGAAATGCTTCCATCAGATCATGCCCTTTACAGCACTGAGAGCAGGAGGATGAGTGCTGTGGGAACAGGGATGTTCATACGCTTGCTGTGTTCCTCTGCTCCGGGGTTTTCTCGAGCTGTATTTTTGTCTCATGTAAATGACCTTGCAGCTGCCAAAGAGAAGTTTTCCCCTGGAGTGTTAGAGCAGAATTCAGCAATGGCTCTGTGAGCATTGCTGGTTTCTGAAGAGCAAAGAGAGGGCAATGTGGCATAGCTTCCCCTGCCTCCGCTTGCACCCCAGCATCTGAAGAATTTTAACTTTGGAGGGGATGTAGCTGCATTCACCCCAATCTTACTGGGATTTCCATGGGGAAGAAGGAATACCTCTTCCTTCTGCCAGCCCCAGAAAAAAGAGGTGGTTTCCACAGGCGTAGAAAACCTGCAAATGTACACATTTTTATGGGATTTCCCCATACTTCAAGAGAAGTCCCAAAATTTCTGGGGTTTCCTGGCTCTTCCCTAGTCTACAGCTTCAGTAGGAAGGTGACTACTTATGTCGTTCATTTTCTTAATTTTTTTTAGGAAAATCTGAAAACTGCCATTCATGATGTTTCCAAAGAGCGCCTGACCAAGATTTAGGTTGTGTTGGCACATGTCTTGTTTTGGAGAGCAGAGATTTAATAATTTCAGTGGCATATCTGTCTTACTAAGAGTTGAGATTGTTGCAGAATCATTAGCCTGACAGTATCAGCTCTGGGAAGGGATGGTTATCAGTGTAGTCAATGTCACAAATTTTCTGTAGAAAATGTTCATGTTTTAGTGAAACCACTACATAGGAAAAATGCCTGGATGAAGCACTGGTGGCTCATAAATGTCAGTGCATATATTTCTTTTACTTTTAGTTTTCTGGTAAATGGTTGCTATACAGTTTCCTACTGAAGGTAACAGTTTGCTTTCTGCTGAATTTGAACTGAGTGAACTTTGTTCAGGCCTAGGTATCATTACCAAAATCAGTGGTACACTGAGTGTGCACTGGTGTTTTCTCTTCATGCTTCTAACTCCTTGAAACGTATCTTTTTAAATTAATATTTAATAAATAGATGCAATGACAGGTTTAATGACAAAAAGTCTGAAACTCCTGTCAAAAAGATACTGCAGTGTCTTAACAGAGTTTGGAAGGGAATGAGAGCAAGCTGTGTATGGTGATGTGGCCAAGTGACCCCATTAAGTTCCTGTGGGGAGCCACTGTCAGCAGAAGGCAGAGAGACCTCCCTAAGGGTATGGCTGACACTGAGCCCAAGAGCTCCTTGAGCAGGGCTGGATATTTGTGTGTCAACTGGGGCAGGCCGGGGCTAACCACTGGCTTGGAACAGCTTAAGGTGATGTGGCTGGGTTATTATGAAATCTTTTGTCCTGGTAGGGCTCCTTGTATTAACTGGACATCACAAACCCAGAATCCAGTCCTGCTGCAGAATCGAAATCAAACATTAAAGTGGTTTTATTTGATTTGTTACTGTTTTGTGTTGATCTTGCCTCTCTTTTATAATCCTTTAATGTCTCAGCATCAGTAGATAGTGTTTGTGGCCTGTGAATGCTAAATTGTAATGATTTTTAGAAGTTTATTGCTCTTTAGTGTGCAAATGGAAGTGTGAGAGTTAATGGATCAAGAAGAGAGGTAATAGATTGAACTGCTGAAGGAGCAGTTATAAATTTTTTTAATTGCCTTGCCAGACTTTGGTGGAGCTTTGATGCTTTAAGCAGGGAGTTGGAGTAGATGACCTGCAGAGGTCCTGAGTTGTTTTGTGATACTTGCAGCAGTTGTTCAGCAATTGAACAACTTTCTTAGAACATGTGTATTCCTGTGTTTTAATCTAATTTGTGTGGCTGTGTTACTGATACTTAATTAAGCTATTCATAGATGCTCTTGATGACAAGTCTTGGACTCAGTATAGAAGGGAAACAATATTCATAAAAGATCTTGAGATTACAGAATAAACAAGAACTTTCTAGGACAAAGTCAAAAGAGAGAGGTACTGTTATATTTGAATCATTATATGTGTAATGGATCATACATTAATGAGATACGTAAAATCATATATGAGAGACAATCTCATTGGAGAAAGTTGTTTTATGGAGATGTCAAAGCTTTCTTTTTCAATGCACCTTGGTTTTGATGTAGGGAAGACAGAGGAAAATTTTATATCATTTTCAATAGCCCAGTGAAAGAACAATGGATAAAATACTACTTATCTAATGTCCTCTTTTGAATCAGACTAAGACAGTAAATGTTTCTGCATTTGCTTTCCATAATGTCCTTTTTCTCTCTCATCACTTTAATTTCCATCCCTTCTGGCAGTTCTCTTGCCCTTTCTCATTCACTCTTCCTGATGCTTACGTCTTTGAATTGAGCAAATGTTCTCACTCTAGTACATGACTTCATTTGTTTAATGTATTCTAGCATGTCAGGCAGGCTTCTCTTTTTCTATTTTTGGGTTGTATTTCAAGACAGTGTGACTTTACTTTTTCCTGTGGTGGTTTCTTACTTTAGTGCTGTTTCAGGCAATAGTAGTTCTGCTATGATGAAACTAGTCCTGCTTTCTGACAAGAGAAGCTGTGGAGGTGGATGCCAGATAGTTTATCCCAGGAGAATAACCTTGGATTATTACCAATAAAGCAATATGGTGGCTTTCACAAGCTGCCAGCAGTTCAAAAGGTGAAATGTGTAAGACAGTGAAGAAAAAGTAGGTTTCTTATTCTGAAAGGCATTAGCTTAAAGTTCTATCTATGTTCAAACTGTGTCCATCAATTTTCCTGATGTATTTATGGAGAAAGAGAGAGAGAATTCCTGAGACTTCCAGGTGAATTGCTGTGGTGGTTTCAGTCTCTGTAATGAGCTGACAGATTGCTCTGGAGTTTTGAGGTGGAGAGTGGCTCTTACAAGTGGCCCAACTTCCTCTCTTCACTCTCATGCATGAGCTCAGATACAGCAAGCTGAGCAGAATGGAATGAAAGGAGAAGTTATTCATGCTTTGGTGTACAAAAGCAAAAATGCCACAGGTCTCAGTTTATGAAGGGGGAGGAAAGCAAATTGTGTGTAAAGAGATCACTTAATCTTTTCTTTTTTTCCACAGCAGGAAAAACCCAAACTCTTGGAGCCTTTGGATTATGAAGCTGTTATCACAGAGATCGAAAAAAATATTGGGGACAGCCAGTTCAAGGATCTGATATTATTCCCTGATGATGACTTTTCAGTAAGTACAAGGCAAATATACGTTGTTCCTTTGCCTAGGTTTGTGCTGTCCATTGATTTAATCTCCACTGCTAGAGGGAGAACCAGAAATTGTCCAAGGGCTCTCTAAGATTTCCTTAACTCATGCATAATGCCATACTTCCATCAAATTCACTTGGCTTTTGGGGTTTTTTTCCTCTACATTTACATATGCATGACTTTACTGCTCAGGATTAGATAAAGTTTGAAGCCCTGGTTGTTCCCAGATACAGATGTTCAGGAACCCACTAAACAGGTTACCTATAATGCATACTTGTCTGTTTGCTCAGCACAGTATTAGTTTGGCCAGTCTTAGAATCTCTCCATACTATTATAGTCTAATTTAGTCTAATTTAACTCCTGATCCTGTTCTGTTTGGTGTATTTGGCCACTAGATAAAGTCTCTGGTGCTGAGGAAACTCTCATGGTGGAGCACTGAGGAGCAGTGGATCCCTGACCCCACAGCCACAGAGCTGCCTGACCTCATCCTGGGTTCCCCATTGCTTGTCCTGGCAAACTGCAGATGACACTGGGAGCCTGGGGGCCAAGGCAGCTCTCCAGGGGCAGTGCTGGGAGCTCAGAGGGTGCCTGGGGAGCTGTGTTGCCAGGCTCATTGGGCACATTGCCTGCATTGAACCTCCACTTGTGCAAATCACCCCCTTTTTGTATAACATTTAGGTTTTGATGAATAGGCATTCTCTAATGCAAAGACATTTCAATTTGTGACCAGTTGTAACTGCTCTGTGAGGGCCCTTCCCATCAGCTCATGGCACTGCTGCTGTCCTAGGAGGGCAGCTTAATCTAATAGACTGCTTTGTTTGGCTAAATGGCTCTATTTCCTTGGTGGCATTAACTGAGTTAATGTGCTCATGGGATTGAGAGAAGCTAAACAGAATAGATTTCCTCATTATTGTTAATTCCTTTATCCATTTTGCACATTTGTCAATTAATGAAATTGAAACTTAGCTTTACAAAGCTGACTAGGCGTACTGTGTGCTGTCACTAGGCCCTTGAGCCCTTTGATTTAGCGTAACTGAGCTCAAGTCTATGGAGCAAATCTCAATGAAAGAAGAATCTTGTCCTACTGCTGAAGACCTCTGGCAAGCATATTTTCATATCCTTATTTTCATTTTATTTTGAGCAGTTGTTGCCTGGATTTTTAGAAGCTAGTTCTATTTTGTTTCCTCTGTGTTATGCTTTGCAGCTATTTGGCACAATCTATTTTAATTCAAGAAATAATAAAAAATAGATTAAGGCAGATGAGAGAGGTAGTTGCATGGTAGAGGTGTCTGTGCTCACAGAAGAGCAAAGGCCATGGTAGGTAGGGTCCATATCCTTGCCATGAACCTCTCTCATGTTTGTTATCTCCTGTTGAAGTCCGTGTCAGCGGCAAGAACCTCTGTCACCAGACAGGACTGCAGGACTTTTGTCCCAGGCAGGTTTTCCAGTTGCAAAGTATCTATTTACAGTCCTGGTCGCTCCTGCTGCAATATTACCTGAGCACAAAAGTCTGGGTCAGCCATTTGAGTAGAAAGAGATCCATGTCTGACTGAATTAGGAGGTGCCCAGGCTGGCTCTGAGTGGGATTTAATGTGATAATGCCCAAGGAAATGGTGGCCAGCTCTGTTTGACTCCTAATGGTTACACTTGCTGCAGACTTCGTGTCTCAGTGTTGATACAGCCCCAATTTGGGCCTATGGGTGAGCACATCCTATGGGCAAAAGCCTCTTCAGAGTAAAACCCCAACCAAAAGAGTTGGCTGAAGTAGTGAACATAGGAGAAAATTCTGCTTTTAATAATGATTTGCTATTTTTGGATCTGTCATCTTCACCACATGCGTCACTTATGGGTGAATTACTGTAGCTGTTTCATCTCAGATTTGTTTCTCTTTTTGACTTGCATTCAGAGAGAATGCTGTTATTCTCACATGACTTCTGTTGGTCATTTGCTGTTGGAATTTCAGGTTCAAAAATTTCCAACATCTTATGTGAAGTCTGTGGAACAGCAGAGAATTCTTTATATCAATCTGAGCCTAACAGACTGTATTCCTCCATTCCCTGCATCTCCACAGAAAGTGCAAGATATATACATTACAGATGCCTTTTCTGGTGTTATTCCAGTTGGGGAAAAGATATTTCACTTCTTTTGTAACCGTGCTTAATAACCCCTTAAAAAAATAAAAAATATTTGATTCACACTGGTTCCACTTCTTGTTTTCCTAGCAATTACTTCCTTATAACTCATTTCCCTGCCTAAGGTCTATTTTTCATTTCAGAAAAAGCATATCAGCTCAGCTTCATTTTTCACCTGTTCCTGGATCCCATGAACAAATTTCCCTTCTGTTGCTGTGAAATAATGGCCAGTGGAAGTGTCTGCAGCAGTACATCAGTGCAGAGCTCACACTGTACTTCTTGTTGGTAGTGGGAAGGAGCTGGTGGACTTCCTGTTGTACCTATAAAAAGCTTGGTGATGACCCTGGTAGTTTTCATCCTCACCATTGGGTTGCTGTGCTTCCTTCACCTTCTGTTCCCCAAACCTGGCCGCACTCTCCTTGACAACTGGAGCTGCTGCTGTCTGGGATTCCTATTTCTCACTTCTCCAGTGTGTTTGCCAGAAAGGAAGGCATGAAGGTGTTACACCTTCCTTCATGTTGGTCTCACTCCCATCTTTAACTTTTGACATCTTAGTGTTACCTGGATTTGTTGTCATACATCTGTACTTCTGCTCCTAAGCACTGTCATACATCCAAACGAAATACTTCCTGGATCCTTTCATAGGTATATTTTTTTATCTTTTATTCCATCCTTTGGAAATTTACCAAACACCCAGCAGTCTCTTTTCAAATCTCCGGAATCTGAAGACTTGCTTAAAATCACTACTGCACTTCCTTAGTGACAAGGAGTGCTGGCAGGATCAGCACTCCTTTGCTAATAGCTTTTCTTGTGTGGAGGTTTAGTAACTAAATATGTTAATACTATGTTGTTAAATATGAGTTAATTGTATGAAAAAGGTAGATTAAAGTATTTAATAGTCACTTAAATTTGTATGGTATAAAAGCACGTTAAACTATCTGGGTCATGAGAATTTGTTCTTTCTTCTCACATATGACTTTCCTAAATCTGTTTGAAAAGCGGAACTCAGACTTTTAAAACTATTTGTATAAATATGGCTGAATGCCTGGTTTTCAACCTGCAATAGAAACAATAATTCATTGCCTAAATTTAGGACAGGTGTAAGATGGCAGAACTTGCCTGCATAATGCAAAACATTCAAGTTCAGTCTGATGTGCTCCTGACTCTTTGGGCTTCTGAAAGCCCACCTGGGAGCCCCGTTCCCTCCAAGCATCACCGAGGCCCTAGAACAGGAGGGGCTGAGTTGTGAAATTGCTGTACTTGCCATCACTGCAGGCATAATTGTTTCCAGGCTTCTTTGTTTTAGCTCTGAACAAAAGCCAAAATCTCCCTGTTTTTCAGGTTGTGAAACCTCTGCTTTCTAGATGCTGTGCAGGGACAAAAGTTGTTCATTTGGATACAGAAGTTCATAGCAGAATCAAATGCATCTGTAAGGGGAGGCAGCAAGACAAGGACACTGTCTCTTAACATGAAATGTGTGTGCCATAGGGGCAGCTGGAATGCAGGCCTTGGAGAGACCCCTTGGAAAATCCCCTGGAAACCTGAGTGTTGTTTCTAAATCAGAAGATTTACAATGGTGAAATCATGAGTTATTTCAAATAGCACATGATTTAGCTCCCACTTTCCATGTGAGTATCTGCTCATTCCTAGAGGAGCAGAAATTGAGCCCATTACTGTCACGATTATTGGGGTTATGGGTATCCTTGACATGCAAGTTTGCATGGGCTGGCAGTGCAGGACAGTGAGAGCCATCTGGGCTCCTAGGGAGGCACTCCAGCTGTAAACAGAGACAGCTAATACAGTCAGCAAAGCAAGCTGTGGGCAAAGCATAGCTGCTCACCCTGAATGTCATTCAGGGAGTGATGGGGCAAAATCTATTCTTAAATATGCTCTGTTCCTGCTTTCCTTGGTGGTGAGGTCTGTGCTGGGGCTGCAGCCTGTCAGGGAGCCCTGTACCAGAGCAGCCTCTGCACCATGGTATTTGTAAAGCATAGCTGCATCCCAGCCTTTTTTATTTTGATGGACTATGTCATTGCCTTTTTGGTAACGTTTAGTAAATTTGTTTACTTGGATGAAAGTGGGGCTGAGCAGCTTTTCATTAGAGAGCCTGAACTTCAGCATTACCAGGGAGGAGCGTGTCAGCCAGTGTGTAGTTAGGTGTCTCTGAAGGGCAGCCTTTGCAGGAAGTAAATATCATTGTTCTTGGTGCATCTCTCTAAAGATTTAACCACTGCTAACGTGCTTTTAGACTAAAAGCTGTTCAGAATAGATGGAGACTGAAAATGCTTGAAATGGCTAATGGAATTTGAATTCCATTTTCAAATGCTAAATTCACCATGTCACTGGGAAGCAGTCACTGCCTGAAATCATTATTCCTAATCAGCGTTTGAGAAAGAGCAGTATTAACTTCTGTGCTTCACTGTAGAATGTGAATGTGGCAAGAGAAGGTGCATAGTGAAATTGCACCTTATAGCTCATCCAACACCTGAGGCCAACAGCTTGTGCAAATGAGAAAGCCTGGCAGTGCCAGAATTCATGGTTAGTTATGGGATATTTATATAAAATAAATTTAAAATAATTCAGATGAATTATAGACTTGAATGCTTTAGGCTGATACCTGCATTATTTGATTACCACAGTTTGCATGCACAAATGAGAGGGTAATTGGTCTCTAGATTGAACAAACAATTGCCATGATTGCCTAAGCATTAGAAAATTAGGCTGAATTCACAGCATATTTATAAATACTGAATTCTATAAATAAAATCTCTGATTTTTTGGGTGACTGTTTCAGAAGCACATATTCTGTTGTTGAAATTTAGTTTTCTGAATAAAGCAGTTTTGGTGAATAACACCATGCCTGATCAGCCTTTAAGAGAATTTAACTTTGAAAGTAATCAACTATGAACAGGAAGAGCCTTTGTGGCCAAACTTTTGCAGCTAAGTGGTTAAACATTACCAGTTCTCAGAAGGGAAGTTCTTTGTAGTTTTAACACGAGTTTAAATATAACAATATGCAACATTTTCCATGTCCCAATTCTTTGTAAATAAACCTGTGATATTCTTTGTCAAAGTCTACAAAGGCAACAAGCCTGGTGTTACCTGGCTTCTTAGGTTTGTAGGGCTGTGGTTCTTTTCTTTCTTTCAAGTGCAGCCTTGTTGGGAAGGACAGGGAATGTACCACGGGCAGAACAGTGGGCTTGGGTTACCTGTCGTATTCAGCTACAGTATTTTTAACAGGCTGTGTAAGGACAGGGAGGCAAATGGCCCCACTAAGGCAAATATTAGCTCTCTCAGTCAGTGTGTTCATATTGGTTGTCAAGAAGTGTTGTATTACGTAAAAAAACTGACTTGTTCTATGTCTTACCTATAAAAAAAGATACTTGAAACTACTTTCTGTGCAATATGTGGAGCAGGCAAGTTTTGCTGTGGGTAAGCAGAACAGGTCTCTGAAGCTTATTTACCACCATGGCAGGGTAACTGTGAGGTACAAGGTGCATTACATCTGCATGACAAGCTCCATATCAGGGGCCACGGGGGCACCCTAGGCTTTCCAGCTGTGCTCAGGGATTGTGTCTTGTCGTGACTGCTTAAAAAACTTCACCGCTTAAAATGTCACATGTGTGTGAAGTAAAAGGAATGAGGTGCCTTTCAGAGACTGAGAGTACTGCTGGGAAGCCCCTAAGTAACCAAGAATTCAGACATCTATTACTAAGCATGGTCTGAAAAGTCATACTCCTCTAGCTTCTGTCTCTTTTGCTCATAGACTCAATGATTGTGAAAATCACTTCATGCAGGCATTGGTGACACAGATGGTAGAGTCCAGGAACCCACATTTCAGGAAACTGTGCTCTGTTTGTCAGAACAATGGGATTTTTTTCTCTTTCTGGTGTCTATGAGGCCCCCATCATTTTTGTGAGAGCCATGGTTTAATCATATTGTATTCTGAGCTCTCCAGATGAAGCAGAAGTTTGGGGAATCCCATGATGTTTCTGCCTGAGTGATATGTGCCTTTTTTTCATAACTACTCATGTGGAAAGTGATGAAGGGAAATCAGAGTGGTTCATATAAACTCTAAGGAAAAATGCAGTCAATAATATCCAGGCACTTGTGTAGAGTTTGGGTGCTTCAATTTATGGAGAGAAAACATCACCTTTTATTCTGAGGGTGAGGCTATGGAGGAGAGCCTCCAGGGATGCAGGAGGCACTGCAAGCTGCTTCATGGAATTAGTACGTGGTGATTCTTCATACTAAACCAGTTGTATGCCTCAGGCCTTCCTCTGGAAACTGTGGGTCTTTCTGTAATGGAAGAGAAAATGTGTTTGGCAGACCAGATTTGTCTGTCATCTTGAATGACAGGGTTACTCCATTGTAACTAAGAGCATAATCTGGGCTCCTGGGCATTGATTTTGGTTGTCTTCTCTTAAAGGCAGAGAAAATAAGTGGGACAGATCTGTAGGTTAATTGAAAAGACCCCAAAGCTTCCTCTTGTGAGCCCTGTGCAAAGCGGCTGCCTTGGCCAGCCCCAGGGTCACACAGGCACTGCTGGTGGCCCTGGCCTCTTGCTGGGAGCCAAGAGCAGCTTGGCTCCTTGTGGAGAACTTGAGGAGATCCACTTCTCTCTGTGGTTTCCTGCTCTGGGGCCTGACAAGACAGCTCAGCCAGCAGCTGCTTTCAGAAATAGGGCTTAATTTGTGGAGGCTGGAAGGGGCTGCAGGCAGTGCCAGTGTCCTGCTGCCTGTGCCCACAGGTGGGAATGTCCCTCCAAGAAGCTGCTGGTTCTCCTTCCTTTCCAGCCATGGAGCTCTCCTGTGGCCGTCGTTTTGCAGCTTCCTGGGGCCACTCTGCTCCTCTTGAGTCAAAGCTTTTCATTCTGTCTCCACATTCCTCCCCAAAAAGACATGGGGTGGAGAAGGGAATTGGAGGAAGCAAGTATCACTGTTGGATTTGGCACAAATGTCTGGGAGAGGATGTAAGGAAAATTTGACTTTTTTTTATCAGAAACCTCAGACACTGAAGGAACTTTGCTTGGAACTGTTTTATTCCCAGAAATCTACTTGAACACTGTTCTTGCTCATAATTAATGCCTTAGCTGATAGTATTGAATGGTGTGTGTGGGCAGGAGCTGGGTTGCAGTTGTTGGTATGCATGTGTGTTGGCTGCACGACAAACTGGAAAATGCAAGGTTCTTAACCTCTTCCTGAGACACAACTGCTCTTCTGTTTGGCTTTGACTAAATTGCTTTGTTTTTGTTGTTTATTGTCAGATAGACACAATTTCACTGGAAATCAGGACACTGTATCCTTCTGTACCTGAAGATGCAGAACAAAAAGCAGAAAATTTATTTGTTAGAGAGGTGAGTATCTAATTTTAAATGCAATCAAGAGTCTGGGGGAGGTTTGCTATGTTTATAATTAACATTTTTTTTCTTTTAATGTGCTTTAGGTCATTTGAATCAGTTTGAATTTTGAAGGCCAGTAGGAGGGGGGAGGGTTAACAACATGCCTGCAGTTGCCCATTATGAGATGTTTGTTTCTAGAAAAAATGCAAATGCACTGAATTAGCCTGTCATTTTGCTGTTTTCCAGCTGCATTCCCTGTGACCACTAGTCCACTGTTATTGATGTTGGTATTTTTACATCACTGCTAATGATCATGATCTGCATGTGCTCTGCACTTTGAAAATATTGATGCCTTTCCAAAAATAGATAACCAATTGGCACTGGTTTAGACTCTTAGGTGTTATTACAAGGCATGTATCTCGTTTGGAGGTGTACACATGAGGAGTAGGTGCAGTGTGAAGAGTGTTTAGGGGTTTATATTTATTGTCAGTATTTAGAGTCTGTTTGGCCTTACCATAACAGAAAGTTCAAAAAGTTCTTCCTTGACAGTTAAAGGCCCACCAGGAGTGAAAAATTGCTCTACCCTTAAAAAACCCCTACAGTTATATTGTTTCCATACCTGATTTCAGATTGTAGGAGATTTCTCATCCTGCTGCCTCAGGTATATTTCGTGTTGTCACTGGTTTTATAATTTTGAAGGACCTTAGAGGAGCTGGTTGCACTGTTCAAAGGAATTTACTTTAGATGAACCCCTGAACATTCCCATCTTTCATTATGGATGTGCAAAATAGCTCACCATTTGAATTAACAAAACACGTTTATGAAACCAAATTTTTGGCAAGCTTTGAGAAAGAGTTAAATTCCAAGCACTTAGGATTAGCCCATAATGTGATGGTTCTCAGCCTTTTTTTCACAGATTGGGATTTTTCACACCTTGCTTCTGGTCTGAAAAAGTATTTCATATGTGCTATAATTGCAAGGGAAAACTGTGAGGAAAAGTCAGCCACAGACAAGCACAGGGATTAGAAACCCTTAAGTCCAAAATTAGGCAGAAAAGTAGCTGTTGAATTGTATGCAATGTGACATTTTACAGGCTGGCCCTATTTCTTTTCAGCAGGTTTGAAAAGAGCAATAATAATTTACTGCCGGCTCAGATTGCCTGAACTTTGCCATCTTTGTTAATCTGGCAGCAGTGTTAAAAGATAACATAGCTTGTGGAGTTATCTGCCTTCCCAGAAGCCTCACTGCCCTTTCAGCACTTTGGGGTCTGCTTTTTATTTCAAGGTTTCACAAGTTGCAAGGCCAGCACTGTGCTCATGGCTTTGCAGAGAAAGTGGAGGGTCTAAAAATGGAACACGGTGCATGGTGCCTGGGAATCGTTACAGCCGAGCACGCCAAGGGGATGCTAATGCAACCTGGTAAAACACATATTGAGTGCTATTAGCTCTCTCTGCATTGCCAGGGAGCCAAGGGCAGGGGGACAGGGGAGCAAAGCAGTGGAAAAAAGCAGTACTGATGGACTAAGGCTGTGCATGGAAGAGTAGCAGGGTAAAGACCCTGTTTAAAGTAGTAATGCATATGTTCCAATTTGCCACAAAGACAAAAATTATGCATATATACACAATAAATTAAACTCTATGAAGGGGATGGTTTCCAGTCCAAAATTAGGCAAAACTGAGCACAGGGTTCTGTGAAGATCTGTGATGGCTGTCCCCCGCAGCAATTGCAGAGGTGTTCCTGCCCTAGCTGCAGCCTGTTGTGTTCATGGCAGGTGTTCAGCACTTTGGGATAGTTGCACAGGAGTGGAGTTGGTGGCCTTCATCTCTGTCTGGGAACTGTGGAAAAGCCAACTCTTCACTCACTGAAGGAGTCTTGCTTCAAATATAGCACAGTATGAGCAGTGAAGGTGTCTACCTTGACTGACTCTTGGTCACCTGGACCAAATGCCTAATTCCTGATGAGACTCTAGGGAATGTCCAGCTCCACATGCTGAAGCCATTTTGGTATCAGCTGTCTCTGACTGCTCACTGTCTCAGTAATTCAGCAAGTTGAGACAAAGACCTGGAGCAAGTTGGTGAGCTCTAAAAGAGGGGTCTGCTCTTGGAGGGAAAACCAATTTCCTTTGTATGGTGCAGTGTGAGGACATGGTGCTGAAACTGTTGAAGACCTCAGATCCATGATCTCTGGTCTCCTTCTTCTGGGTGCTTGTTGGTTTTCAAATGGCCTTGTCTACAAGACAAGGTCATTTGTTAAGGGTTGTCAGAAGTCTGTGATAATGCCTTAATATCCTGTCTG
The DNA here is from genome assembly GCF_027887145.1 of Ammospiza caudacuta. Lineage (NCBI taxonomy): Eukaryota > Metazoa > Chordata > Aves > Passeriformes > Passerellidae > Ammospiza > Ammospiza caudacuta. The sequence goes on along the minus strand of NC_080603.1, from coordinate 11,389,720 downwards.
TCTCTTCCTGGCTGTGTGTTTCCCACTGGTGGCAGTAGGAAAGTAGGAAAGCTTTTCCTCCACCTGTAGCCCTCTCATTGCTGTAGCCCTTCAAGGATGAGGTTTTTTTCCCCCCCAGCCCTTACCAAAATCCGTAGAAAGACAGCTTGGGCATTTGATCAGATTTCCCTTCCTCAAGCAACCATAAACATTACTTAGAGGCACACCAAGAGGACTCAATGGCCTGGTCAGTATCAGTTTATGGATCCAAAAGAGCTGATGAGGCCGATGTTGCTGAGGAAAGCTTTCAGTATCAATGGCATGTGGTGCTGTCCATCTGTAGTGGAGGGCTTCTGCCTCTGGTTCTCTATTGAGTTCTCTTAACACTGCTTTTGCATTCCTCAGGAACTCAAAACTTTCCCTGTTGTTGATATTGAAATGTTATTGCAATGGGTGAGGCAGAAGAATTGACTTTAAATAAGATGTCTGACCACCTGTGTTTTGCTGAAACTGCAAAATGAAAATCTAAAACAAAATAAAACCAAGGCAAATAAATAATCCCTTAATAAGTATTTTATGCCTGTAAAGAGAATAAATATTTTACATTTTATGATTGATTAATGTCTAAGTCCCTTTATTAATTTATACCTCCTAAGTATTAGCTTTATTTTAAAGTTAATATTTGTGGATTGATTATTCCTATACCAGTAGTTGTATTAGTATATTTTCCTTCTGGATTTTTTTTCCACCTTAACTTTTCTTAGGCAGGAGCAGCCTGAGGAACTAAATCAGGTTCCAAGAAAAGATAAGTTTCCAGAAACTTTTAAAGCCATAATAAAATTGTCTTCAGTGGTTTGTTGTTTTAAGTATTCCTGACTTCCTTTATCATGCTGCTTCCTTCCAAATTCTGAATTTTCTCATTCCTCACAGAGTTTGCTGCACGTCTGCTGTATTAATGCCAGTCAGCATTGTCCTCATGGTCCACAATTTTGGCAAAAAGAAACATTCACTTTACTAGAAACAAAATTAAATTCTTCTTCCTTACAGATAATGAAAACATTTCTAATATCACCTTTCCTAAAGCTGTATCCTGAATATGCAGATCAAATGGGAATGCTTGGGATTTTCCCCACATTTCATTTGGAAATATAAGGAGATACATCACTTTGCTATTCAAAGTTACATTTAGTTTGAGGAACTTTAACTACCTAACTGTGATGTATTTAATCCCATATTGATTTGCCTCAAGTCAGCATTTTCAGGAAGAATGCAGGCATGGGCACACAAATACATCTTATTTGTGTGTGTGTATCTATAGGAATAAAATTCTAGTTATATGTAAAGAAAAATGCAGAAAGTAAATAAATATTAATTGTCAGCTCTCCTTTAAGAAATGAGTTTAAGTCAGGTGATCCTGCCACAAAAAAAGGTGCTATGTGGATGAGTTTTACAAAACATGTTTGCAGAGAGGGGCTGTCCCCATGAAAGAGGAGAGGTGTAGGAGCTGTGCAGGGGCAGAAGGAGGGATCTTCCTGTGTGAGAAAGAAATGAAAATGAAACAACAGTGTAGGAAAATTGCAATTTTATTCAGTGAATGATGTAGTTAATTTTGTCTGTGATAATACAGTGTTCATGTGGGTGTCTCTGAACTTTCCTGTTGAGGTTTTCTAGATACACAAGAGGGAGTTGTCACTTGTAGTAAGCTTACAAAACCCTTGCTACTCATCTGAGGGAGTTTTTATTTGAGGTATTGCAGGCTGGGTTTTTACAGGATCTGTAAGTAATTATGAAACATGGGTTTTATTAATCACAATGTGAAAAAGCCACAGCCTCCTGTATAACTCCTGAAAATGGTGGTGTGCCCATAGTGTTGATTTCAGAGCCTTTTTGATTTGCAGACCAATCTGCATTGTTCTTACCTTTTTCCCAGACTAAAATGGGAACTCCTGTTGACAATGACACTCAGAGAGTTTTGCCATTCATCACAGTGTAATTTTCCCAGTCTTCAAAATCTAAGTTCTTTTAGTGCACGAAAGAGCTGTAGTGTCAGGGCTAGACATAGATTATTAAAGGATAGTGAGTATTTTGATAGCACAGAAGATAAATACTTGTTAAAATGTTTGATACTTTAAAACAATAGTGTGTTTCAATGTTTTGGCTTGTTACTTGCCTGTGTCACTGGACTTTGTGTGAACTCTTATTTTGGGAACAGTGTTGAGAGCTCAGAATGAAGGTCCAGGTTGGCAGCAGCCGCTGGTGATGCTGCCATGCTCACTGGGCTGGATTTCACTCAGGGTGATCTCAGCTCCTTCCACCTCCCAAATCCCCACACATTTCCTTCCTTTGGTGTTGCTGCTGAGGTCAGAGGATGGAGGGGAGGCTCTTTGAGCAGGGCTGTGCACGTCATGGCAGAGCACGGAGCCACCTCTGCAGCTTCCTCTGCAGCGCCACGGCCGCAGCCAGCTCTGAACATCCTGGCTCTCTGTCCCAGGCTCCTGCACGGGCCTGCCCTGCCCTGTTGCACCTCAGGAACAGCCACTCTGCCAGGCTGGGGGACAGAGTTTCCCTGTGCATGCAGTTCCTCTTGTTCCACTAATGACTTTCATTGTACGTCCATCTCTATTTCTGAAGGCCACACACTAGTGCTGTCTCAGAGAGGATATGAGCAGGGAAGTTGTTTCTTTTTTGTTTCCCTCACTTCCCCCTTTTTTTTTTTTTTTCTTTTTGTTTATTTGGGGGTTTTTGTGAATTGGCTGGTTGGGTTTTTTTCCCTTCCAAAAGGTTCCTTTCCATTGCTGGGTAAATCTTAAATGTCTTTTTCACAGTGGTAGCCATCATGCTGTCATCACCAGAACCAGAGATAAGAAGTTACAAGTGGAAAAAGTCTGCAGGATTGTCTGTCCCTGCAAGGAAAAATTAGGCCATCTGGATAAAAAGAAAAAAAAATATTAAAAAAACAAAGGAAAGACCTTAGTTTGATAGGGCCCCTGGGAATGGGCTGTGCTGCCTGCCTGGTTAACAGAGCAGCAGAAAGTTCATGCAAACATGTGCCAAGCCTCCCACATCCCAAAACTTCCATTTCTCCATCTATATTTTTCCTCCCCCACAGTTCACTTGAGCTCAACAGCCCCTGCATTGGTGCCTCTGTTCTTTGCCAGGATTTATCCAGCTCTAGCCTCTTCTTGAAATCTCTGCCTCTATAAAGGTTTTACTTGCTCCTCAAATCAGGTTTGCAGGTATTGTTCCTCATTGCTAAAACTTAATTTCCAGTAGTAATTTCCAATGTTAAAAATCAATCTAAGTCAGTACAGTAAGCAGAAGTATTTAATTTTCAGTTGGGATATTCTGAAGAGAGAATCTTTTTTTGGAGTTACTATTTAAGTTAGCTCTAGTTTCCCCACAGAAGCTAGCTCAGAACAGTGGTAGCTGTTGCACTGGGTTGGCTTGTCTTCTGTGAATTTATTGAGTGATACTTGAATGTGCTGCTTTGTCCCCTTTGATTTTTATTTTGATTAGCTATTTCTTGGAGGAGCACAATAAACCTTTATAGTTACAAGCTAAAAAACTGTGGCCTGCTTTATATGTTATTCACAACTGCTTTTTTGAACACACCAGCCTATAATGTTTGCAATAAAAGCTGACATTGAGAGCTCTCTGTGGGCTTTAAATGCATCTGTTAAATAAAATACTTAGCAATGAAAGTACCACAGGGGAAAAGTGCTCCTTTCTGTAGAAGGTTCCCTTGGTTTACATTTGCCAGAGAGAAGGGGAGTGATGTGTGAATTGGAGGTTCTGGGCTCACCCTCACAATGCTTTGTGAGCTTCTCCTTGGCTTGTGTAGAATAGAGAATATGTGTCTCTTGTAAGATATTCTTATAGCCTAGGTGACTGTCACACACATTTAACACAAATACAAGAGTGACCAAGTTGTTTTATGAAGAACCATAAAACAGAAAGTTGGGTGTGAGGTGTTTTTTTTTAATTATCTCTACATTTATAGGCCAAGTGCAATCAGTGCTTGAATGGTTTTCAGGGATAGCTTTGAACCTGACCCTGGCAAGTGCAGGGAGAGTCAGTTATAATGTTGGAATATTATCCTCATTCTTGGAGAATATGGCATTGTATTGTCTAATGGTCTCACTTTATTCTGCATCCTGTAAAATAATGAGGTCTTGTGTCAGATGAGAAGGTAGATAGTGGATCCACCTGGAATGTGTTTACTGCCTTTGGTTGTGCTGAACTGCAGGGGAGGGAATTGCCTGTAAATGTGCACCCACTTCCTGGCCACCTTTCCACACTCTAAACCAAATAGAGCTGTCACAGAAGACTCTGAATACAAAGAAGATTACTTCTTAAAATCATTTATGGCTACATACTCTGCCTATTTTGCACAAGATTTAGGAAAAGATATCTGTTTAGCCAGTGCTGAGTAATCTAGACAGCCCATCTGAGGTTTGCTCCAGCAGCCTGATAATCCCCTCTCTGTCCCCCTGAGGCAGAGAGCCCTGCAAGCAGTGACTCCCATGGGCGCTTCAGAAGGAGCTGGGAATGAAGAGAGGGAATACTCCCCATTGAAGCAGTCAACCTTTTTATACTAGTTTATAATTGTCCTTTTAGTCTCTTTCCTTCTACTTTCCCTGCACAGTTTTTGTTATTTAGGCACCTTTGATCCATCTGTTTTTCCATTCTGTTTGACTTCTGGAGTCTCATGCCTTTCTGTGAAACTGTCTTTACTGTTCCCACCTCAGATTCCTTTCAGTCCTGCTGCTTCTTCCTCTACTGTAAATCCCCATTCTTTTCCTTCCTGATGTGCCTCCTTTTCCCTGTGGTCTTGGGCAGCAGCCTCTACTGTTGGGTTCTGGGCTTGATCCCTCTCTTTCTTCCTTTCCATCTCAGGTGGGCTGGCACAAATCTTCAGGTGGAGTGTGTGGAGAAAACAATACAATACTGTGGTGAAATCTTCAGCATCCTGTACAAATACCAGTTCGCAATTTACACTCTGTATGAAGAATCACTGGAAATTGACACAGTGTCATTTTTCTTGTAGATGTGCACCTTAGCAATAACTGTACATATTTCATGCATCTTGTTGCCTTTCAAAATGTCATGTTGTATTTAACTGTATTGATAAAAGTTCTGCATCAAATAAATTGCCCAGATATTCTGGTCTACTTGACAGCACAGCCAAGCCCTTATGTGTAGTTCAGGTTTGGCTTCCTTATTTAAGGGAGATTGATGTATTAAGAACAATTTTCAAAGGTGGATGCAAAACCAGCAAGAAAATTTTTAGACAGCAAAAACTGCATGATGGCATGACTGAGCAAATTCAGTGTGGAAGGGAAAATGAGACTGGTGAAAAATTATAATCCTTTTAATATATTCCTGAATGTGATTAAGAGGTTAAAGATCAATACTAAGGACAGAATAAGAAGTAGAGCACTTGTGCTGCAACAGGGGAGAATAAAAGAGTGAGGCAAATGTATTTACAGTGGAAGGTTTAGATAATGAAACAGGATGCAAACAAAAAATATGTAATCAATGTCCATGGAGGAAGTCAGGCCTAAACTAGATCGTGTCTTTTGAGGCAGTAACCATATAATTTAATGATGCTTCCTAGAAAGCAGATGAGAATCAGTAAAGCATGTTAAATTGCTATCAGCTCCCTGCTCCATCTTGTGTGATTCAGTGCATTTGATTTTAAAGGGAAATTGTGCTTCAAAGTATGGAAACATATGACTCTGGCTTTCCTTTAAGAACTGAGCACTTAGTTCTAAAAGAGAAGACTATGTTCTCTAGCATGTGGGCTGCCCAGAACTTTGTCAGTTTTTTTGCCTTCTTGAGTCTAAACCCTTGCAGTAATTCCATGTTATTGTTTGTGTTTCTTCTGTTTAGGCTTGTAAATACTACAGTTCCCACTGGCATGTTGTGAACTACAAATATGAATCCTATTCAGAAGACTTTCGACACTTACCACAGTAAGAGCTCACCTAAGTTCCCTTTTTTTATTATTTTTTCCCCTTAAGCTTGTGTTATTTGCTAAGCTTTGTCCATATTTGCATTTTCCTTTGTCTTCTAAGCTGTGCTTGTTTTACCGTATTTTTGGTGCGTTGCATTTTTAAAAAGGGGAAGCAAAGGTCCTTCAGAAAAGTTCAAGACTCAGCAGAATTCACTGGTATCAACAAACTCCATTAGTGCTGATTCAAATCCTTACAAGTGTATTTGCGTTTTCAGAGCACAGTTGATACAGGAGAAGTGGCTTTTCCTTAATAATGCATAAATGTCACTCACCTTTCACTGGGATTCGTTCTCCTTTTAGTTCCCCTGAGGAACAGAGAGTAGGATTTCAGTGCTTTATGGCTGCATTGTACAGCAGAGATGGGTGCACTGATGGTACAAGGCAGTGGAAGTGTGCCAGTGTCAGGGCAAGGGGCATTTCTCCTGTGCTTGGAGGCACTCGAACATGAAAATCACTGGACAAGTGCTGGGAGGAGCAGGAACAAGTTCCTTGACTTGAGTGGAAAGAAACAAAGAATCTGGTCTCATTCCTACATGCATGAGTTTCTACCCATACTCTTGTTTCTGGAAGGTTTGTGTCCTGCCCCTGAGGAAGGTTTTAGAGAGTAGTTACCAAAATCACCAAGTGCCAGAATGAACTGTTTTACTGCTTTCTTTCATGGAGTTTATGTCATTAAAATTAACTGTATGAAAAAGCTTTTTACCTGCGCATAAGACAGGAATGCATGAGTGCTCCAAGCTTGTGTTGGATGGAAACCAGTACTAACTTCATTGCTGCAAGAACTGAAAAAACTCATAAAATTGAATCTTATGGCCCAGTTAGATGCTGTGTTCAGAAGGTTTTGCACTGCAAACCTTCCTTTAGACCTGCATTTGCTCTTGTAGGTTGGCATTTTTATGAACAGCATACATGGTAGTACAAAAGGCCATTAAGAGCAGTTTTGCTTATCAGAGATTATAAAAACACCCTTTCTTAAATACCCAGCCTTCTGATTGGTTTAGAAAATTAATGCATTTAGTGCTCAAGAAAAATGGTTGTAGCACAGCACTTTTCCATTTAACCTTAAATGTCTTCACTCTTATGAAATATGCATGGGACAGATGTGGGTGCATTACTATGCACAAAAGTACATTTTAGCTGATTACGTACATCCCCTTCTGCAAAGGATATTTTAGTGTGGTGCTTAATGGGATTTGCTTTCATGGGTTCATGCTCCAGGGGTACCAGGGGTGTCTTACATCTTACTTTTTCCCCCTGCTAGCACATACATTGTACAGATGATTATACTGACACCAGATCTTGTGTCTTGTATCTCTTAGGGAAGGTTTGGGTGCCACACTTGTTGATATTTCAGATACAAAGTTATAGCAGGGCTTGTCTGCATTTTGTTTGCTGGAAACCTCCATGGCTTTTGAGCTTAATATACCTCTAACAGATCTGGTTTGAGATCCACCTCATTACATATTGTTTCCCACCTTTTCTGCCTTGATTTACATGTGTATGTTACAAAGTTTGGTGTTTCAGACTATTTTTCAAGAAAAATAAAGAGACTTGATATGTTCTGGTCACTATACTGTACCTCACTGTTGATAGTTCTGGATCTCTTTACCACTTTTTAGTGGTTTTTGTTTGATTTGAGGAAACCTGCTGTCATACTTTCAGAAATCTGAACATATTCTTGTATCAACCCCCTTATAGGAAATAATTGTATTGGGGAGCACTGGATGAGTGTTAAGTGTTTAGCTTTACATTGTGGGAAAGGAATATCATTTACAATACCAGTTATAACTGTGGCTGAAGTAATTCCCTTCACTGAGGGTGTGCTGAACTTCCCTGTGGGATTTTCCATGCATAAACAAGCATATTGGGACTCAGCAGTGCTGAAGGACCTCATGTGCTTGAGGCTGTGCCGGGTCACGCGCTCGTGCAACACCTCGAGTAATGGCTGCATGGTGTAGCAGATTTTTGCCAGAGTTGTTTTTTCTGGATGCTGCCCCTTTCTGATTGGCAGCAGCTGCTGTGTGATGCTGAGGGCAGGCAGTGAGTGCTCAGCATGTCCTCTGCAGCCCTGCTGTGGCGCCAGGACAGAGCTCAGCGCCGTGTGCATGACAGGATCAAAATATTTAGCAATTGCTTTGGTTTTTCTCTGAGTGTGTTCCTCCTTGGAGGTTTTTCTCAGCTCTTTCTAACCCCTTAAATTCCTCTCTGTGAGCTCTCACTACCTCTTTTATACCATGTTTTATGCTGTGTACCAGTGTGTTCTTGCTTTTTGAGCAAGTGGATGGGTGGGAAAAGATTAGGGGTTGCTTAGTGTGTGCTGTGCTGACTGCCTGGGAACAGAAAGAGTCATTAGCAAAATTTTTGTTGCTGTTTATAGGAAACCTGGAACACTTGACAGATATTTCAGATCTGGTACCTCTTTTTTGTAAAAGAATTTTTAACAGCTGCCCTTGGTTGCATTGGAAAACCCTCAATGGGTTTCCATCACAAATATCCTGATTATTAAAACTTTACAGATATCAAAAATGCCATTAGATTGTAAATGTTGTTTTATTCAAAACATTGATCCATTTTTTGCAGTAAATAAACTGCAAAACTGGAACAAACCAAAGAAGGAATGAAACACTGTTGTGTTCTCTGTGCACTTGTGATGATACGGGCACTTCATGGGAACACTGGTTTTGAAATGGAGAAAATGAAAGGAGATAGGTATTGCTCATTACTCTGATCTTCCTTATCTGTAATTTATGTATGAATGAATAAAAATGAAAAAGGTCAAAGTTATCTTTTCTTTTTTTTTAATTTTTTTTACTCTGGAGAAGTCAGTCGTCCTAACATAACCGCTTTTAGCATGAAAACTTTTTTAGGTTTTCATATCACAACTGAAGGTTTTCAAGATGAGGTTTTTAATTTTTAGGAACTTGAACACAGTACTGGAATTTTTCAGGGCACTGAAAAATCTATATTTTTCCATTTAAAAATACCCTTGAATTTTTTTTTGTGAGTATTTGGCTGTTACTGTTTAATTCTGCAATATGAGAAGTACTCTGGGCCTAAGTACAATTATTTATATGCTTAAAATTAAGCAAATGCTTATGCTTAAGTGCCTTGCTTTTTCATGTTCAGTTGTGGATCTGAGTATACAGTATAAGGAACTTAAATGGCATCACATCGAAAAGACATCTGTGTATTGTGAAAAATTGCCTGAAGGTTGTGCTCATCATATTGAATAGAAAAAAAATCTTGAAATCATGAGGTGATAGAGAAGTTTTAAGATGAAATTTCTAATGGTCTTGGTTAAGAATTCTACTGAAGAGCTCAGTCTCCTTCCTTTGCCAGCCTTGAATGGGATCTCTCTTTGGAAATTGGGGTTTGTTGCCTGTTGTGGTGGAAGAGCTGCAAAGAGACCAAAAACTGATATTTTGTCATTTGTATAGAACTGTTACAGCTTCAGAGTCTTGGGAAAAACGTGGCTTAGGAAAAAAAGTATTTTAAAACTGTCATGGTTTTAAAGAAGACAATGGGATCACAGCAAAAGGTGTACTGGCATAGCCATGGTGGCTCAGTATGGTTACCTTCCTGAAATAATAGGTGCATTATTTGTTTTTAATAAATAAATAAACAAATACATTTTTCCCCCCTGCCAGATGTGAATGTAGACCAGAGAAACTACCATCACATTCCTTTGAAATTGATCATGAAGATGTGGATAAGGATGAAGTATGTATTCTGGTTTTGGCATGGGTTGTTTTTTCTACTGGGAAAAGTTATTTATTACTTTAATATCAAATAGAGTTATAATGGAGGCTCATTATCTCCTATAAAATATTTCATACTTTAAATAGCTCTGAAATTAGTGGAACAGCTTTGTCTCATGTCATCCCATGTATAGGACGGCTATTAATAATGTCTCATTTCAAAAGGAATGAAAGGATGATTATTTATTATCAAGCAGATTTTCACACATTACAGTTTTTGTCTTGAAATTCAGAAAACAGGTCTGTGCAAGTTTAACCTTGTCTCCCCTATAGGACACAACATCCCACTCATCATCTAAAGGTGGTGGTGGTGGTGGAGGAGGAGGATTGGCAGCAGGAGTTTACAAGTCTGGATGGCTTTATAAAGGGAATTTCAACAGCACTGTCAACAACAGCATTACTGTTCGGGTAAGGAAACAACATTATTCTTTCTTTATTCCATTTGTATTTATTTTCCCCACAGAGGCACACTTTTTGCCATTGTCACTTTGCTGTTTATATCTCAGGGTTGATTACATTGTTTATATCTCAGGTTTGATTACATTACTTTAAATGATAATAAAGTAATAATTCATTTGTCTGGAGAATAGTGATTGAAATGCAGTCAGGAGTTACCTGTTATTTAAACCCTGTGAATAAAGTACCAGTGAAAATAATTTGCAGTACAACAATTTTCATGCTTCTTCTTTCCCACCCCTGCAGTCATTCAAAAAGCGCTACTTCCAGCTGACCCAGTTGTCAGATAACTCATATATTATGAATTTTTATAAAGATGAAAAAATATCAAAGGAGCCAAAGGGATGTATTTTTTTGGATTCTTGTACAGGAGTTGTACAGGTAAGTTCCAGTTTATTTCATTGCAGTGTTTTGGGTGTAGAATGCATTTAAAAAGGCAAGGACAAGAACATGTTCATTAGCAGAATAATGGTCTCATTAGCAGTTTCAGGAAATGAAAGCACCAATGGTTTTGCTCTTTAATTTGCTGCAGACTGACAAGTTACAAAAAAGCACAGCTGAATTATGGTATCAGATCATGCACACACTTTGTCCATGGCAAACATGAGAAAAACATACTGTGAAATATTTGGGAGGGGGTTTCTCTGAAATTATTTTCTGACATGTCAGATTTTACCTCATGCTTACTAAGAGCATGCTTGCTTGTTGTGGGGTAGAGATTCAGGTTACAAAGCACTGCCTGTAGGGCAAGTGTGAAATTAGTCTTGTATCCTGAGCCTCCTTGAAGGTCATCACTTTTGGATATGATAGTGTGTCTTAATGGCATCAGGTAGGACAGAACCTTATTGTTTGTTATCCAGAAATGTCTAAATCAATCTTTTTTTTCTTATTGTTACCCTTAGGCTGTGTTCTTAGCTTTTTTCTCCTATCTTGTTCTTCCTTTCCTCTCATTCTAATAATATATTTCTCTTTTTTCTTTTACTTCATTCTAAACCAAGATGTTACCTTGAATGGTATGTGACTATTGCCTGATCTAGCCCAATGTGTCAGTAAATAAGGAGAAATACCTTTTATTTAATCCATACTTTACAACTTAACCAGTAAAGATTGGTAACAGTACTGGGCAGGCTGATTTGAGGATTGCTTTGAAAGAAACCTTCAGGTAACCCAAGAGAAGGCCTCTAATAAACAAGAGATTTTCTTGGTTGTGATGTCCCTCCTTTACCTCTCAACCCCTTTGGAGCAAGAAAAGTGATCATTTCCCAGTGATTCACCTGGGAACAATATTTGCTGGCAGTCCCCAGCTCTGTGGGCAGTGGCCATTGTCCCAGTGCTGTTCAGAAGGGTGTTTGTTTTTCCAAACAGGGGTGGGAGAGGATGCAGATAAGCTTGTAGGACAGTGATGTTTGCCATTGTCACTGCATTGGCTTGAAGAGACCCTCACAGGTAGCCTGGAAGTGTAGCAGAAGCCATGGAGGAGATTCTTAGAGAGAAATCGTGGTGAGAAATTGCTGCTGGCTCCTGCCTGCAGCAGGGGCTTTCTGTAAGCTGGGTCTCAGCCAGAGCTCAGCCCTGTAGGGTCTTGTTGTGCACATATTTAATGCTGCCCCATAGGGTGCCCTTTCTGCTATGCTGTTTTTCATGACACTCCAGGATAGCAAAAATATCTTGACTGCAACATTTCTGCCCTTTTTTACTAACTTCTGACAAAAAAAAACCTCAAGAAACCTTTGAAATCCTCCTCCCCCTGAACCTTTGATAGCTGCTTTCTAAACCTACACTGTTCCTCCAGATTGTCCCACACTGGTTGAACATGAGGTTTTCTCTTGCCTGCCCCCAAATTCAAATTTCTGTGATAGGTTTGATTGACATTTAGCATGGGACTCTCAAATTTGAACTAGCTTCACTAGCAAGAAGTTAGACTCTTAGCCAAGGGTGTACTAGGGTGAATGCCATCAGCTGGCCAGGTCTGTGATGGACTTGGAATCGTAGGGCTGAGAAACAAAACCTGGCTTAGAGCTGCCATAAACAGGGAGGCCAAAGAATGTGGAGAAAGAGTTGAGTAAAACTGAATTTTTAGTGAAAAAATGTGATATCTACATTGTGATTTAATGAGTTTTAATACTACTATAAATTGTTTTAAGTCTCTGTGAATGACTTTGAGCTCCTGTTTGCTTGAGATAGAATATCAAAATTGTAGTAAAAATCCCAGAGAAATCATCTCCAGATAAAATACAAAATGCTTCCAAAACAATCCGTTCGTTTGGAAGAATGACCCTGCAGGCATTAGACTTAGCCTGATGTTTCATTTATAGCTCATTCATAGTCTCTTTTTTGAATCTTGTATTACTTCTTTCTGGAAGAAATTTTTTGAACTTGAAATTAATTGTTGAAGATTAGAAGTTAAGGTCCATATGCCATATGGAAGGAGTTTTATAGAGGAGCAAACTGAGAAATGGTACATTGTTGGTTTTGGGTTGTTTTTTGTTTTTTTTTTTTTTTTTAACTGATGAGGAAGGTAAAATGGTTGACCTTAGATTTGAAACAAAGACTTTGCTGTAGATATCATCTGCTTGCCAGAAGTCTGAAGTGCAGATGGAAAAGTGGATATTGAAGTTTTCCTGCCCTGCCTGATGTTTTTAAGGTTCAGCATGCAAAATATATTGCTGTATTAGATAATGTCTGATAGTCTTTCAGTACCTGATTTAAAGATCTTGGCCTTGTCATAAAGGGAAAGCTATAAAATAGAAAATAAACCCATTAATTTTAAATGCTTTTGTCTTATCTGAAGTAAAATTGAAACAGAGTATTCTTCTTTATATATTGTGCATAAACTGGTGTACATAATTTACTTTACAAGTAATCTGGCTTTAAAAGTTTTAAATGGCCATTACCTAAGATCCTTGGCATAGTTTTGTTTAACTTCTAGCTCTTGGTCAAGCCCTTCTATGATTTTATATATATATGTTATGATTTTTTATATATGTAACAGGTTTTAGTGAAGTTTTACTCCTTGTTTTACATTATTTGAATGTATGGTTGGAGGAGAGGAGTAATTTCAGGATCTGGATAAATACTGAACACCCAAGAACCAATTTCTACAAAACCCAAGCTTGTTCTTACTCTGCACTTGATGAATTAAAATCTATAACCCTGAAAGAGTATTCACCTCTATAAAGTACTTGAGAGGAAAATTATTTCCTATCAAGAGAATTTCCAGTAGCAGAACTGAAAAATAGCACACGTGCACACATATGCACACAGACAATCCCAAGTCAGTTTGAAAAGCCAAGATTTGTCTGACCCCCTTGACCCAAGTAGCTCCAGAAGAAGTAGTTCAGTCTTAAGTGATTCTTGATCTGGGTCATGACATGTAAAATAAGAACTGGAGCAAGTGATTAGCAACAGATTGGGTAGGAATCTTCTAAATCATCTCTGCTGCTGGAAAAAAATGTTCATGGAACTTGCTTCTCAGTGTCCTGGGTTCTCATCCTCCTCTGCTAATCAGGATCAGATTTTACCTCTGTTCCTCCTAAATAAAAGTATCACTATCATCTTGCCATCTGGCTTAGAAACCTCTTAATTACTTAACATATAGAACTATGCAGAAAAATACTTCCAGTATGCAGAAATAGAGGAGACCACTGTGATGTTATTTGAGACTGTTAAGGAAGAAAAAATAGAGTGAAATGACCAGTTATGGGGTGGATGATTTTTTTTTTTCATTTGTCAGCATCACTCTAAGGTTAAATCTGTCAATAAAGTGATGGCAATATTCTGGAATATTGAAATCCAAATGGTGGCACTGATGTCCACCATCAGTCAGCTTTAAAAGTTCAGTGTAACAATAGGGGGTGGAATGCATTACTGTTCTCTCAGATATAAGCAAAGAGGAGAGAAAATTGATGCAACTGCTTCCTTAGGACTAAGAGATATGTGCCTCACTAATTGGCTAAATTTGAGAAATGAAGCACATTATGTTAGATCCCATCAGTTTATTTGATTTTATTGAGCTGTTTCAGTAGCTAAGTACCTGTTAATTCTTATGACAGAAATGGATAGAATTATCATCTCCTGCAGGTAAAATTGGTGACAGAGAACAGCTCTCAGGACTCAGTCTATTCCCAGTACACTGGGCATTTGTTCTTATTTTGTGCTGGAAAAGGATAGCATTACAATGACTGACCAGCACTGTACCTCACCTTTGCCTTTTGTGAAAAATTGTTAAAATCCCCTAAGTTGTTTTTAAAATCTGTCTAAGAAAAAAAATAGCTGTGGGAAGTACTCATTATAAATAGTTACTGCGCAGGAATTTGTCCTGTTGCAATCTTCTGGAAAGTCCTATTCCCTCTCTCCCCCAAATATTTATATGACTTAGCAATACTTTGATTTATCTTTTGGGTGTCTGATAGGCTGGTCAAGTGTAAGAACTTTTTTTTAGAGCTGTTCTCTCCAGACCACTCCAACTCACCTAGCAGTGCTGCATTTTGTGACATGGGGTTCTTTATTGTTCCACATGGGAGGTATTCCCTTCTGAACTATTGTCCATCTTAGATTTCTGTGGCTAAATATAGGACATATGTCTGGCCACAGAAGCTCTTAAATGCACAAATTGACAGAAATTTGTGTTAGTATCACACTATTTGAATTTTCTCTAAAGCCACTGAAGTTTGCTGAAATGTGATTTTTAAGGAGTGGCCATATACAAGTCCATAAGATGGATGCCTTTTTCAGTACCTTTTTGTATTAGTTCTAGTGTTTGTTTTTATTTTCCTTTTGTTCCAACAGAATAACAGGCTTAGGAAACATGCCTTTGAGCTGAAAATGAATGACCTCACATACTTTGTGCTGGCAGCTGAAAATGAGCAGGATATGGATGACTGGATTTCTACTCTCAACAAAATCCTGCAAATAAATCCAGAGGGAACCATTCAGGAGAGGAAGAGTGCAGATCTCACTGATCTGAGACTTGGTAAGAGTGAAAAATCTCTTGTATTGCTGGGGGTTTTTTAAACAAGTGAAAAAAGTGGAACCTTCATATGAGTATTTAATCATTTTAAGTGCCTGAGTCTGTAATGGATTCTGTACCTATTGATTCCTGACAAGGCAGCACCAGTCTTGGCAGTCCCTGAATAATTTCAGCTAACTCCCCTCAGATCATTTTCAAATGGCTGGAGGGGAGGTAAAGCTGTTCCCACAAAGTCAGCAGGAGCAACGTGGCTCCACTTTGCATATGCAGCTCTTTTTTAAATTTAGTCCTCTGACTCTGATCTCTCTCAGTGATCTTGCTGGTACTTTGTGTTTTACTGTCCTGGAACTCTGAAGGTTTAAAAAATTGCTGGAGAGTGGTTTGATCAGTTCTTTTTCCAACATTATGCTTTCTTTAAAAATCTGGAGCTAATAATTTAAAAGAAAAAAAACAGCTGTGGTATATGGCTCTTTCTCTGAAAGCTTATTGACTTTTGCTTCTTGCTTTTTTGAGCTTGCATATTATGCTCTCACTGTGAAAGAAAGAGTTGGATGCTCTGTTGTACTGCAGTCTTCATGTGGCAGTAACTCATTCCTCCACATAATAAACCACATACAGTTTGGATGCACTCCAGCTGAAATTCTAAGGCTGAAAACACTTGAA